>NC_064639.1:1120167569-1120487986 GCF_023864345.2 Schistocerca serialis cubense | reverse complement strand
TACTATGTTTTTCTCTTTTTTATGCCTGCAGAGAACAAATAAAAAACAAGTTTAATGAAAATGTAATTTCTGCAGTTTTTGTTTCTCCATAGATCTTCAAATTTTTCGTGAAATATAACAGAGGTTTTGCAAGAACAGTTGTCTCAGTATGCAGGACACATAGCGAAATTGAAAATCTGTTTTTGGGGAGACTGACTACGTACTGCGCTATTCGTTTGTGAGTTCTCCGAGGCTGGACGGCGATGGGGGGGGGGGGGGGGGGCAGTAAGAGGAGATGAGTGGTGGGGACCGTCTCGTGATGTAGCACTTGTTTTCAAAGGATTAACTCCGAATGAAACTCATCTAGCAACGCGAAATGAAATGTGGAATTCCAGTCTACACTGCGGAACACCTTAGAGATCTGAACCTAAAGAGACTCTCTCACAGCAGTGCTCTGAATCAAAGAATGTTAGATACATAGTGGGAGAATCACCGCTGGTGACAACACGACAATTTTCGGACCAGCTGTAAAAGTGAAGGAAACGTTATTTTACGTTATCACATTTTACTGGAAGATTTTAAATGTGTATTTTTAAACCGACTGTTGGTTATTTAAATTTTCCATAATGCTTTGAATGATTCCTTTATCAAAATGATGTGAAACTAGTAGTTTTCTGTATGTCTATACACGATTACCATTAACATTAATGAAAGTACTGTTTTTCAATTCTACTAATGTATTTTCACTTTTTTGTGTAGGGTACTAGTTTCTAAATAAAAATTCGTTGGGCATCAGGACACGTCGAGAAAAAATAAATAAATTTACGTTAGATTTCGAAGTTGCTTCTCTGTATGTCAAACATTTTAAGTTATTAAGCAAATGACCAAACTTTTTGTTGATTCATACCGAACTCATTTGTGAGCCGCTTAATAAGCGCTTTCACTTTTTTACATAATTTTGTACGTATGATCGTCATCATGCTTTTAAAATTTTTATGGTTTAATTTATGAGGAATTTCATATAAGGTGAAAATACAGTTAAAATGCTCAATATAATATCTAATCTTATTATCATGTTGTAAAGGATGTGAGACGTGGCGCCTTATATCGCTCTTTTCTGGAGCCTGTGTATCGGGAGATTGACTTATGGGTGCACAGTGACAGATGGTCTGAAGCGGGTTCAGCCGAGTACGTAGTTCTAATTTTCATCTACTAGAGGACAGTAGCGCATAGAGTCCTTCAAGAAACAGGTCAAGGGAATGTCTTTTTTTAAAAAAAACTTCTTGTTCAGTTCTTGAGGGCGTTTCCATTTATTTATGCTTGTACACTTTTGTATATGCTTTTAGTAGTGTGAATGATGCGTGAATGTGGTATAAAGTAAATCTGTAGATCAGTGTTCTACTTATGAACGTTGTACGAGAGGGAATTTTGTATCACAATATGTTAAGTAAGTTTATGGTAAAAGGGAAGCTAATTCGAGTGCAAATGAAAATATTTAATAATGTAAAGTACAAACAAATTATCAGAATGTTAAACATTTATTTCGGGAAAAAGTACAGTTCGAGAGTGGGTTGTTTGTTGATTAGTTAGTCACGAAAATTGCGAAATAATGTTCCTATATTGACCTTAAGGAAAACTTGGGGAGCCCTGCCTTTCAATGGTACGGTCGAGTGTACTATGAGCTACGAAGGAAGTTATTATTTGCCGGTTTTAGTTGTGTTACATGCTTGAAAAGTGTTTTAAAGTGAAGGCGTATTTATTCCGGTGTGATTTTAGAAAGTGCGGGTTTCTTAAGTAATTTTGTGTTTGAGAAAAGACAGTAATTCCACGTGGTATATTGAGCAGATTGGTGACTAAAACTTGAGTGCATTAGACACCGATAAACTTAATAGTATGGCGAGCATTTTCATTTAAAAACAATCCGTGCTTAGTAGCTGTTCAGATTTCGGGAAATACCTTACCATAAACTTGTTAACGTGGATGAAAGGGTTTGTGCGTGACTGTGTTAAGATTAGTAAGGGCGTGGCAGTGAACGTGTGAATTATCAAAGTTCAGAATAAACCGAAGCTTTGCCAGTATTTCCACCTCTCATTCAAAATGAAGACTTCTTCTAATGGCTCTGAGCACTATTGGACTTAACAGCTATGGTCATCAGTCCCCTAGAACTTAGAACTATTTAAACCTAACTAACCTAAGGGCATCACACAACATCCAGCCATCACGAGACAGAGAAAATCCCTGACCCCGCCGGGAATCGAACCCGGGAACCCCGGCGCGGGAACCGAGAACGCTACCGCACGACCACGAGTTGCGGACGAAGACTTTTTTCCGATTCTTGGAACAGATACGTTGTATGTAGCTAGATTAGATTAGATTAGATTAGATTAATACTAGTTCCGTGGATCATGAATACGACACTTCGTAATGATGTGGAACGAGTCGAATTTTCCAATACATGACATAATTAGGTTAATTTAACAACATACTTAAGTTAGTATAACAACTATATTTTTTGTGTTTTTTTTAAGTTTTTTTTATTTTTTTTATATTTTTTTTCTTAATTTATATCTAAAAATTCCTCTATGGAGTAGAAGGAGTTGTCATTCAGAAATTCTTTTAATTTCTTCTTAAATACTTGTTGGTTATCTGTCAGACTTTTGATACTATTTGGTAAGTGACCAAAGACTTTAGTGCCAGTATAATTCACCCCTTTCTGTGCCAAAGTTAGATTTAATCTTGAATAGTGAAGATCGTCCTTTCTCCTAGTATTGTAGTTATGCACACTGCTATTACTTTTGAATTGGGTTTGGTTGTTAATAACAAATTTCATAAGAGAGTATATATACTGAGAAGCTACTGTGAATATCCCTAGATCCTTAAATAAATGTCTGCAGGATGATCTTGGGTGGACTCCAGCTATTATTCTGATTACACGCTTCTGTGCAATAAATACTTTATTCCTCAGTGATGAATTACCCCAAAATATGATGCCATATGAAAGCAATGAGTGAAAATAGGCGTAGTAAGCTAATTTACTAAGATGTTTATCACCAAAATTTGCAATGACCCTTATTGCATAAGTAGCTGAACTCAAACGTTTCAGCAGATCATTAATGTGTTTCTTCCAATTTAATCTCTCATCAATGGACATACCTAAAAATTTGGAATATTCTACCTTAGCTATATGCTTCTGATTAACGTCTATATTTATTAATGGCGTCATACCATTCACTGTACGGAACTGTATGTACTGTGTCTTATCAAAATTTAGTGAGAGTCCGTTTACAAGGAACCACTTAGTAATTTTCTGAAAGACAGTATTGACAATTTCATCAGTTAATTCTTGTTTCTCAGGTGTGATTACTATACTTGTATCATCAGCAAAGAGAACTAACTTTGCCTCTTCATGAATATAGAATGGCAAGTCATTAATATAAAATAAGAACAACAAAGGACCCAAGACTGACCCTTGTGGGACCCCATTCTTGATAGTTCCCCAGTTTGAGGAATGTGCTGATCTTTGCATGTTACGAGAACTACTTATTTCAACTTTCTGCACTCTTCCAGTTGGGTACGAATTAAACCATTTGTGCACTGTCCCACTCATGCCACAATACTTGAGCTTGTCTAGCAGAATTTCATGATTTACACAATCAAAAGCCTTTGAGAGATCACAAAAAATCCCAATGGGAGGTGTTCGGTTATTCAGATCATTCAAAATTTGACTGGTGAAAGCACATATGGCATTTTCTGTTGAAAAACCTTTCTGGAAACCAAACTGACATTTTGTTAGTACTTCATTTTTACAGATATGTGAAGCTACTCTTGAATACATTACTTTCTCAAAAATTTTGGATAAAGCTGTTAGAAGGGAGATTGGACGGTAATTGTTGACATCAGATCTATCCCCCTTTTTATGCAAAGCTATAACAATAGCATATTTCAGTCTATCAGGGAAAATGCCCTGTTCCAGAGAGCTATTACACAGGTGGCTGAGAATCTTACTTATCTGTTGAGAACAAGCTTTTAGTATTTTGCTGGAAATGCCATCAATTCCATGTGCGTTTTTGCTTTTAAGCAAGTTTATTATTTTCCTAATTTCAGAGGGAGAAGTGGGTGAGATCTCAATTGTATCAAATTGCATAGGTATGGCCTCTTCCATTAACAGCCTAGCATCTTCTAATGAACACCTGGATCTTACTATATCCACAACATTTAGAAAATGATTATTAAAAATATTTTCAACTTCTGACTTTTTGTTCGTAAAGTTTTCATTCAATTTGATGGTAATACTGTCTTCCTCTGCTCTTGGTTGACCTGTTTCTCTTTTAATAATATTCCAAATTGTTTTAATTTTATTATCAGAGTTGCTGATTTCAGACATGATACACATACTCCTGGATTTTTTAATAACTTTTCTTAATATAACACAGTAGGTTTTATAATTTTTGATGGTTTCTGGGTCACTACTCTTTCTTGCTGTCAGATACATTTCCCTTTTCCGGTTACAAGATATTTTTATACCCTTAGTAAGCCATGGTTTGTTACAAGGTTTCTTAAGAGTATATTTAACTATTTTCTTGGGGAAGCAGTTTTCAAATGCATTTACAAAAATGTCATGAAATAAATTATATTTTAAATTGGCATCAGGTTCACGGTACACCTCATCCCAGTCTAACTGCTGTAGGCTTTCCCTGAAATTTGCAATTGTTAAATCGTTGACTGAACGTACTACTTTGGAGGACTGTTTAGTATTGCTGAATGGAGCTATGTCATATATTGTAACTAGCTGTGCACCATGATCAGAAAGACCATTCTCAACAGGCTGAGCATTTATCTGGTTAAACTTATCTTGGTCTATAAAGAAGTTATCTATCAGTGAGCTGCTATCCTTTACCACCCGAGTAGGAAAATCAATAACGGGTGTCAAATTGAAAGAACCGAGTAATACTTCAAGGTCATTTTTCCTATTACCCTCTTTCAGAGAATCTACGTTGAAGTCCCCACAAATAATAATTTGCTTCCCCCTCTCTGACAGATAGCACAACAAGGAGTCCAAATTTTTCAGAAATAGATGAAAATTTCCTGATGGGGACCTATATACAGTTACAATTATAAATGTGCCTTTATTTAATTTAAGCTCACAGGCACATGCTTCTATATGTTTCTCTACACAAAACTTTTTTGTTTCTATACTTTTTGCACAATGATAACTTTTGACATATATGGCAACTCCTCCTTTCTCCATATTTTCTCTCATTACATGTGCAGAGAGCTTATAACCACTTACATTTACCTTATCCATATCAGTAACAATGTGATGCTCAGACAGGCATAGTATATCTGTTTCATTCTCAGCTTCTAAATCTTCTAAACAAACCAGAAGCTCATCTACTTTATTCTTTAAACTCCCAATATTTTGATGAAATATACTTACATTATTTTTAATTATACTTTTATGAGAACCTTGCCTTATTCTAACATTTGCAGTACTCTCCTCTCTGAGTTTCTCATTGTGCTTAGGCCTAGTTCCTATACCAGTGGTCACATGGTGTTCAGAGAGGCAGATTATGTCAACTGGTTTGGGTGACTTTAATTCATCAATGGAATTACCTAGGACTGAGATACAACTTGGTGGAGATAAAATTTCTGGTGATTGGTGAAAATTTATAATTGATAGCTGTGATTGGTGATCCAATGTGCTAGAATTGTGCTGTTTAATTTCTTTCCTAAACTGAAGATTTGTTTCAATCCTGACCTCTCGTAGAACTTGACATCTTTCTGTCTTACCTATCCCAAAAAAGGTGCTGCTCCAACACCTGTAACCACTGGTATTTTACCATTCATGGCAGTGCCTCCCCGCCTTAAATTTCCTTCTATTACCCCAGCCAGTTTCCCCTTTATAAAATAAAATAAATAAAAAAAATATTGTTGTTATTTTAAATATGTTAATTATTCTATCTGTATGATGGTGATTGTGATTGCAATTGTAACTAATATTTTGCTTATCTGGAACGTGGACGTTTAATTATTCGTTATCAGACGCTTGACAATGGCTTTTTCGTAAAGGCAATGTTACTCGTAGTTGACCGTGAAATAAAACTGAATAATCGGACTTCGTAATTAAATCGTTTCCAAAGACTGCTGCGGTAGGTGCGGACTCATAATCTAAATCTCAATATTACAATAATTTGCCAGCCATGCCAATACGTCGTACAGAGGTGATTGTCTACTAAACATAAAAAAGTTACACAGTTAGTTAAATCAGATATATTCAATGAATAAGCCTACAGTTCATAATCCTACTTACTTTTATAAATATAAATTCTTTACAGAATCGAGTGCCTAGTGTGGTTGCAACTCGCAGTATTCTTCTATAACATGAAATATGGCGGTGTGCCAGACAATAAAATAAAATACGTGCTTCTCGCACCACTTCAACCAGAGCTCTCTCTTTCTTAATCAAACATAAGAGTAACGTAATTGTGCTTTTGTTTTATCAGCGACACAGCGCTGCAGTTGTGTGCCATAGGCTTCATTTATTTGTCACTGATTATTTATTTAATTAATATTTCGCGTTTCCGAGGAAACTCACGCTCGGCATGCAAATGTGCCTTTATATTGCCCCCTGAATTGCGAGGCGAAAGGACACACCTGCAGGCGAGCAATTCACCTAAAGGCACAAGAAAATCTAAGTTATCTACAACTATTTACATGACTTACATTACACATTATACACATTATATACAAAATTTGAATGACGCTGGTGCGCTGTAAAAGTTCTTATGTTGGCAGATAGAGTGCGCGCATGCGCAGAAGCGTCTGTGTAACTGCAGCACTGCCGTTATATCGTACAGTTAGATCACGCGGCACAGTATTGCAGATCATATTGTTCGTGTGCGCGCGTTTTTCAGTCGTTGCACAAAGAAAATATTCAACCAGGATTACATATGAAGACTACATTCTATGACAGGTAACTTAGTTTTAAATTTACAATATTTGTTATAACACAATACAACTTAGATTGTTGAATGTTCTTAGTTACATAGTATTGTTTTGAAATACTTCAAAGAAAAATGTCCGTATTTTTCAGGTGCGTTGACCTATACACATCGTGTCGTTATTACAGTTCATATTCATCCGCTGCACAATAATTTTTTACAGGTTAGTATCGTCGTGGTAAAGTTTTTTGATCACAGTAACATCGTTGTATAACAACGTGATTAATACATAAGCGTGTCCATTTCTCATTTCCATTATAGTCGTAGTGATGCAGTTCGTTGTGACTAAAAGCATTGCTTATTACAGATCAGACGTGACCCGTTGAGTAATTGTTCCACGTGCAGTTCGTTTTTTACATTCCGTGGAAGCTTGGTTGCAGAACCTCGGACGGCACATAGCTGGCGTCGATCCTTGGACAGTCCAGGTAAGTGTGTCCGTCACATTTCGAGAACATTTCATTCCCAGAAGTTCCAACCAAAATTCTTCCACCCGTCGTGTTGTTTTCTGGACAGGCACTTTGTGTCCATTTAATCCAGTTAACATCTTGAAGTTGGGTACTGTAGTAATGTCACTAGACGATGCACGAATTATGCACTTCACATTTTCAGTTTTTTGCTGAATATAGCTCACCTAAATGTTCATAGTTATTAATCAAGGAAATCGTTCATCGCGTTCACATAGATACGCTGCATAATGAATGGCATTAACAGTTTCTTTCACATAGGTTTCCGCGTAGTTGCAGAGTTAGTAATGTTCGTTAATGTCCGTGAACAGTGGTTCACTATGCAATGTCTTTTTGGCACTCGTTTTGTTCAAATTTTTACATAGTAACAGTTACACAATACATCAGTTAAAAAAATAAGTAATTATACATACACACGACACATATTTTCTTAGCATAAACATAATATAGTTGCACATAAACATGTTTACATCATCATTACATCGCTATAGGTTATTACATTGTGTCACATTTGATTACATGAATTGCAGATATTTACATCCTCTTTAGCGGTTTTGCTGGGATATTATCGATGTTTTTTGTGATGTCATCTGAAATTAAGACAGGTTAGACACAACATTCATTACATCAGTAGGCAAGACCAGGCGTTTTCGCTACTCAATAAATATTCAAAATAGTAAGAGAGAGAAAATGTTCGATTCCTCGCGTTTTGTGCGTGTGCGTAGAGTGTCTGTGTGGCCTTGACTACTGATAGATGCTTTTCGTGTTGAGAGATGTGCGTCTAATCTATTTCTCAAAGTAAAAGATCGCTTCACAGATGACGTCTGTCAGTTCGTCAGGTGTCACACCAAGTCAGTGGTACCTTCAGTAACAAATGTTCCGTGAAAAATTAATATGTCATCCACTGCTACGTAATCATAAATTTTACTTTAATATTCCGTCTTTCAGGTGGAGGCGCGCGCTGAAAGAAGAGTTCTTCTGTCTTCAACTGCGTCACTGGAACCGCTGAAATGAAAATTTCTATACTACTTATTATCTGTGTTGTAACAACAGAGTTTTTCGAGTTGCTTAGCAATATTTTGATGGGTATGACTTTGACATTATTCAGCATGAAATGCTCTAAGATCTCGGTGTGCGTATAGCCCAATAATTTCGTTAGTTCTAGGATGTTGTAACAGTTACGCACCAGGATGCGGTATGTTAACAATTATATAAGGTCCTTCATATAGCAGACGCCACTTAGCGTTGCGTCGTTTGAGTGCTACAGATTTATGATGAGTACGAAGTTGTACAAGCATTCCTACCTCGAATTTTTGTTTTCTTTTTATTATGTTTCTGTGATGTTTGTTTCGTATTTGTGCGTGATGTGTCAATGTAGTCAATACTTCTTTTATTTTCTGTTCAGGTGTGATTTCCTTGTCTGACAACTTAGGTAATGGTTCTATCCACTGATCGTTCTGTTTGCAATTGAACATGATCTCGTTAGGTGTGTAATTTGTATTGTAAATATTTAAGTTATTGTGTACGTCTTCGAAAAGACTTAGGTAGGACACCCAATTAGTATGTTTTGATGAAATATAGGTCCTCATGAAACGGTTTAATTCTCGGAAAAGTCTCTCAGTCGCGTTACATTGTGGACTAAACCTCGAAATAAATATACTTTTAATGTTATTGTCCTTCAAGAAATTTCTCCATTTGTACCCAGAGTAGTATGCTACATTATCTGATAGAATTGCTTTAGGTTTTCCCACGTGCGTCAGGTAATCACTTGAGAATCTTCGTATTATAGCATTTGCAGTGGCGGATTTTAAAGCATAAAGTTTTACATGTTTAGAAAATATATCGTAAAAAGCTAAGGTATATTTGACGCCTCCAGAGCTTGCTGGATGCGGTCCACTGATGTCAGTACACAGAATTTCCAGGGGTTTACTGGGTAAAATAGAATGTAAATCTGTTTTTGTGGATAAATTCTGAGGTTTTGATTTTTGACATATGACACATGTTTTCAGTTCCCTGTAAATTTTTCTTCTCATATTGCTAAAATAACAGTATGTGCTGAGCTTCGCTAAACACTTTTTTGTCCCATAATGACTCCAAACTAAGTGTGTGTGCCAAATTAAATTACGTTCAGACTCTTTGGGAATGCATACACACCAGTTAGTAGCATTTGGATGTCGTCGATAAAATAGCACATCATTGTGTAACTTGTAATACTTAGTCAAAGGATGATTGTGTTTTTCTACCAGTAATGTTATTATCTTATACCAGTGAGGATCAGATTTTTGTAATTCAGCCATGTTTCTGCACATATCAATATAATATTGGTGATACTGCTTGTCTTGCATTAAGAGAATCCTGTAGTCATTTATATTTTCTAAGTCACTGTTGGTATCATTCATACCTTGTGGAAGTCTAGACAAAGTGTCTGCAATGGTGTTGTCCTTACCTCTTATGTACTTAATTTCAAAAGAGTAGTTGTGAAGTGTAACTGCCCATCGTGATAGTCTAGGATGTACAAGTTTACAAGTTAACAAAAATGTCAGGGCCTGGTGATCGGTGTAAATTACTGTATGTTTTCCAAATAAATAATAATTGAATTTCTTGAATGCCCATACTATGGAAAGTGTTTCTAACTCAGTAGTGGAGTATGTACGCTCACATTCAGTTAGAGTGCGACTCGCAAACCCAATAATTCTTATCTGTTCCTCCTCTTTATTCTTTACAACTTGAAATAAGCAACAGCCCAAGCCAGTACGTGAAGCGTCACAAGTCATACAAAAATCTAAATTGAAATCTGGATGGCTCAATATGTTAGCATTCACTAAAGCATGTTTAATTGTATTAAAGTCATTCTGGCACTGTTCCGACCAGATCCATACTTGATTCTTTCTGAGTAGATTTAGCAGATGTTTACTGTTCCAAAAGTGGTTGTGGCAAAAAACGTCTGAAAAATGAACATAGCCCAAGGAATGATTTTAACTGCTTTTTAGTTCGAGGGCTAGGAAAGTTTCTGATAGCATCTAATTTACTGGGATCCGGACGTATGCCCTGTGAATTAATGATATGTCCTAAATACTTTATCTCACTGCAACCTAATTTTGATTTTCTTAGGTTGGCTGTGACTCCAGCTTGTGCAAATTTTTCTAAAATTCTTTGAAGAGTGTCAACGTGTTCATTCCAAGATTGTGTAGCTATCAGTATATCATCTACATAGTGTGTGACTGTCTCAACTAAATCGTCGCCAAGCACGGTATCCAGGGCTGTAATGAATACCCCAGAGCTGACATTCAGTCCGAAGGGTAGAACACAAAACTGATAGGTTCGCCCCCCGAACATAAATGCAGTATATTTCCGAGAATCAGGAGTGATACCCACCTGCCAAAACGAATTGGCGAGATCTATTGTGGAAAAAATATTTTGCATCTAGAAATTTCTGTAATTGCTCTTCTAAATTTTCAGGTTTTGTGTGAACCGGTAAAATTATTTCATTAATAGCTCGTGCGTCTAACACTAACCTAATGCTTCCATTTGATTTTTTGACAACAAGTAGAGGACTACAATAAGGTGAGGTGGATGGTTCAATGAACTTCCAGTCTAACATTTGTTTTAATTCTTGCCACA
Organism: Schistocerca serialis cubense; assembly: GCF_023864345.2. Lineage (NCBI taxonomy): Eukaryota > Metazoa > Arthropoda > Insecta > Orthoptera > Acrididae > Schistocerca > Schistocerca serialis. Next base: position 1,120,476,921 of record NC_064639.1, on the reverse strand, counting down.
CAGCAGGTCGTTGAGATAACGGTACGTTATATGTCTTATGGTAGAAGATCTTGTGAGGTTTAACTTCAATCTTGTATACATACGTGTTGATAACACCTAATCGTTTGGTAAAAACTTGTAAATATGTGGATAACACTTCCTGTAGTTTTATACGTTCATGTACACTGAGAGCTGTAACTTCACTTATCTTATGATCAAGCAATGTTTTCAAGTCCATTAGCTCTGTGTCAGATGAGTGTGTTTGCATGTCTTGAATGTCTTTGTCAAGTACTAACTGAACCTTGTACCCTGTACAGTGTTTGTCATGCTTTAGAGTTCTCCTGTCCAAATCAATAATAATTACACTGCCTTTATCATTTAAAATACATTTACCTTTGGAGAAGTCTATAATGCAGTCCTTCTCGCTCATAATATCTATTCCTAATATGCAATTTGTCACAAGGTTTTGTACAACCAGGAATGGCCATTGTACGGTTCCATTACCTATTTTAACGTTTACAAAAACTTGCTTCGTAACCCTACATGACTTATTACCTAGTGCAGTAGTTATTTTACAGTTTTGGGCAGGAAACTCAGGCACAGGTTCCAATTCACACATCTTTTTATAGAAATTAAAAGACAAAACGCTCACAGCTGCACCTGTATCTAGGATAATAGTAGTTGGAACCCCACCTACTACACCAGTAGTAGATGCTAAAACAATTTCATTTGTGTTTAAACGACATTGTGTACTGTCTTGTAAAAGTCCATCTGATATATTGTTATTGTGGTTGTATCTTATAAATAAAACAGATAGTTTTTGTTTAGAATTACTCGGCATATCATTATTCTGTTGTTCAAGTGTGGTGTCAAATAACTGATTAACATTGAAGTCGCCCCACAAGAATTCTTCAGCCACGACCTGGGGCAAAGTAGCGACTGTTTCTAGTTTGTTGGATTAGCATTTGTACTAGGTACTGACACAGATTGAGGTTGTGCATCAGGTGTCATTTCTATTATATTCACATTCGGATATTGCCTATTATGATCTCCAAACTTTCGCGGTTGTTGTTGCTGTTGCGCATTATAACTTACCTGTCGGTCGTAAGGTATGCTCCAATTTTGACCTGGTGGCTGCTGTGGTAAAGCAGAGTTTGAATGAAAGTACTGATCGTTACGAGTCCAACCTTGATGCTGTCTTGGCTCGTAGTTATTATTATTTCTATTTCTGTTTGTGTTTTTGTTATTACCTTTGTATCCATTGTTACCGTTGTAGTTATTACCGCGGTGCCTTTTGTATGGATTGCCGCATGAAATGTTATTACTGTTGTAACTATTGTTTGTATTGGAATACGCGTGTTGATTTTTATTTCCGTACTGAGACGGCATGTGAGTTTGCTGTTTTTGTTGTACCGCGTATCCAACTGTGGGCGCGCCAGAATTGTGTTGGCAAGCCTGCATGTTTTGCATACCACTAGTGTAAACATTGTGGCTGCTGTTTTGCCGCGCGAAGCGCTGATCTTCAAGTAACATGTCAACCGAATCTAAAGCTGTTAAAAAATAATCTGAATCGTCATCCGGGATATGTAGGAGTTTTTCTTTAATGTTGAAAGGCAATTTGGCCTTCAACGCTCGGAGTATATCACGCGTTGCGACTGGTTCGTCTAAAAAATGTCCCATGTTCAAGTATTTTTCAAAATATCTGCGTAAGTTACCATTTTTACTGTTAAAAGTTTCAGGTTCTAAAATTTGTCTTCTGAGTCGCTCCTGGACGGATTGCGACCAGAATTTGTTCAGAAAAGCACGCTCAAACTCACTGTACGTGGTACATACGTCAGCTTGACTGTATGCCCAGACAGCTGCATCGCCTTGGATGTAACCGACAATATATGAAATCTTTTTCCGGTCACTCCAAGTGCGTGGAAATGCGTTACTAAAAGATTTAAGAAAAATCACCGGATGAATGGTTCGTTTTTCTGGGATAAAAATCTGAAATTGCCTGTGTTTCATTAAGATTTCATCTTCCTTCGCATTGTGATATGGATTTATTCCACTGTAATTACTGGTATGTTCAGCTGGCGAGTAATTACGATAATGTTGCTGTGGTTTACCATGATAATAGCTTGTGTTTGTGTTTCCACATCGTGGTATGTGTTGTAGTCGTGGTGTGTTTTGTTCTTGTGTATTTGTCGTGTGCGGAATGTGTGTATCATACTCGAATGTATATTGGTTTCTGAACTGTACATTTTGACTGATATTTTCGTTACATTCAGACTGTAGTTGATCGGTGAATTGTCTCATGGGTGCAGTGACGGATTGTACTGCGTCACTGATCAGCTGTTTGTTATTAGTAATGTATTGCGCTACGGAGTCGTGCACAATTGTTGGTAAATTTTCACGTAAGCATCTATCAAAATGTTTGTCTTTGTTCTCAACCCAATCATGAAATTCTTTATTAATATTTTGAAAATGAGCTGTGGCATCTGATTGTAAGATGTCAGTCAGGTGTTGTTCAACATTGTCAAATTTATTCTGTACGTCAGTAATTCGTTTTTCAAGATTGTCATGTACTGAAGGATATGTTTGAATTTGTTCAGTAAGAACTTCACACGTGACATTAAGGTTTTTTACTTGTGTCTGTAAAAGTGCTACGTCAGTTGTAGTCTTTTCTTGTCTCGTATTGAGCTGGGAAAATTTAGTACTGAGTTCGGTCATCTGTTTGGTCAGTGTGGCGTCTATAAGTTCCACACGCTTACATAAAGTGTCATTACCTATCTTGATTGCTATGAGATCAGATTTGATTTCGTCATTTTGTGTTTTTAACTGTTCATTTTGTGTCTCTAATTGTGCCTTTAAGGTTGCCATGTTTTCGGCGTTTTGTTTCATTAGCATTTGTAACATGTCGGCAATGTTTACCGTTTGCAAGGTCTCTGCCCCCGCCGCGTCATTAGACGTGACGTCATGCATTAACATGGGCTCTGATTGAGATTTTGAAATTTTTGTAGTGGACGGCCTATCGTCAAAATTTTCGTCAACACTTGCGTCAATGTTTGATGAATCGTCACTACCGGTTGCTGTCGTAAAGTCATTTTCTAACACTTGTCTCACGTCCGAGTCGGATTGCGTCTGAATAGTACGTCCTTGCTGTTCCATTTTTGCGTATTGTTTTCTAGTTATTACCATGCCACACGTGATATATGTTTCAAGAAAATTTTTGACACTGATTTTAAAATAAAATGTAGTTGAGCATGAATCGCTCGTAGCAACAATGGCTGTCTGTTAATTTAAAAATATAAACTGAATTTGAGATTATTGGTAATGGCTGCTGGCCATGTTACATGATATCGTACAGAAGTCGGCCATATTGTACACTCGTGTATTGGTATTGTTGCATACGTTATTGTTTAGGGAAAAGTACTGAGAATGAAATTTATCACTGAAACTGTTATGCAGGAAAGAAACACTACAGAATTTACTGAAAAGCTAATACACTGAATTATACGTCTGGTCAAGCCTACCAATGCAAAGATGCTGCGTCTTACCTTATTTTGCTGGAAGTTTCATTGCGTCTTCCCGCAAAATTTCAGAATTGGAAAATATCTTCAGATTTTGTTATCTCTCATACATTGACGTCCAGGTCCAGAAAGTTGATTTTTTACATGAAACAAAGAGAACAATGTAACAAATGACAAAATAACAAGTCCGACACGCAGAGCCCAATATAAAATAAATAAAATAAATAAATAAAATATTGTTGTTATTTTAAATATGTTAATTATTCTATCTGTATGATGGTGATTGTGATTGCAATTGTAACTAATATTTTGCTTATCTGGAACGTGGACGTTTAATTATTCGTTATCAGACGCTTGACAATGGCTTTTTCGTAAAGGCAATGTTACTCGTAGTTGACCGTGAAATAAAACTGAATAATCGGACTTCGTAATTAAATCGTTTCCAAAGACTGCTGCGGTAGGTGCGGACTCATAATCTAAATCTCAATATTACAATAATTTGCCAGCCATGCCAATACGTCATACAGAGGTGATTGTCTACTAAACATAAAAAAGTTACACAGTTAGTTAAATCAGATATATTCAATGAATAAGCCTACAGTTCATAATCCTACTTACTTTTATAAATATAAATTCTTTACAGAATCGAGTGCCTAGTGTGGTTGCAACTCGCAGTATTCTTCTATAACATGAAATATGGCGGTGTGCCAGACAATAAAATAAAATACGTGCTTCTCGCACCACTTCAACCAGAGCTCTCTCTTTCTTAATCAAACATAAGAGTAACGTAATTGTGCTTTTGTTTTATCAGCGACACAGCGCTGCAGTTGTGTGCCATAGGCTTTATTTATTTGTCACTGATTATTTATTTAATTAATATTTCGCGTTTCCGAGGAAACTCACGCTCGGCATGCAAATGTGCCTTTATACCTTCCCTTTCCTGTTGAGATGTAGGCCGTGCCTGGCATAGTCCCACCTACTGAGATAATCAACAGGAACCACACCAATATGAGCCCCCGCACCCGATCCAAGCAGCCGTTCCAACTCCAAATTAACTCTCCCAACAGAAGAGTTCAAATGAGGCCGGTCATGGTGTCTCAGGACAGATACAAATTCAACATTGGTGTGTCTCGATGCTGACGCAATCTTTACCAGGTCACACTCTATACTGTACCCAGGATCTCTGTCGATGCTGTTCCCTGGCCCTCCCACAATAACCACGGTGTCTTCCCTGGTAAATCCTTTACAGAGTGAACCTAAATCCTCTGTAACCTGATCCAGACTAGCACTTGGTTTGAAAAAATTTGTGACCTGGTATTCTGGTCCTAATTCCTCCTGCAGAAGTTGGCCTACACCTCTGGCATGAGAACTGCCTAACAACAAAACTTTCTTCCTTTTCGATGACTTTCCTACATTCTTTTTCAATTTCCTATTGAAAGTTTGTTGTGTCCTGTCTACATCTACCTCTGCTTGAGGCTCATCAGTTTCTAACTGAAGCAACAGGTCAAACTTATTTTTGACATTCACCACAAAACTGTCAGACTTAGTTCTAGGCCTATTCCTTCTGTTACCTGTTGCCACTTCCCACCACTCTTTGCCCTTCTCCCTCCTTAACCTGTCCAGATCTTCCCTAGCCTGATCTAGCTCAGCCTGAAGGGCAGCAATTTTCCCCTCCTGTTCCACTATCTTCCTATCTCTGCTGCAAATCCTACATAACCACTGATGAGCCTGATCCACTTTCCCAACACCCACGCCACTGCAGTCCCCCCAGTGAAATAAAACTACTGCATCCATCACACCAAACCCCGGAACTAACAATTCTACGGCAAGTCAGGCACTTCTCACTCATGGCAAAATTAATACTTTAGCTAGAATAAATCAATTAAATTACCGAAAATCAAAAAAGACGTTACAAGAATTTAGCCTATTCACAAATGTATATAAGCAAGTTTCTGATTTAAAATTCCGCTGTTTTTCTGAGATCTGTATTAAAACAATGAAGGTATACGCTATTTATTATATATTTCACTCGATGGAATGCAAAAAAGGACAATTAAACGAGATACTTTAACTTTGATTCTCCAAAAACGTTACGAGAATTAGGCCTATAAACAAATGTATATAGGCAAGTTTCTGATATAAAGTTACGCTGTTTTTCTGAAACCTGTATTAAAACAATGAAGTTATACGCTATTTACGGTAGTTTACTTATTTGTTACCGAGAAACTAGTTAAATTACCGTGAAACAAGAAACAAACACGTTTACAAAATTTAAGCCTAAGCGCGACTTCGCGAAGTTACGATCTTTTCGTGTTTTCTGAAAAAATACGCAAAGAAAAGTCAAACCTTTAACGGCAAGACTAAACGATACACTAATGCACGTATTTAATTTGTTGTCGGCGTTAAACTAAATTATATTCCTGTCTAAATCACTTAACTTTTTGGAAATGGTTTCTGGCGTCACTTACTCGGCGGCCATCTTGTGCGAGTTGCAGTACAGTAGGTTTCTGTTCGGCTTTCCTACAGGCTTTCTGCTGCAACGAGTTGGCGGGTAGGTGCAGGTAAAGGAGGAAAGGAACTGCACCGCCGCACATGGTGCATCTGTGCGGGGAAAACAGTGAAAGACCGTATAAGAACGATAATGAAAAATTTTGTAAATCGGTACTCGCGGAATTTGGAACGGAACCCGTTTCTTTACACTACTGGCCATTAAAATTGCTACACCACAGACGCGAAAATTAATCAACAGGAAGAAGATAGGTAATATGCAAATGATTAGCTTTTCAGAGCATTCACAGAAGGTTGGCGCCAGTGGCGAGATCTACAACGTGCTGACATGAGGAAAAAAATGGTTTAAATGGCTCTGAGCACTATGGGACTTAATTTCTGAGGTCATCAGTCCCCTAAAACTTAGAACTACTTAAACCTAACTAACCTAAGGACACTACACACATCCATGCCCGAGGCAGGATTCGAACCTGCGACGTGGCGGTCGCGCGGTTCCAGACCGAAGCGCATAGAACCGCTCGGTCACACCGGAGGGCGTATGAAGAAAGTTTCCAACCGATTTCTCATACACAAACTGTGGTGTCACCGCCAGACACCACACTTGCTAGGTGGTAGCCTTTAAATCGGCAGCGGTCCGTAAGTATACGTCGGATGGTCGCATCCGTGTTTGGCGACATCGCGGTGAACGCACGTTGGAAGCGTGTATTCGTTATCGCCATACTGGCGTATCACCCGGCGTGATGGTATAGGGTGCCATTGGTTACACGTCTCGGTCACCTCTTGTTCGCATTGACGGCACTTTGAACAGTGGACGTTACATTTCAGATGTGTTACGACCCGTGGCTCCACCCTTTATTCGATCCCTGCGAAACCCTACATTTCAGAAAGATAATGCACGATCACATGTTGCACGTCCTGTACAGGCCTTTCTGGATACAGAGAATTATCGACTGCTGTCCTGGCCAGCACATTCTGCAGATCTCTCACCAATTGAAAACGTCTGGTCTATGGTGGCCGAGCAACTGGCTCGTCACAATACGCCAGTCACTGCTCTTGAACTGTGGTATCGTGCTGAAGCTGCATGGGCATCTGTACCTTTACACGCCATCCAAGCTCTGTTTGACTCAATGCCCAGGCGTATCAAGGCCGTTATTACGGCCAGAGGTGGTTGTTCTGGGTACTGATTTCTCAGGATCTATGCACCGAAATTGCGTGAAAATGTAATCACATGACAGTTCTAGTATAATATATTTGTCCAGTGAATACCGGTTTATCATCTACATTTCTTCTTGGTGTAGCAATTTTAATGGTCAGTTGTGTATTATAGACTCTGCCGCCGCGACACACAGCAGCGAATTTGTGTCCACGATCACAGCGTACCAGTGAGTCAGCTGCTGCTTATGGTGTTACAGATGCACATGGAAGACTAAATTTGAAACTATTGCTTTGCTGCTGTTCGAATGAGATGTGCTAGTGGATAAATTACGGTTTCTTCTTCTTTATATTAACACAGCTACGATAAACTAACATCGAAATTTTGAGTATTTCACTTGTGAGATACGATTTCGAATACCCTTTGCCTTCAGGCAATCTCGGTCCAATACTTCGTGGGAGAGCAGGCAGATTAGTCTGTTTAACAGTATCAAGCAACAACAGACAAAAAACCTTGCTGGAAAGGCGCGAAGGAACAGTGACTTGTAGTCGGGATCTTTTCGTTATTTATGAACCAAACATCACGGGAACATCACTAAAACAGTGAAGAGGCTAGCTGATATGTATTACATGTAAAGTCATGAAGGTAAAATACATATCAGGACGTAGAACTGACCACTGGCCACGTTTATAGATTAGTTTCTGTGTTAATGAGCGTAATTTTGAGTTTCTTCTCTTCCGAATCCTCAGATGAGTTGACTACTGTATGATACCGAATAATTATTTAAGGGGAGCTAGAACGGATTTTTTTTCACGTTTTCGAATTCTTATCCCCATTACAAAATTTGCAGCAAACTCACATGGGAAGTATTTTATTTTACTTTTTTAAATATAATCTACACTGGTTGAAAATGTTAAAATTTTTACTTGCATTACTTCAAGATCCAATAAAATCAGTAATATTTTATACATAAGGCTGTGGATTGCTCTGTTATAAAGGTTAAATTATGTGTTTTTATTCGTAGCACAGTCAAAAATAGTATCGTATCGTTTCGTAGCATATATACTCGTTGTATGTCCAACGTCTAACGTTTTTCCGAGGAAAAGTGACAGATAAAACGGTTGATGAACTACAGCAGTGTTATGGGATGCCCATTAGAAATAATACTGAGGATGTGTTGAAAATGAAGCGGGCAGTACACCATCTTTGCCCTCCTTGGCCAGATACATGGTGCAATTACCGCAATGCCTAGTACTAAAACACTTCACACAGCCATAAGCGTTCCATTCCAGCAGCAGTCATTGACATCGTGAAACCTATTTACGAAGACCTATCAAATCCTGAATTACTGAACAAGTGTCAGCATGGTCAGACTCAAAATCCCAATGAGTCGTTCAATAATCTTATATGGAGTCGCTTAGCAAAAAATGTTTTAGTTGGAATGAAGACACTAAAGTGGGGGGTCAGTGATGCTGTTATTGCTTTTGATGATGGCAACATTGGTAGGGTGAAAGTGCTACAGCATATAGGAAATAATCCAGAAGCAAACTGCATCACAGAACTTGAACGGATGGACAAGGTTCGCATTGATGAAGTAGAGTATGCAGCACAGTTGGCCACTAAGGAGTCCAGAAAGAAGAAAAGAAGGAAAAACTTGGAAAAAGATCAAGAGGATGATATACAGTATGGTGCAGGGTGCTTCTGTGTGACTAAAAATAAAAAAATTTAGTATATATGAAGTGAGTGTGTTTTGAAACTTCAGAAGCCGATCCTGAAAACTTACATTTTCTGTTGCATTTTCCCCTAAATCTCAGAAACCACTTCGAGTAGAGTATTCAAATTTTCAGGGAGTAATAGCATACATATCCTGAGTCTTCTGAACTAACAGAAGAACATAATGTTAGGAGAACGTACAAAAAATACACAAAATTGTAACAGTGTAATAAAAAAATTGTATTTACCAAAGCAGTTGCTGAAATGCAATTATTGTAGTTCAGTAGTCGCAGAACATGCAGTTTAACGTCCTGTAAAAGTTTCATGTCAATGACTACAGTAGTTCCTGAAATACAGGGATGCCAAGTAACTATATTTAACACTGTCGGGACATGGCGTTCCAACTCACCTTGCCTATCTTTCTTCTCATTTCCATCCTGACCAACATACTATTGCTTCCTCGTGGTAGCGGTATAATCTATTTGTATGAGGTACAATACAGCCACGCAGACACAATCGATTTCGAGGAACAATATGCTTGATATCTTACTGTTGACATGCGGGGTAAAGTTGATTTACAGTAACTTTTTGTGGCACTGAAATAACTTTTCACTGCAAACTATCGTAGTAAGTGTACCTCGATATTTCACATGACGTACACTCCTGGAAATGGAAAAAAGAACACATTGACACCGGTGTGTCAGACCCACCATACTTGCTCCGGACACTGCGAGAGGGCTGTACAAGCAATGATCACACACACGGCACAGCGGACACACCAGGAACCGCGGTGTTGGCCGTCGAATGGCACTAGCTGCGCAGCTTTGTGCACCGCCGCCGTCAGTGTCAGCCAGTTTGCCGTGGCATACGGAGCTCCATCGCAGTCTTTAACACTGGTAGCATGCCGCGACAGCGTGGACGTGAACCGTATGCGCAGTTGACGGACTTTGAGAGAGGGCGTATAGTGGGCATGCGGGAGGCCGGGTGGACGTACCGCCGAATTGCTCAACACGTGGGGCGTGAGGTCTCCACAGTACATCGATGTTGTCGCCAGTGGTCGGCGGAAGGTGCACGTGCCCGTCGACCTGGGACCGGACCGCAGCGACGCACGGATGCACGCCAAGACCGTAGGATCCTACACAGTGCCGTAGGGGACCGCACCGCCACTTCCCAGCAAATTAGGGACACTGTTGCTCCTGGGGTATCGGCGAGGACTATTCGCAACCGTCTCCATGAAGCTGGGCTACGGTCCCGCACACCGTTAGGCCGTCTTCCGCTCACGCCCCAACATCGTGCAGCCCGCCTCCAGTGGTGTCGCGACAGGCGTGAATGGAGGGACGAATGGAGACGTGTCGTCTTCAGCGATGAGAGTCGATTCTGCCTTGGTGCCAATGATGGTCGTATGCGTGTTTGGCGCCGTGCAGGTGAGCGCCACAATCAGGACTGCATACGACCGAGGCACACAGGGCCAACACCCAGCATCATGGTGTGGGGAGCGATCTCCTACACTGGCCGTACACCACTGGTGATCGTCGAGGGGACACTGAATAGTGCACGGTACATCCAAACCGTCATCGAACCCATCGTTCTACCATTCCTAGACCGGCAAGGGAACTTGCTGTTCCAACAGGACAATGCACGTCCGCATGTATCCCGTGCCACCCAACGTGCTCTAGAAGGTGTAAGTCAACTACCCTGGCCAGCAAGATCTCCGGATCTGTCCCCCATTGAGCATGATTGGGACTGGATGAAGCGTCGTCTCACGCGGTCTGCACGTCCAGCACGAACGCTGGTCCAACTGAGGCGCCAGGTGGAAATGGCATGGCAAGCCGTTCCACAGGACTACATCCAGCATCTCTACGATCGTCTCCATGGGAGAATAGCAGCCTGCATTGCTGCGAAAGGTGGATATACACTGTACTAGTGCCGACATTGTGCATGCTCTGTTGCCTGTGTCTATGTGCCTGTGGTTCTGTCAGTGTGATCATGTGATGTATCCGACCCCAGGAATGTGTCAATAAAGTTTCCCCTTCCTGGGACAATGAATTCACGGTGTTCTTATTTCAATTTCCAGGAGTGTATAAAGCATGAGCTGAAAGTATATAACACCAGCGTTAAAAGCCCCCTTCCATGCCAGAAAGCTTAAAAAAATGAGGGATTCCCGATAAAATCCAGCTGAATGCCTCAAACGTGTGTAGCCTGAAAGACGACGTGCAAAGTGTCAGAGGATAACGTTGCGTAAAAAACACACTCACTCGCACCTCCGCCCTGAGGGCCTGTATAAGGACAGCACTACAAGCTTATCGTTACACAGCTGTCCCAAGAACAGCTAAGAAATGGCTACAGCGTTGCAAACGTTAGGCAACCCAATGATTTGCTTCCGTATGTGGCCCTGACTGTTCCGCTAAATTGACTTGATATTCCTGTTCCGCTTCGATGTCTTATGCTACTTGATTCTTGTGTAACATACGACAATGAAACAGAAACTTTAATTTATGACTCCAGGAATGGTTTACTTCCCATTAGTCAAATGTTCAAATGTTCGTGAATTTCTAAGGGACCAAAGTGCTGAGGTCGTCGGTCCCTAGTCTTACACACTACTCAAACTAACTTATGCTAAGAAACACACACACACACACACACACACACTTGCCCGAGGGAGGACTCGAACCTCCTGCGGGAGAGGCCTCGCATTCCGTGACATGGCCCCCTTGACCGCTCGGCCACTCCGCGCGGCCTTCCCATTAGTAACAACCGTTAGCATTATCGCTACATTACGAGGGTCAGCGACCAACATTCCTGTGAGAGACACATCTTCCTATCAACGTCTCGTTAGTTCATTAGCTCCATGTACACAGAGGCAGATACAGACTCAGATAACAATTTGGTAATGATGAAGCGTAGGCTGAAGTTTAAGAGACTAGCTCAAATGGTTCAAATGACTCTAAGCACTATGGGACTTAACATCTGAGGGCATCAGTCCCCTAGACTTAGAACTACTTAAACCTAACTAACCTAAGGACATTACACACATCCGTGCCCGAGGCAGGATTCGAACCTGCGACCGTAGCAGCAGCGCGGTTACGGACTGAAGCGCCTACAACCGCTCGGCCACCGCGGCCGGCAAGAGACTAGCCAGGAAGAATCAATGTGCACAGAAGTGAATACGGAAGTACTAAGGAATGAAGAGATGCGCTTGAAATGGTTCAAATGGCTCTGAGCACTATGGGACTTAACATCTATGGTCATCAGTCCCCTAGAACTTAGAACTACTTAAACCTAACTAACCTAAGGACATCACACAACACCCAGTCATCACGAGGCAGAGAAAATCCCTGACCCCGCCGGGAATCGAACCCGGGAACCCGGAAGCGGGAAGCGAGAACGCTACCGCACGACCACGAGCTGCGGACTGCGCTTGAAATCCTCTTAGGCTACAGATAATGCGATAATTAATAGCTCAGTAGGATTTTCAGTTCAAGAGGAACGGACATCTCTAAAAGGCGCAATCACAGAAGTTGGGGAGGAAAACGTGGGTACAAGAAAGGTAAGTGAGAAGAAACCATGGTTAATATAAGAGGTACTTCAGTTGATCGGCGAAAGAAGGAAGCACAAAAATGTTCAGGGAAATTCAAGAATACATAAATATAAGTCACTTAGAAATGAAACAAATAAGAATTTCAGGGTAGTTAAGGCGAAACAGGTACAAAATATGAAGAAACCTACAAGGAAATGATTGTCGGAAGGACTGTTTGAGGATACAGAAGAGATGAAATAATCATCGGTGAAATTAAAAGCAAAGTAACTTTAGGAGTGGAAAGGGAGTACCACTGTTAAATGCAGAGGAGAGAGCGGATTTGATGGAATCATTACACTGAGGGACTCTATGAGGGTGAGGCTTATTTAATAATATAATAGAAGAAGAAACATGAGACGATACGGAAGAGATAAGGGATCCAGTAATAGAACCAGTATTTAGAAGAGCTTTGGAAGACTTAAGATCAAATAAGGCAGAAGGGACACACAACATTCCATCGGAATTTCTAAAATCATTGTAGCAAGTGGCAAGAAAACGATTATTCACGTTGGTATATAGAATGTATGAGACTGGCTATGTATCACTAGGCTTTCGGGTAAACATCACCCGCCCAATTCCCAAGATTCCAAGAGCGAGTTATCGCACACGTAGCTCAGCAGCTCAAGCACCCAAGTTTCTGATAACAGTACTATACAGAAGAATGGAAATTAGACTGAGAATCTATTAGATGTTTGGCATTAGGAAAGGTAAAGTTTCCAGACAATTCTGACGTTGCGGTTGATAATGGAAACGAGATCGAAGAAAAATCAAAATACGTTCATAGGGCTTGTCGATTTGAAATAAGCGTTCGACTATGTAAAATGGTGCAGAATGTTCGAAATTCTGAGAAAAATAGGGATAAGCTGTAGGGCAAGACGGGTATACAGCATGTACAAGAACCAAGACGGAACAAGAAGAGTAGAAGACTAAGATCGAAGTGCACGGAGTAAAAAAGGTGTAAGATGGGGTTGTTATCTTTCACCCCTACTGTTGAACCTGTACGTCGATGAAGCAATGATGGAAATGAAAGAAAAGATTCAAGAGCGGGATTAAAATTCAAGGTGAAAGAATTTAAATGATACGATTCGATCATGACATTGCTATCCTTAGTGAGAGTGAAGATGGAATGAACGGTCTTGTGAGTACAGAATATGGATGAGACTAAATCGAAGACAGATGAAAGTAATGAGAAATGTCACAAATCAGAAAATCAGCATTCTGGCCAAGAGAAGTCTACTAGTATGAAACATAAGTCTTAATTTGAGCAAGGAATTTCTGAAAATGTGCGTTTGTAACACACCATTTTATGGCAGTGAGACCTTGACTTTGCGAAAACGGGAACAGAAGAGAATAGAAACATCTCAGATGTAGTGCTATAGAAGAATGATGATGAGTAGGTGGACTGTTTAGGTAAGGAATGAGGTGGCTTTCAGCAGAATCGTCGAGGAAAGGAATATATGAAAAACACTAACAAGACGAAGAGACAAGATGAGAGGAAATGTGTTAAGACACCATGGTACTAGAGGGCGCCGTAGAGGGTAAAAATTGTAGAGAAAGACAGAGACTAGGATACATCTAGCAAATAATTGGGGACGTAGGCTGCAAGTGCTACTCTGGGATGAAAAGATCGGCACACGAGAGCAATTTGTGGCGAGCCGCATCAAACCAGTAAGAAGACTGATGACTCAAAAAAAGTCTTGCGATGTAAGAGCAATGCGAGTTATCAGTTCTAATCACGATGCAGACTATCGCGTTCTAGGTTGTTATTTTCCGTTTTATTTAGTAGATCTGCACATTGCTACAAAAACGTCTTTAATAAAATCTGAATGTAACCTTTACACGTTAAGTCTTTTCACAAGCTAGACTCAGTAAGCTGCGCTAATTGTTGGTTGGCGTATAGCTGTATGTGTCTGTGGGTGTGGGTGGTGTGGGAGGAGCGGGGGGGGGGGGGGGGGGGGTTAGCGAATATCTGCTTCGACTCGACTGTCAACGAAACGAAACGAATTTGAGTTTTGATCGTCACATAGCACATAGGACTCATAAGTCAGGGATTAGTTATGAAGTGAATTTTGTTGCTCCATGCTACATCCTTGTAATAGCAATCAGGCACGCCTTATACACCACAGTTAGAAACTTCCTTCCACCCTCGGTAGCTTCAAAACTGGACATACCTTAAATATCAGTTTCGGTCAGTGTTGTGTTCTCCATGAACCCATTCATAGACCTCAAAATGTGCAGTGTGCCTGGGCTGCTATACAGCATGCACGGTAAGGTTTTCGCACAGTTTATCGCACACCTTTACCGTAAGAAATCAAAAAATGGGAGTAGAACACATTACACCACAGATACTCATTGGGCCCAGACAAAAACGTACGAATTTCTTACGATAAAATAGCATGTTGAATCGCTTCTAAAAGGGAAAGAAATGCGATATAAAGCATTAATAATAATACTGAACAAGGTAGTGAGGTATTCTCATAGAATCACAAACTATAAAATTACTTCTTAGCCATCCTTATGTGTATATTAGTGAATAAAATACTCATCATAATTGAAAGAGCTCGTCTATTTTCCCTGCTGTTGATCGTGAAATGCAAATCGAACACATTTTTTTGTGGAGTGTCACTCAACAACAGTAAAGCATTTTATACTTTCACGAAAAGTTGCATTCGGAAAGCACACCATTTATCGCTTGACCATGGGCGTGGACGCAGCATAACGCCTCGAACAGAAGACGACTTCCTCCAGGAATTGCCGGAGCCTACAGTGTTGCCAGTTTGTGCTCATACCCGAAATTTAGAGTATTACTTGTACCAGCGTGGCCACGTTCCATGTCCATGTCGTGATGAGCGTGGACTTAGACTCCTGAAGCGACCGGCCGCTGGTCAGCTGTTATGTCACAGAAGGGCGGTAGCTAATTGGGCACATTTGTATAGGTTTTAGCAATTTTCAGATTGTTGCTTGTACGAGATACTCGGAATCACGTTACGACATTCAGATAAAATTGTGGAACAGGTATGTAACCAGCATCAGTTCACTAGTTAAACTGTTCAATAGTTAAATTTTCTGAAACATTACGTTTGCTTTAAAAAGAGTGCAACCACAAAGCCCAATTTCTAACCTGATTCCTTGTGCGATATGGAAGCAGTAGAGCCACACATTTTCGACCAGCTGGTGTTCGTCAATTTTTTGGCAAGAGGATGGCCCATTGTAAATAAATCTGGCACATAATGTATTGCCGTAAACAGTGTCAGGCAATAGTGGCCGGTGATATTGTTTTTTGCTGAAACTGCTAGTAACGTAGTAGAATTCTTTCAGTTGTAGGACATATTCTTGACGAAAATCAAGCCTCCCAGTTACAAATGAATCGCAACAGTTGACCACGCCTTTTGTTTCTGCGTTACTGCCATCCCGTATCGACACATGCATCATCATCATCTTGGACAGTTTCCAGCCACTGGCTGGGTCTGTCGGGAACACAAGCCTCTCCATCGTGTTCTGTCTTTCCACCATTCCCCCTCTTCCACCTTCGTCCAGTTCTCTCCTCTTCTCATCACACATTCCTTCACTCCCTTCACCCATCTATCTCTTGGTCTTCCTCTGGGCCTCTTCCCCTCCAGTTGCAGATCAAACATCCTCTTTGGAATTCTTCCCTCATCCATTCTCTTCATGTGTCCATACCACTGCTGTCTTGATTTTTCTATCCTGTCCTGTACTGGTTCCTCCTTTAGTCTTTCCCTCACATACAAATTTCGCAGTCTGTCTCGTCTTGTTACACCCAACCTGCTCCTCTGGAACTTCATTTCACTAGCCTGTATTCTACTTTTGTCGCTTTTGTGCATTACCCATGTCTCACTTCCGTATGTCAATATGGGGACAAAGTAGGTTCGGTATATAATTCCCTTGGATTTCTGTGGCACCTCCTTGCTCCAAATAAGCCCCCTAATGCATTTGTAGAACTGCCCTGCTTTTCTGCACCTTTCATTTATTTCCATTGCGTTTCCCCCCTTACTTTCAATCACGCTTCCCAGGTACTTGAAGTTCTCTACCACTTGTAGTTTTTCCCCTCCACAAGTTATATCCACATTTGGCCTATTCTCCTTCCTTGTTGTGACGATTATTTCACTTTTCTTTGCAGAGAAATGCGTTCCATATTGTGCTGCCGTTGCCTCCAATGCATCTAACTGCTCTTGCACCTCCTTCACGCAATTTCCCCATAACATCAGGTCATCGGCAAAGAGCACTGCTTTCATTTTATGATCTCCAATTGCATCTGATACTTGCTGTAGGATTTCATCCATAACAATAATAAACAATAAAGGCGACACATGCACACATCAGCAAAAGTTTTGCATCACCTCTTTATATGGAAATTCACGACACGACACAGAAAACAGAAACTGACTCTCAAGCATACGCTCATATTTTGCGGTATGTTCAGATCACGAAATAAATAAAAACAAAACATTTATGCAACGCCAAAATTGTCTGTTTTTCATATTAATTTGAGAAATGTGTCAGTCAGTGGTGGAAAGTCCCCCTGCTCGGATGCAGGCTTCAGGCCGTCGTTGCATACCATGATATCCTCAAGCCAGCCGGAGGTCCGACGGAAGGAGGCTGGAGCGGGAATGACCGATGGTGGATCGTTCGGTCGGCCGTCTCATCGGGTGGCGTGTATTTGGTCTTTTGGCCATTTCTGGGCTTCGTCAGTTGGTTATCTTGCCGGACGTGGGTCGGTTCCTTCCTTATGCCGAGATCTCGGTTGCCCAACGGACAAGTGTTCCCTCTGCGTGGTTGGGTCAGAGCCAGTGTGCCCGGGTCGCCGTGTCTCCGAGTTTCGAACGGACATCGAGTTGGGATGGAGCTGCAGTGAGCTCCGGACAGCCAAAACTCGCCCGATCGTCTCATCGAACGACGTGTATTTTGTCGCCGACCGCTTATGGAAACACTCTGTGCGTGCGTGCGTGTGTGTGTGTGTGTGTGTGTGTGTGTGTGTGTGTGTGTGTGCGTGTGTGTGTGTAATCGCGCCGAATATGAGATCGTTGTTGTCCAAAAACAGCTCATTTCAGTCGTTTCCACATATGTTAGGCTGGGACAGACAGGTCACTCCATTCTGCTGATGCTAGTACAATGAATGAACGTGTTCACGTGAAGAGTACGATGTGTGTGAGGGCTGCCATCCATCAAGATGAAATTTCACGAAAAATATTGGCAATACTTTTAGTTGAAGACTCTTGTCCCCCTATTTCAGACTAGCAAGAATGCCCTCAACTACCACGAGATGTGGACGATGTCCCCATGTAATGTCACCCCAAAATATTACTCCAATACCACATTGTTGCACATGTTGCCTACGACATCAGGGTCCAAACCGATTCGAGTTTCTCCTGAAAACTACACCCGATGCCAATTGTAGGGCATCAATTCTTCATTACTTCTTGGACGTCTTTAATGGAGTTCATGGCGCTGCGGTGTACGATGTGGTACTCGCCATGGTGGACGGGAAGGGAGATTCGCAATGCAACCGTCTCCTAACAGTTTCAAGGATTCGCGGCGGCGTGCAGCCTCATCTAACGCCGAAATCATTTGTGAACCATTCAGTTCATCGTTCCTTAGAGCCAAATGTTGTACATACTGATCGTGCTATGAACGTGCCGTAAGTGAAGGACTATGAGGCATAAAAATACCTGTCGACTGTAAACGATCACATGTGTGCACCTCATCACTTTCACTGGACTGTATACATCAAGCATGTTGCCTAGTTGATAAGCCTTCTGCTCTTCACATGACATTAAGGGCCGAATCTTTGATCGCTAATGCCCTTCGTGACATGATGTTCATTCCACTGTCCCACACACGTCCTTACGGGCGCGTAGCTTTCAATTGAACTGCTGCGATCCATCTGAGTGTTCTCAAGCCATTGTATGTACTCTGAGGCGACAATTTCATAGGATAAAGATATACACACATACAAAAGATGGTAGTATAGCATACAGAAGGTATGAAAGGCCAAAACACTGCCGGAGCTGGTATTTGAACTCAGGTGTTTCATGTGAAAAGCTTTGCGACGTAATTACGGCCGCACGGCGGGAATTCAGAGACTGTGAACGTGGGATGGTAATGGGGCTAGACGCATGGGACATTCCATTTCGGAAATTGTTAGCGAAATCAGTATTCCCAGATTCACGGTGTCAAGAGTATGCCGAGAATACCATACTTTGGGCAATACCTCTCACCACAGTACGTTCATGTAGAGCTGTTGGTGCTGACAGAGATGCAACACTCCGTGAAATAGCTGCAGAAATGAATGTGGGATGTACGGCGAAGGTATCAGTTAGGGCAGTGCGGCGAAATTTTGTGTTAATGGGCTGTGGCAGCAGACTCCCAACGCGAGTGTCTTTGCATCGCCTGCAGAGTCTCCGCTAGGCTCGTGACCATATCAGCCGGACCCTAGACGACTGGAAACCCATAGTTTGCTCAGGTGAGTCCCGGCTAGTAAGAAATGATACTAGGCTTCGAGTGTGGCGCGGACCGCATGAAGCCAAGGACTCAGATTGTCAACAAGGCACTGTCTAAGCTGGCGGTGGCTCCATGATGGTGTGGGCTTTCTTTACGCAGAATGGAGTCAAGATATATTCGGCTACTTGGAGACCATTTACAGCCATTAACGAACTTTCACGATGAAATTTTTATAGATGGCAATGCGTGGTGTCAGTGGGACCGACATTGCTTTACCAACGATACTCCTCTCGGCAACCACGTGATAGAACTCACACCTGGCTCCAATATACACCTTTTATATATACTAAGATTGTTCTTTCGGACATGTCCAAAAGAACAGATACCATCAGTGACCATGCAGCTCATTAGAATGAAATTACAATGAAATGAAAACCCTTATCTGCTTATAGGCGTTGACATACGTCAACGGGGACAGATGAAAATGTGTGCCCCGACCGGGACTCGAACCAAGGATCACCTGCTTACATGGCTCTGAGCACTATGGGACTTAACATCTGTGGTCATCAGTCCCCTAGAACTTAGAACTACTTAAACCTAACTAACCTAATGACTTCACACACATCCATGCCCGAGGCAGAATTCGAACCTGCGACCGTAGCAACCTCCTGCTTACATGGCAGACGCTCTATCCATCTAAGCTAAGGAGGACACAGAGGATAGCGCGACTGCAGGGATTTATCTCTGGCACGCCTCCCGCGAAACCCACATTCTCAACATATTGTCCCGCACTACATTCGTAGTGCCCCCGCCAATTATACTCATTACTCGCGGCGCGTTGCCGATTCCCGTAAGAGTTCGGGCACTGTTCGTGCATTCGCACAGAAGAAGAAGATGGTCAAGTGGCCGGTGAGCCTTAACTATATATATATATATATATATATATATATATATATATATATATATATATATATATAGGGGAATCGGCAACGCGCCGCGAGTAATGAGTATAATGGGCGGGGGCACTACGAGTGTAGTGCGGGACAATACGTTGAGAATGTGGGTTTCGTGGGAGGCGTACCAGAGATAAACCTCTGCAGTCACGCTATCCTCTGTGTCCTCGGTGGCTCAGATGGAAAGATACCCAAGATTCAATTAATGTCCAGAAAGTGTAGTTGGAAGGCTAGTCAACTTTATATACACTCCTGGAAATTGAAATAAGAACACCGTGAATTCATTGTCCCAGGAAGGGGAAACTTTATTGACACATTCCTGTGGTCAGATACATCACATGATCACACTGACAGAACCACAGGCACATAGACACAGGCAACAGAGCATGCACAATGTCGGCACTAGTACAGTGTATATCCACCTTTCGCAGCAATGCAGGCTGCTATTCTCCCATGGAGACGATCGTAGAGATGCTGGATGTAGTCCTGTGGAACGGCTTGCCATGCCATTTCCACCTGGCGCCTCAGTTGGACCAGCGTTCGTGCTGGACGTGCAGACCGCGTGAGACGACGCTTCATCCAGTCCCAAACATGCTCAATGGCGGACAGATCCGGAGATCTTGCTGGCCAGGGTAGTTGACTTACACCTTCTATAGCACGTTGGGTGGCACGGGATACATGCGGACGTGCATTGTCCTGTTGGAACAGCAAGTTCCCTTGCCGGTCTAGGAATGGTAGAACGATGGGTTCGATGACGGTTTGGATGTACCGTGCACTATTCAGTGTCCCCTCGACGATCACCAGTGGTGTACGGCCAGTGTAGGAGATCGCTCCCCACACCATGATGCCGGGTGTTGGCCCTGTGTGCCTCGGTCGTATGCAGTCCTGATTGTGGCGCTCACCTGCACGGCGCCAAACACGCATACGACCATCATTGGCACCAAGGCAGAAGCGACTCTCATCGCTGAAGACGACACGTCTCCATTCGTCCCTCCATTCACGCCTGTCGCGACACCACTGGAGGCGGGCTGCACGATGTTGGGGCGTGAGCGGAAGACGGCCTAACGGTGTGCGGGACCGTAGCCCAGCTTCATGGAGACGGTTGCGAATGGTCCTCGCCGATACCCCAGGAGCAACAGTGTCCCTAATTTGCTGGGAAGTGGCGGTGCGGTCCCCTACGGCACTGCGTAGGATCCTACGGTCTTGGCGTGCATCCGTGCGTCGCTGCGGTCCGGTCCCAGGTCGACGGGCACGTGCACCTTCCGCCGACCACTGGCGACAACATCGATGTACTGTGGAGACCTCACGCCGCACGTGTTGAGCAATTCGGCGGTACGTCCACCCGGCCTCCCGCATGCCCACTATACGCCCTCGCTCAAAGTCCGTCAACTGCACATACGGTTCACGTCCACGCTGTCGCGGCATGCTACCAGTGTTAAAGACTGCGATGGAGCTCCGTATGCCACGGCAAACTGGCTGACACTGACGGCAGCGGTGCGCAAATGCTGCGCAGCTAGCGCCATTCGACGGCCAACACCGCGGTTCCTGGTGTGTCCGCTGTGCCGTGCGTGTGATCATTGCTTGTACAGCCCTCTCGCAGTGTCCGGAGCAAGTATGGTGGGTCTGACACACCGGTGTCAATGTGTTCTTTTTTCCATTTCCAGGAGTGTATATCTCCTTTCCGCCATTCTCAAGTATTTCAGAAATTGTCTAATGTGATTATTAAATTGTTTTATATTTAAAATTATCCAACCAACTTGCTGATATCCATCATAAAGAAATTATGCTTCTGTAAAGATAGCAGCTCATGTAATTCAAAGTGCTGATTTTACTTCTTCAGGTTGAAGTTTGAATGTCTTTAAAAACATTTTTCTTGATGTTTAACTTAATTCCTTCTGGTAGTTAGTCAGTAACACAATCTTCTTGTTGTCTTTCCGTAACGTCAGCGTAATTGACATGATCAAACTGTTTTGTTTAAATAACTTCATGTATGTGTAACTTAGTATGTATTTGGAATGTGTAACATTGTTTTTTTTCAATAAATGTTTTTATATAAAAAAAAGATGGATAGAGCGTCTGCCATGTAAGCAGGAGATCCCGGGTTCGAGTCCCGGTCGGGGCACACATTTTCATTTGTCCCCGTTGACGTATGTCAGCGCCTGTAATCAGCTAAGGGTGTTCATTTCATTGTGATTTCATACACCTTTTAGTTTCTAGGTCCATTTCGAAATTCACTGCGGGTTTCTGTCTTCATTCAGGTTCGAGCTGTAGTCTTGCGAAACGCGATCGAGGTTTTGAAACGCACTGTACTTCTGCTTGCGACTACAGCAGAGGCGCGTGCACGCGACTACACCTAAGTTTGGCCGAGAGGAGGAGGTTCAATGGGAGCGCTACGCCGTGGGCTGCGCTGTCAGTGCGTCGCGGCAGAGGCAGCTTTGCAGATGCGGGACACTGCTGGCGCAGAGTCCGCCGTCTGCATCCATTACGACTGCCAGGCGCTCCAAATTAGCTTAGGGCGCCAGTCGGCCACCGTAAACAGAGTTACAAGCGGCAACCCGGGCTGCGAGTGGAGCTGTCCGCGCCGGGGGCTCAGCGAAGCGGCAGCCACGCCAGGGTGAACACCGAACACTCACAGCCGGGACGGTGGCCTGTCCCCCGTCAGCGCCACTTACGCATGGTTCCATGCTTTCCTGCAGCTCGCTACTAAGTGTCTTAACAGCACGAGAAAGTCCGTTTTCAATTTTTTGTTCCGCCTTCAGCCATATTACACCTTATCTTCTGCTAATCTCATCGTCACTTAACAATTACTGCACTAAACATGTCCCATTTCACCTGCCCCATAATTTATTTCAGTTTACTGCACTTTCCCGCTCCAAATTAACCATTAATGGATGCTGCCTTGCATCTCTCTCTATCACGACGGTTTTGTCTACTGAGGTGACAAAAGTAAAGAGATGGAGATATGCACATATGCAGGCTGCGGCGGCGCGGTTCCTTCCGTCCCTTTCTACACCTACATCTACAAGTATACACCGCAAACCACCCAACGGTGTGTAGCGGAGGGCACTTTACGTACCACTGTCATTACCTCCCTTTCCTGTTCCACTCGCTTATGGTTCGCGGGAAGAACGACTGCCGCAAAGTCTCCGTGCGCGCTCGAATCTCTCTAATTTTACATTCGTGATCATCTCCTCGGGAGGTATAAGTAGGGAGAAGCAATATATTCAATACCTCATCCAGAAACGCACCCTCTCGAAACCTGGACAGCAAGCTACACCGCGATGCAGAGTGCCTCTCTTGAACAGTATGCCACTTGAGTTTGCTTAACATCTCCGCAATGCTATCACGGTTCCAAACAACCCCGCGACGAAACGCACCGCTCTTTTTTCCATCTTCTCTATATCCTCTGTCAAGCCGACCTGGTACGGATCCCACACTGATGAGCAACACTCAAGTATAGGTCTAACGAGTGTCTTGTAAGCCACCTCCTTTGTTGATGGACTACATTTTCTAAGGACTCTCCCAATGAATCTCAACCTGGCACCCGCCTTACCAACAATCAATTTTATATGATCATTCAAATCGTTCCCTGCGCATACTCCCAGATATTTTACAGAAGTAACTGCTACCAGTGTTTGTTCCGCTATCATATAATCATACAATCAAGAATCATTGTTTCTATTATTCGCAGTACATTACATTTGTCTGTGTTAAGGGTCAGTTGCCACTCCCTGCTTCGAGCGCCTATCCGCTGCAGATCTTCCTGCATTTCGCTGTAATTTTCTAATGCTGAAACTTCTCTGTATACTACAGCATCATCCGCGAAAAGCCGCATGGAACTTCCGACACTATCTACTAGGTTATTTATATATATATTGTGAAAATCAATGGTCCCATACCACTCCTTTGTGGTACGCCAAAGGTTACTTTAACGTCTGTAGACGTCTCTCCACTGAGAACAACATGCTATGTTCTGTTTGCTAAGAACTCTTCAATCCAGCTACACATCTGGTCTGATATTCCGTAGGCGCTTACTTTGTTTATCGGGCGACAGTGCGGAACTCTATCGAACGCCTTCCGGAAGTCAAGGAAAATGGCATCTACCTGGGAGCCTGTATCGAATATTTTCTGGGTCTCATGAACAAATAAAGCGAGTTGGGTCTCACACGATCGCTGTTTCCGGAATCCATGTTGATTCCTACAGAGTACATTCTGGGTTTCCAGAAATGACATGATACGCGAGCAAAAAACATGTTCTAAAATTCTACAACAGATCGATGTCAGAGATATAGGCCTATAGTTTTGCACATCTGCTCGACGACCCTTCTTGAAAACTGGGACTACCTGTGCTCTTTTCCAATCATTTGGAACCTTCCGTTCCTCTAGAGACTTGTGGTACACGGCTGTTAGAAGGGGGCAAGTTCTTTCGCGTACTCTGTGTAGAATCGAATTGGTATCCCGTCAGGTCCAGTGGACTTTCCTCTGTTGAGTGATTTCAGTTACTTTTCAATTCCGTGGACACTTATTTCGATGTCAGCCACTTTTTAGTTCGTGCGAGATTTAGAGAAGGAACTGCAGTGCGGTCTTCCTCTGTGAAACAGCTTTGGAAAAAGGTGTTCAGTATTTCAGCCTAACGCGTGTCATCCTCTGTTTCAATGCCATCATCATCCCGGAGCGTCTGGATATGCTGGTTCGATCCACTTACTGATTTAACGGAAGACCAGAACTTCCTAGGATTTTCTGTCAAGTCGGTACAAAGAGTTTTACTTTCGAATTCACTGAACGCTTCACGCATAGCCCTCCTTACGCTAACTTTGACATCGTTTAGCTTCTGTTTGTCTGAGAGGTTTTGGCTGCGTTTAAACTTGAAGTGAAGCTCTCTTTGCATTCGCAGTAGTTTCCTAAAGTTATTGTTGATCCACGGTGGGTTTTTCCCGTCCCTCACAGTTTTACTCGGCACGTACCTGTCTAAAACGCATTTTACGATTGCCTTGAACTTTTTCCATAAACACTCAACATTGTCAGTGTCGGAACAGAAATTTTCGTTTCGATCTAATAGGTAGTCTGAAATCTGCCGCCTATTACTCTTGCTAAACAGATAAACCTTCCCTTTTTTTATATTCCTATTTATTTCCATATTCAGGGATACTGCAACGGCCTTATGATCACTGATTCCCTGTTCTGTACATACAGAGTCGAAAAGTTCGGGTCTTTTCTTATCATTTGGTCCAAGATGTTATCTCCACGAGTCGGTTCTCTGTTTAATTGTTCGAGGTAATTTTCGGATAGTGCACTCAGTGTAATATCAATCGATGCTCTGTCCCTACCATCCGTCCTAAACATCTGAGTGTCCCAGTCTATATCTGGTAAATTGAAATCTCCACCTAAGACTATAACATGCTGAGGAAATTTATGTGAAATGTATTGCAAATTTCTAAACACCGTCTGTGCCTTTGTAAAAATTTCGGCAGAATTTATCTCTGGCTTCAGCCAGCTTTCCGTACCTACAACGATTTCAGCTTAGGTGCTTTCTATCAGCGCTTGAAGTTCCGGTACTTTACGAACGCAGCTTCGACAGTTTAAAATTACAATACCGATTGCTGCTTGGTCCCCAAATGTCCTGACTTTGCCCCACACCCTTTGAGGCTGTTGCCCTTTCTGTACTTGCCCGAGGCCACCTAACCTAAAAAACCGCCCAGTCCACGCCACACAACCCCTGCTACCCATGTAGCCGCTTGCTGCGTTTAGTGGACTCCTGACCTGTCCAGCGGAACCCGAAACCCCACCACCATATGGCGCAAGTCGAGGAATCTGCAGCCCTCACGGTCGGAGAACCATCTCAGTCTCTGATTCAGACCCTCCACTCGGCTCTGTACCAAAGGTCCGCAGTCAGTCCTGTCGACGATGCTGCAGATGGTGAGCTCTGCTTTCATCCCGCTAGCGAGACTGGCAGTCTTCACCAAATCAGATAGCGGCCTGAAGCCAGAGAGGATTTCCTCCGATCCATAGCGACACACATCATTGGTGCCGACATGAGCGACCACCTGCAGATGGGTGCACCCTGTACCTTTCATGGCATCCGGAAGGACCCTTTCCACATCTGGAATGACTCCCCCTGGTATGCACAAGGAGTGTACATTGCTTTTCTTCCCCTGCCTTGTAGCCATATCCCTAAGGGGCCCCATTACGCGCCTGACTACCAGTAAGCCCACCCTCTGCGACTGCCCAGATCTTGCAGCCTGAGGGGCAACCTTTGGAACAGGACAAGCAAACATATCCGGCCGAAGATCAGTAACAGCCAGAGACAGAGCCTGAAACCGGTTCGTCAGACAAACAGGAGAGGCCTTCCGTTCAGCTCTCTGGAATGTCTTTCGCCCCCTGCCACTCCTCGAGACGACCTCCCACTCTACCACGGGTGAGGGGTCAGCCTCAATGTGGGCAGTATCCCGGGCAGACACAGCCGTAGCCCGATTGGGGGATGCGTGGGACGAGCTGGCCGTCCCCGACAAACCCCCATCCGGACCCCCACAGTGATGCCCATTGGCAACAGCCTCAAGCTGTGTGACCGACGCCAACACTGCCTGAAACTGGGACTGAAGGGATGCCAACACAGCCTGCATCCGAACACAGCAGTCGCAGTCCCTATCCATGCTAAATACGGTTGTGCAAAGAACGTCTGAACTAATCTACAGAGAGTACAAACAATTCGACACAAAATTTAAACGGTTATTAAAATACAAGACTGCCTAGTAAATGCAGTAATGCTGCTACTTGCGCACTGCTGACACACCGCTCGGCGGCAGAAGGAGACTACGCGATTTTGCAATATTCAGGTACTAAAACGCGATGCTACAACTCTCAAATACTATAATACGCCCGAAACTTTTGAATTAAACAATGCAAGTAGCCAAAAACACGCAAAGAAATTAAGATTTAAACTATGTAACAAATAAGTGAGCTAAGAGTATACGACTTGACGACGGACCTGCACCTACCTGTGAACATTGTCTCAGCATATCATCAGTAGGGAAGCCAAGCGAAACCTACTGTACTTCGATGTGAACCAGGCTGCAATTAAAGTCACTAATCTACTTTCCGGCAGAAAGTTTTCGCACGAAATGAAAGGTTGGAAATTTTGCCCTTGATTAATATATTCTGAAACTAAGGTGAACAAGTACCACTGCCAAGCCCGTGCTAGTCTTAACACAGTCACTCACAATCCCTTTCACTCACGTTAGCAAGTTTATGGTGTTGCATTTCCCGAAAACGTAATGGCTACAAAAATACGCATTGTTTCTGACTGAGAATGCTCACCAAATATTACGTCAGCAGTACGTAATGAAGTCACAGTTTTTTAGCCACCTACCTGGTCAGTACGCCATGTGGAATTTATGTCTTTCCTCGTCAGTACATTCACTTAAAAATTCCGAAATTTCTACACACCCATCGAAATAGTTATGCCGTCACATTACAACACTTTTGATGTATGAAACACTGCTGGATCTGACAACTTATCGTTTCCATCGGAACTACCGCTACACACGTCCGAACTGTTTCATGGCTAGGCTCCGACTTCTCTCTAGAATACTCTAAATCTTTTCTACCAGCAGAGAAAGGCGCGCGAAGAATATTGCTTTACCACTGGTCAGTTTACCCAACAGTCAATAGCAAAACAACATTCTCCCGCGTCAGTCCGCGCTTTTCATCAATAACCAATCGCAAAATAGTAAACCTATCGACTGCACTTGTTACCGACGCAATTATCTAATGTGCTAAAGTTTTGTTTATGCATAAAGTTATTTACTATTGTTATTTATACCTGAATTAACTTTCCCTTTACCATAAATTTACTTTACAAATCTATTCTACAAAAATCCCCTTTGTCCACATCCATACGCCTTCGAAATGTTACCACACTAAATCCCACTAATAACTCGTTAAGCAATTATCTTCATATTAACCTTAAACCACACTCACGCATAATTCATACTGCTAAAATACATTTATAACATTTTTCATACACAAAAGACATAATAACACTTTATGAAAATGCTAAAACAGTTTATGAAAAACATTCTATTACTTTGGCGCACTCTAGTGGGCACAATCGAAACCAAACCACAGTCCCCTATCCAATACTGTCCTCTATCGGCTGATACATAAACTACGTGCGCGTCCAGTCTCGCCCACCTGTCACTATCCAGCTCTGAGACACATCTCCCACTTGACCGCCTCCAAGGCACGAACAATATGCGTCGCTACGCCTCAAGGTGGCGGTAGTACGACGTACACAAGGTATAAAAGGGCAATGCGTTGACGGAGCTGTCATTTGTACCGAAGTGATTTATGTGGAAAGGTTTCCCACCTGCTTTCGACTGCACTACGAGAATTATTAACAGACTTTGAAATCGGAATGGTAGTTGGAGCTAGACTCATGTCACATTCTATTTCGGAATGTACTGGAAAGAAGATCTTCTCTTCAGTACTGCTCTTTGTACACTCATTATTAATATGTTTGCTTCTAAAAGTCCTGTGTCGTGTACTGATATTCAAGACATTATTAAAGTAATGACCAATGTAACGTGGCGGCTTAAACCATTTTAACTCTTATCCATGAAGGTGGTCCACGTCTGAAACCGGTCGATATTTAGGTTTAAAATAAAAACAGCTGATGGTCAAACAAGCGTTTTATACATTACTTGACGTCTGTTGATAGTCACCTTCCAAAAATGTTTGAAAACTTTCCTACTTTAAGTTTTTTAGGAAGTTTGTACTCCTATAAAACAACAATGATACCTTTCATATGTTGTATGCAATATTTTTCATCTATATATCTCATTTATACAATATTTCTCAATAACGCCATTGACTAGGAGAAGCATCTTCCATTAGTAACTGAAACGTCCTCGATCTCTGGTTTCCCCTCTTCCCTCCCGCTTAAATATTGAATAAAACTCAACATTAATGGTGGCCGAAGACTCCGGGCGTACTAAGTCACTCTCGCTCTGCCAACGCCCTTGTCAAAAAGGGTGGAGTGGATGAAGATTCAGGGGATTCTCTAGCTCTCGGGGTGGGAAACTGAGCCACAAGGTGGAAGAATTAGGAATGATCAACGGCATAAAGATACAGAAGACAATGGAAACCACTGCATTAAAGCCACAAAATTTGTAATCACAGGACAAGTGGCCTCTAGTTGAAAAAGTGTCATGATCATCTCTCCATTGGCAAAAGATTCCAGTCTATTCCTCCATTCGGATCTCCGGGAAGGGACTGCCAAGAGGAAGGTGACCATGAGAAAATGAATAACCAACGAAAGGATAGTGCAATGTCAGAAGCTTGTACGTGGTAGGGAAGCTAGAAAACCTGAAAAGGAAAATGCTCAGGTGAAATCTAGATACAATGGCTGTCAATGAAGTCAAGCCGCGTGGGATTAGCCAAGCGGTCCAAGGCGCTGCAGTCGTGGACTGTGCGGCTAGTCCCAGCGGAGGTTCGAGTCCTCCCTCGGGCATGGGTATGTGTGTTTGTCCTTAGGATAATTTAGGTTAAGTAGTTGTGTAAGCTTAGGGACTGATGACCTTAGCAGTTAAGTCCCATAAGTTTTCACACACATGTGAACATTTTTTCGAATTAAGTGAAATGGAAAAAGAACAAGGATTTACGGTCAGCGAAATATCAACAGCAGCAGAAAATGGTATAACGAGCTTCATTGTTTGATTCCATGACGTTTGTTGTTGTAAATTTTCTACATATTTTATCGATTTTTCTTTGTAGTGGCTTTCCACGTGGTTATTATTGATTTTCTGAGACTCCTATGTTTTGGAAGAATTTTTCACAGCTCATAGTTCCTATCCATTGTTCTTAACTGCTGTCTCATGTAATATTTTTATAAATTTGGAAATAATTTTTGTTAATATATTCTACCGTTGAGACTAGTCTCTCTGTAATCTTAGATCTTATATCCCTTATTAAATTATTGAACGTCTTCTTTCTCTGTGATGAATGATTAGTCTAAATGTGTGCGAGTGCAATCCATCTTCACCGCATCACCCCCCAATTTTAAATGATCGTGTTATTTATGTGTGCATTTCGGACCGTTTTACTAACAATATTCAGTCTCAGCACTCCATGGTAGGTTAAGGTATTTCTGTTAAATATGCTTCCGTTCAAGTGCTTCCCTTTTAAAGATTTAATATTATATTTAATATTATATTTAATATTATATTTAAGAGCATTTCTCAAGCTGATTCTCCAACAGAATTAATCTAGAGTAATCAATGCAATCTTAAAGTTCATTAATTATATCTGACTTGAGGCCTATCCACAATCTCCTTTTTCTTTCCAACCAAATGCTCAGGGTAATTAAGAGGTAGGTCAATTGAGGTGGCGACCCGAGATATCTTCTGTAATAAAACACCGATTTAAATTCACGTACTATTACAACAGGCTCCGTAACAGAATAATTTGCCATCAGCCAACTTAACTGCATAATTAAACAGGTACGTTACAAAGTGGAAACAAGACGACTGTTCCTATGGGTGCGTAGAATGTGTGAGACTGACGATAGACCATGAGAATTTAGAAAAAAAACATCATCCACACGGTTGCTAAGATTGCAAGATCCGGGGGAGAATTATCGCACAACCAACTAACAGGTGATGCATCCAAGTTGCTGACAAGAATAATAAACAGGAGAATGGAAAAGAAAACTGAGGATTTGTTATATGACGGTCAGTTTGGCTTTAAGAATGGAAATGGTATCAGAGAGGCAGTTCGGACGTTGCGGTTGATAAATGGAAACAAGAATGAAGAAAAACCAAGATAAGTTCATAAGACATGTCGATCTTGGAAAAGGGTTCAGCAATGTAACACTGTGCGAGAGGTTCAAAATTCTGAGAAAAATGGAGCTAAGCTATAGAGAAAGATGCGTAATATGCCATACGTACAAGAACCAAGAGGGAGCAATAAGAGTGGAAGAACAAGAGCGAACTGCTCGGATAAAAAAGGATGAATGGCGGGGCTGTAAACTTTCGCCCCTAGTGTTCAGTCAATACATCGATGAGGTAATGACGGATATAAAAGAAAATTTCAAAAGTGGAATTAAAATTCAAGGTGAAAGGATTTAAACGATATGATTTCCTTTTGACATTGGTATCCGCAGTGAAAATAAAGAAGAATTACAGGATGTGTTTAATGGTGTTGAATGGAATGAACAGTTTACTGAGTATAGAATATTGACTGAGAGTAAATCTAAGAGAAATGAACGAAATGAGAACAGCGAGAAACGTAACACAAAAATTGGTGATCAAAACGTAAATGAAGCTAAGGAATTCTACTACGTAGACAATTAAATAATGCATGATGGACGGGGCAGGAACAATACAGAAATCAAACTAGCACATTCATAAGTGTAGTCCTGGCCAAGAGAAGTCTACTAGTATGAAATACTGACATTAATTTGAGGAAGAAACTTCTTAGACTGTACGTTTGGACTACAGCATTGTGCAGTAGTGAAACATGGACTGTGAGAAAACTAGAAATGAGGAGAATCGAAGCGTTTGTGATGTGGTGCTGCAGAAGCGTGTTGAAAATTAGGTGGACTGATAAGGTAAGGAATAATGAGGTTCTCTCCAGTATCCGCGAGGAAAGAAATATATGGAAAATGCTGTCAATAAGAATGAGAAGGATGGTAGGACACCTGTACGACTTCAGGGGAAAGCTTGCATGGTATTAGAGGGAGCTGCAGAAGGTAAACAGTGTAGAGGAAAATGGAACATATGCAGCAAGTAATTGAGGCCGTAGGTTGCGTCTCTGAGATGAAGAGGGTGGCACTGGACAGGAATTAGTGGCGGGCAGTATCAAACCAGTCAGAAGACTGTTGACTCAAGAAAAAAGCTTCATTTTTATAAAATTTACCATACAAATTACAAAATTTCCTAAATCTGTGGAGAAAAATTGCAGAAAGTTAGTTTTTCTAGGAGAAGGTAATACGAGGGAGCGGTGATTTGGCAGTTCTTCCAGAGTCACAAATTCACCTTTGTACGGCTCTCTGCGAAACAATTAATGTGAACGATACATAGTTTTTTTTGTTTCGATCTCTGATGCGCTTTTCGTGTAATCGTGCAAGTAATTACACTTCCCGATGCGATTTAACCACATTCATCGCTACTTAATCTGCCAACTAGCAATAAGTATCAAACCAACTTACAAACTCCGTAGATATTGACGAAAGTGATTCAATTCGCTGCATATGTTTAATTTTAATTAATGATTTACAGGATATTTTAGAAAGGAGTCTTCCGTTGAATATTGCTAGAATATGCAGGTCAGCATTGTTACAATGACAAAGTCTCGCAGGGGAGGGTGAGAAGAAGTAAATAGAATTTGATAAACATACAGCAAGCTGTACACCGGTTTCAGTCCAAGCTATCTGGTTTACAGCAGCACAAATCCTAGAAGTGAAAGTACGTAATTGTAAGTGTGGAAAACGAACGAAGAGCATCTTCGCCCAAGATGGACTTCGGGCATAGCCGCAATCGACACTTTGTTATTAATGTGAAACAGAATCAGTTAGACAGGGTACTATTATGATTTATCATACAGGGTGTTTCAAAAATGACCCGTATATTTGAAACGGCAATAAAAACTAAACGAGCAGCGATAGAAATACACCGTGTGTTGCAATATGCTTGGGACAACAGTACATTTTCAGGCGGACAAACTTTCGAAATTACAGTAGTTACAATTTTCAACAACAGATGGCGCTGCGGTCTGGGAAACTCTATAGTACGATATTTTCCACATATCCACCATGCGTAGCAATAATATGGCGTAGTCTCTGAATGAAATTACCCGAAACCTTTGACAACATGTCTGGCGGAATGGCTTCACATGCAGATGAGATGTACTGCTTCAGCTGTTCAATTGTTTCTGGATTCTGGCGGTACACCTGGTCTTTCAAGTGTCCCCACAGAAAGAAGTCACAGGGGTTCATGTCTGGCGAATGGGGAGGCCAATCCACGCCGCCTCCTGTATGTTTCGGATAGCCCAAAGCAATCAAACGATCATCGAAATATTCACTCAGGAAATTAAAGACGTCGGCCGTGCGATGTGGCCGGGCACCATCTTGCATAAACCACGAGGTGTTCGCAGTGTCGTCTAAGGCAGTTTGTACCGCCACAAATTCACGAAGAATGTCCAGATAGCGTGATGCAGTAATCGTTTCGGATCTGAAAAATGGGCCAATGATTCCTTTGGAAGAAATGGCGGCCCAGACCAGTGCTTTTTGAGGATGCAGGGACGATGGGACTGCAACATGGGGCTTTTCGGTTCCCCATATGCGCCAGTTCTGTTTATTGACAAAACCGTCAGTAAACCAAATGCTGCCCACATGCATATCGCCGTCATCAATCCTGTGCACTATATCGTTAGCGAATGTCTCTCGTGCAGCAATGGTAGTGGCGCTGAGGGTTTGCCGCATTTGAATTTTGTATGGATAGAGGTGTAAACTCTGGCGCATGAGACGATATGTGGACGTTGGCGTCATTTGGACCGCAGCTGCAACACGGCGAACGGAAACCCGAGGCCGCTGTTGGATCACCTGCTGCACTAGCTGCGCATTGTCCTCTGTGGTTGCCGTACGCGGTCACCCTACCTTTCCAGCACGTTCATCCGTCACGTTCCCAATCCATTGAAATTTTTCAAACAGATCCTTTATTGTATCGCTTTTCGGTCCTTTGGTTACATTAAACCTCCGTTGAAAACTTCGTCTTGTTGCAACAACACTGTGTTCTAGGTGGTGGAATTCCAACACCAGAAAAATCCTCTGTTCTAAGGAATAAACGATGTTGTCCACAGCACACGTGCACGTTGTGAACAGCACACGCTTACAGCAGAAAGACGACGTACAGAATGGCGCACCCACAGACTGCGTTGTCTTCTATATCTTTCACATCACTTGCACCGCCATCTGTGGTTGAAAATTGTAACTACCGTAATTTCGAAAGTTTGTCCGCCTGAAAATGTACTGTTGTCCCAAGCATATTGCAACAAACGGTGTATTTCTATCGCTGCTCGTTTAGTTTTTATTGCCGTTTCAAATATACCGGTCATTTTTGAAACACCCTGTATGATTCTGTGTATAGACTGAGACGTCGAGTCGTGCGATAGCGATGTGAATATACACAGATGGCGGTAGTATCGTGTACACAAGGTATAAAAGGTCAGTGCATTGCCACTGCTGTCCTCTGTTCTCTGGTGATCCATGTGGAAAGATTTTAAACTCGGTTGTGTCCCTACTACAGGAATTAACGGACTTTGAACACGGAATGGTAGTTGGACCTAGACGCACGGAACATTCAGTTTCGGAAATTGTTAGGCAGTTCAGTATTTCGAGATCCACAAAGTCAAGAGGGTGCCGAGTGTGCATCCACTAACGTGTAAGCATTGCAAACAGCGTGACTGCCAGTGGTAGATTAAACTCTAAAGAGTAATGACTGTTGTCGCCTCAGTACCCTATAACAACGTGTTGGACTTTGGTACTTACGCCACGCAAGCAAATACAAAGAGGGTGCCGTTATGTCTAAATACAACGTAAACCATAAAATTAAGTTGTTTCTTTTATGAGTACATTTTTAAATCCTGAACATCTCCAATAAGCGATCTGTTACTTGTACAGGATAAGCTTTCCTTTTGTACTCCACATATGTTAACCTGTAGACTTAGAGAAAGCTTTTGACAATGTTAACTGGAATACTCTCTTTCAAATTCTGAAAGTGGCAGGTATAAAATACAGGGAGCGTAAGGCTATTTACAATTTGTACAGAGACCAGATGGCAGTTATAAGAGTCGAGGGGCATGAAAGGGAAGCAGTGGTTGGGAAAGGAGTAAGACAGGGTTGTAGCCTCTCCCCGATGTTATTCAATCTGAATATTGAGCAAGCAGTGAAGGAAACAAAAGAAAAATTCGGAGTAGGTATTAAAATCAATGGAGAAGAAATAAAAATTTTGAGGTTCGCCGATTACATTGTCATTCTGTCAGAGACAGCAAAGGACTTGGAAGAGCAGTTGAACGGAATGGACAGTGTCTTGAAAGGAGGGTATAAGATGAACATCAACAAAAGCAAAACGAGGATAATGGAATGAAGTCGAATTAGCTCGGGTGATGCTGAGGGAATTAGATTAGGAAATGAGACACTTAAAATAGTAAAGGAGTTTTGCTATTTGGGGAGCAAAATAACTGATGATGTTCGAAGTAGAGAGGATAGAAAATGTATACTGCCATTGGCAAGGAAAGCGTTTCTGAAGAAGAGAAATTTGTTAACATCGAGTATAGATTTAAGTGTCAGGAAGTCGTTTCTGAAAGTATTTCTATGGAGTGTAGCCATGTATGGAAGTGAAACATGGACGATAACCAGTTTGGACAAGAAGAGAACAGAAGCTTTCGAAATGTGGTGCTACAGAAGAATGCTGAAGATAAGGTGGGTAGATCACGTAACTAATGAGGAGGTATTGAATAGGACTGGGGAGAAGAGAAGTTTGTGGCACAACTTGACTAGAAGAAGCGATCGGTTGGTAGGACATGTTTTGAGGCATCAAGGGATCACAAATTTAGCATTGGAGGGCAGCGTGGAGGGTAAAAATCGTAGAGGGAGACCAAGAGATCAATACACTAAGCAGATTCAGAAGGATGTAGGTTGCAGTAGGTACTGGGAGATGAAGAAGCTTGCACAGGATAGAGTAGCATGGAGAGCTGCATCAAACCAGTCTCAGGACTGAAGACCACAACAACATATGTTAACCAGGGAGGCTCTAAACCAGGACCGGCCATAAATTCTGCACGCGTGCGGTGCTCCTACATGTGCAACTTCCAGGTCACAGCGTGCACGCCACAGCCGTCAGTGTTCATGTAGTGCATGTTTCTACGCACAGATGTCGCTTTATCCACTTACTGAGATATTCTGTACCGGCGCGTTCTAGTGCTCTTTCCGCAGCTTGCAAGCCAACCATGGGAAGGTATTTCGCGTATTAAACATTTAAAATACTGTCACAGTCTACTCACTGAGACGTCTACGTTTACGTTAACAGTTTAACCCAGTAAGACAAGTATTACAGTTAACAACCGTGGGTTTTTATTAAGGCAGCTTGACAGACGGCACGTAAATACGCGTAATGTTTTTGATCTAGTATTTAAGAAAGAGAGCACTTAGCGACTTCCAACGAACCTTAGTCATGATTTCAAATCTATAACTAATTCTCGGTGCCCTCAGTTACACCCACATAATTTCTGTCTCGCTGACCTCTGAACAGAATGACAACCGCAGACCTCTCGATGATCACCTGTACCATAATTGCTATATCATTCATCAGTTCCGTCTGAAATCTGTGTAATAACCGACAATTAGATGAATGTTACGTTTTATCGACTTCAACTGAGCGTAGCCCTTCACACATTTAAAAAAAACCTAAATGTAAGTATACAACAATCGGTTTAATGACCAATTTTCCTGATAATAATGTAACATAGAGCAGAAGGAGGCAATAATGCACAGTTAGTAAACACTAATTTTTAATTATGAATGGAATAAATCCAAACACGTTTAACATTGGTCATGCGAAATGATGTAGTTAATATCGGGCGCAAAAGCACGGCTCATTGACAAACGCAAGCAATTGCGGGAGATTTTCATCACTGATGCTAGATCTAAACGACCGAGAACATAGATCTGCCGTCCTTTGCTTTTTCACAGTACCTGGCATTTCCCAGTTCTTCTCTGTTAAGGTTACGGTCACCAGGGGTAAACGAGACTGGGTAGGTTGCGCTCTTGCTTGTACCACATAAACAGGGAAGAGGAGCCGCCGCCGTTCATTTAGGACACATGTCTAATAACAGATGTCGCTGTCGCTCGCCGTCGCACAAGTGCGCACATGTGCAGCACTTCCGCACGTCTGCAAACTGTGCAGCGTTTGGCCAGCCCTGCTCTAAACCGTTAAAAATCTCAGTTTTGTTGCTCGCCAATCTCAAGATATTTAACTTTACACAT
Source organism: Schistocerca serialis cubense (assembly GCF_023864345.2). Taxonomy (NCBI): domain Eukaryota; kingdom Metazoa; phylum Arthropoda; class Insecta; order Orthoptera; family Acrididae; genus Schistocerca; species Schistocerca serialis. The sequence continues at coordinate 1,120,440,026 of NC_064639.1, read as the reverse complement.
TTGACTGAACGCTGTTGTAAGATACTACCTCATCGATGGTGTCATTTCATCACGAACTCTCTAAAGTTTATCTATTTATTTTCGGTCTTCCGTGTTTTGTAATTTCATATATAATTTTATGATATATTATTCTTCCACCATGCGGGGCAGCCGCGTGGTCTTCGGCTACTTGTCATGATTCCCGCGGCTCCCCACGTCGGAGGTTCGAGTCCTGCCTCGATCATGGGTGTGTGTGTTGTCGCCGGCCGTTGTGGCCGAGCGGTTCTAGGCGTTTCAGTCCGGAACCGCGCTGTTGCTACGTGATGTCCTTAGGTCAGTTAGGTTTAAGTAGTTCTAAGTCTAGGGGATTGATGACCTCAGATGTTATGTCCCATAGTGCTCAGAGCCCGTTGAACCATATTTTGAAAGCAGGTGTTGACGGGTGTGAAAATTACCAAACAACCAGTTTAATAAGTCTTGGCTGCAAAATACTAACACGAATTGTTTACACACGAATGAAACAACTAGTAGAAGCCGACCTCGGGGAAGACCAGTCTGGATTCCGTGGAAATGTTGGACCACGCGAGACAATACTGACCTTACGACCTATCTTAGAAGATAGCTTAAGTGAAGGGAATCCTACGTCTCTAGCATTTATCGACTTAGAAAAAGCAATTGACAATGTTGACTGGAATACTCTTTTTCAAATTGTGAAGGTGGCAGGTGTAAAACACAGGGAGCGAAAGGATATTTACAATTTGTATACAAACCAGATGGCAGATAGAAGAGTCGAAGGGCATGAAAGGGAAATGGTTGAGAAGGGAGTGAGACAGGGCTGTAGCCTATCCCTGATGTTTTTTCTATCTGTATACTGAGCAAGCAGTAAAGGAAACAAAAGAAAAATTTGGAGTAGGAATTAAAATCCAGGGAGAAGAAATAAAAACTTTAAGGTTTGAAGAAGACACTGTCGTTCTCTCGGAGACATAAAGGACGTATCAGAACATCTGAACGGAATGGACAGTGTCTTGAAAGGAGGATATAAGATGAACATCAACAAAAGCAAAACGAGGATAATCGAATCCAGCCAAATTAAATCAGGTGAATGTAAAGAAATTAGATTAGGAAATGGGGCACATAAAGTAGCAGATAACTTTTGCTGTTTGGGCAGCAAAATAACTGATGACGGCCGAAATAGAGAGGTTATAAAATGTAGATTGGCAATGTAAGAAAAGCATTTATTAAGAAGAGAAATCTTTTGACATTTATTATAGATTTAAGTGCCAGAAAGCCTTTTCGGAAAATTTTTGTATTGAATGTAGCCATTTATCGAAGTGAAACATGGAGGATAAATAGTGTAGACAAGAAGAGAATCGAAGCTTTTCAAATGTGGTGCTACAGAAGAATGCTGAAGTTTAGACGGGTAGATCGCGTAACTAAAGAGGAAGTACTGAATAGAACTGGGGAGAAGAGGAATTTGTGGCACAACTTTATTACAAGGAGGGATTGGTTGGTAAGACACATTCTGAGGCGTCAAGGGTCACCAGTATGTGGGGGGAAGCGTGCGAGGAAAAATCGTAGAGGGTGACCAAGAGACGGATACACAAAGCAGCAGATTCAGAAGGATGTAGGCTGCAGCCGTACTCCAGTGGGGAAAAATTGTAGAGGGTGACCAGGAGACGAATACACAAAGCAGATTCACGAGGATGTAGGTTACAGGCGTCATACGGAGAAGAAGAGGCTTGCACAGGATAGAGTAGCCTGGAGGGCTGCGTTGAACCAGTCTCTGAACTGAGACAACAACAACCCAGATACTTCTCTTTGTGTAATAGAAACCAATGTTTATTAAGCTATCATTATCTTCTGAAAGACTAGAAATAGTAGTAATGTAGAATTAAATCACACGTAATGTGACTGCATTAACCAGATATTGTGGAGGTGCTTTGTGTAAAAAAAAAAAAAAATAAAAAATAAAAAAAAAGTAACTTGTTGGTCGTCAAATGCGCGAAATGTTTCAGTAGTGAAACAAGTATGGAAACACAGAACTTAATCACTGTTGATCGGTTAACCATGTAACGTTGTAAGTATTTAGGCAAGCTAATCGGCCGCCCGGTATTAGTACACGGTAAGACGAAACTGTTTATGGCAGAAAGCTAGCACATCCATATCTCAGGGTGCGCCGCGACAGTTCCGGATTCCGGCTAGGTGACCGGTACGAGCGGGACCAGGCACAAAGACAAGCAGCATCGCCAGAAATATGGAAAATTCCAGTACGGAGAATTCCGACGGCTGTCGCTTGCATGGCCTTAGTGCAGGAGACAATGCTGCAAGACATGACTGTCAGACAAGCCGAACGGTAGGTTCTTACAGCTCTTTCACATCGTGTACTAAAGCATATCTGAGTACATCGGAGATTTCAGGTAAAGGAGCCTCATCCGATGACACAATAATATTTCACTATATTTAAAACTACAGACGTTAATATTTCATAGGGAATAAACATTTAGCCACTGTACCTTTGAATTGACAACCTTTAAACGCTAAATACGATTCCAACATACGCTATGTCAGATGACAACATTGCGCTACAGCTATCATCCCTGAAAGGTACGTATCTGTATTTATTTTATTCACTGGTTTCCGACATCTTTTATATCTTTTCCCATATGCAAGTGTTTGCCAACTCATCATATACTCCACTTTTAACACGGAAAATGAACACAGCATCAGTAAATCACATTTAGTCATACACAGGTATTTATTTAATGTACAGTCTACTGCATTTGCCAGTAACTTTATTCAAAAGCCTATCGCAAGTGCTATTAAAAAGATGTGTTAATTTACAAACGGTCTACCACCTCCTCCTTCTGTGTTCAGTTTTGTGCTGGGTCAATCAGTGGTTGAGAAATTGAAGTCCGTGCCAAATTGTTTGCAACTGCTGACTGTAGCATTTGACCTATTTACTGACCAACTTCCTATTTTAATATATTCTATGCCTTAGTTAGTGGTTCGATCTGGTCTCCTTATCATTCTGTTCTCATTGCAGTAGATTTCATGTCTACAGATTTGAGCTCTTAAGTTATGTTCTTTTTCTTTCAAAATTTAAAATTCTTTCTAATTCTCTGATTTTTATGCAATTCTATTTAACTCATCTAAGCTCCTTTACTTTCAATATAGTTGTCTATATAATTTCAATTTAAATTCAAACAATTGGAGCTTATCTTTAAATTTGTATCATTACTTAAAACTTTAACTTTGAGATTGATCTGTTTTTTTTATTACCTAATTTATTTTAAATGATGATGGATATGTATTGAAGTTGAGGAAACCGTCATTTAACATTATCCTCCCTTTTTTCAATATCTCCAGCTCCATAATCTAAGGAAGTTTCATTTCTTATAATAAAGCTTTATGATTTATTTTAAGCTCAACAAAATGATCCCTATGACTTTACAGGCATATTCCTGTTCATGAACATGTTTATATTCAACAAAATCTTAAATCTATGCATTATAACTTTACAAAAATTTTCAAATTTGACTTTTACCATCATATTAAATTTCTAATCCTATTAATTACTTTACAAAACTTAAACAGACACCATGGAATTCCTAAACCTATTTACATTTATCTATCCTCTCTTTTTGAAAAAACTTGCGCACACTAGAATCTTAACTGCTCTACAAATGTTAACTTTAGGATTTCTTAATTAAAACATGTTGACAAATATGAAATATTAGGAAATATTATTCTTGTGTCAAGATAAAAATTATTAAATGCATCGCCAATAAGGATCTGTTGCTAACACAGAAACGTCTACAAATGCAAATATTTTTAAACACAGTCACAAACATTTTTCTTATTTCCGTTTGTTCGGATACTAGTCTGTCACACATAGTTCTTTCTCCTACATCTTTAACATGGTTCATTGAAATCGTCACTTTGTTTTTCGTGTGTTTCGATGTGCCTCCGTCGAACGCGGGATGGTGATCGGCCGTGGGCCTCACCGCGTCTCTGCTGAGCATGGTATGACGGTCGGCATGCGCATCGCCGCTTGTCCGCTGAGCATGGGATGACGGTCGGCGGAGAGGAAGGTTACTGAAGGTCTGAGCGTGTGATAAATGCGTGGTTGCCTTTGTTTCATTCCGCATGTGTCTACGGCGACGTTGTATTGGAAATCTATGCTTGGCAGCATAAACTTTTCTTCTTCATTTGATGAATATTTATGTCGGTTCATCAATAATCTATTTGTCTCCAGGTTTTCATATGAGTAGTCATCTCACATCTCTCAGCATGATATCTGAACGTGTTGCAACTTACCATAAGGAATAGCGGATATTTGTACTGCTAGAACAGTTAAATGCAATAATGGATTTTTATGGGAACGGATTTGAAAAGTTTACTTGATCTCTTCTGGTCCAGACTCTTCTTTCTTCCATATCTTCTGCATTGCATCTTCTGTTCTTGGTGCATCTTGCTGTCTTCTCAGTTGTGTCTTCATTCTTTTCTGGACTGGGAATTGGGATTGAAAACCTGCTGGACGTCGTAGCCGTTTAATCCGTTCTTATGGCGTCTTCTTTGAAATTGTTGTGTATTTTTTTATCGTATTTGGTTGTTCATCTAGATAGATTGGACAGCCTTCCATCTTTTTCTTGCTTCGTCCTATGAGTATTCAGGGGTTGTTTCGGAGTTGTTGCATCCTGTATGGTCTGATAACCGTTTCAGCGACTCTGCACACTGCGTTACAGAAACGCGTCTCTTCTTCTTCGTGTGGTGAATTTAAACACCCGCCCTTCCTCGCTGTACTATGTCCGCCTCCGTTCCGGTTCGATGGACATCCCACATCTCTCCATCTGCTGCTTTGAAAAGTTCGCGATAGAAGTCTCAAGTATCTAACACTTTCGCAAAACCATTGTTATTACGCTTATATGTGGCTTTCGTATGAATAAAGCTCACATCAGGGTTCATTATATCCAGGATGCGTTGTAGCTCTCCAAACCTTTCCCCCATGGGTGTTATCCTCTTCGACCGTTGCTTCCAGCAAGTCTTCTTCTTTCATCATGTTGTAAGGTGACGTACCAGGCACTCACGCTCAACGTCCCTTCCTCTCACGCCTAAGCGCTCTCCTCAGTCCTGCAGTCCACATGGCCGCAATGAAGGTGGACCTTGTCTGCCGACTTCATATCTAATACAATGTTTGTCCCTGCTCTACGTATCTTACTCCTCTTACCTCCTCACCTGTCCTCTATTTTACAGGACATCATTATCTATTTTATTGTAACCCTTACTCCCTTAAATTACGTTACAACTTTACAAACATTACAATTTTCTTACAAAACTTTACACAAGTTGCTATTTTCTCTAAAAAAAATTTCTTATCAATGGCTTTATTTATTCATCTTTCCTCCGCATTGTATTTGCTTTTCTTAATCTACAGGTCATGGTTTCCTCATCAAAATAAAATGTTCAAATGTGTGTGAAATCTTATGGGACTTAACTGCTAAGGTCATCAGTCCCTAAGCTTACACACTACTTAACCTAAATTATCCTAAGGACAAACACACATACCCATGCCCGAGGCAGCACTCGAACCTCCGCCGGGACCAGCCGCACAGTCCATGACAGCAGCGCCCCAGACCGCTCGGCTAATCCCGCGTGGCCAAGTTTCCTCATCTTCATCACGATGGATAGCAAGAGTGAAACTGACGGAGATGACGGTTAGTAAGTTAGTGAATTCCTGCCACCATTATATTATTCTAACTACAAGTATTTCATATGATTTTTGAAAATTTCACATCTTGACTCCAACTCCCGCGTCTTTTCCACTGCAATCTCTTCTATTTTGGTATTAGCTCTAACAGAACTTTAAAATACAATTTATCTCATTTCTTTTCTCTATTCCTTCCCTTTTCCAAAATTTCCTCTAGTGTTCTGTTGTATTGTTTTAAAGCTTAATTTTTTTTCTCTCTGTTGTACTTATCCATTTCTCCTTTTTTCCTCCATAGTAAACTTTTATGTTCCTTCCCTTCCCCAACATACTCTTCCTTTTTTAAATCTTTTCTGGCTCAATCTTACTTCCTACTGTTTACCTCTTTCCACGAAATAACAAGTTTCTTGCTTACCTTAATAATTCAATTCACTTTCCTAATTACTACCTCATAACTCCTTCTTATATTTGTATCCCTCATACCTTTATTTCAACATCAGTATGTGGTACCACCCATAAATCATCTATGCTTCACATATTCCCCCAAAATATCTCCTCAATTATTTGTTCATCGTCCTCGACAGAACAAATTAGAAATGACTGTCTTCTTCTTACCTAATCCTTTATTTCCTTCGTACTTCTTTACCCCCTTTCCTCCACAAAAATCGACTTCCTTCTCCTTTACACTACTTCATTAAGAGAGAATCTAATACTATTTCGTCAAACCGATCCACATGCTGATCTATACCTCCCTCCCTGCTTTCTACTCTTTCCTCAAAACACATTTCGTTTGCAGAAGAGTTACGTTAGTTGTTACTTTCCTCTCTTTTCTTCATAACATCCTTTTACCTTCATACGCAATTTGTTTTATTTATCTGAGATAAGTACAAGTTAAAAGTTTTAACTGGGTGCACTTTGTTATCTTTCTTTAGTTTCTGGACATTTAATACAACTAAATTCTCTTGTGAAGTTACTCTTTCTTTCTTCTTTTCTTTACTCTTTATACAATTTCAAATGCCTCAGATGGTGCAAAGCCAATGATCTTCCTGTTTTTGCATTAATCAGTTCGACTGCATTGTCATAGACTGCTTTACTCACTCCCGTGGAACATTTGTATACAGAAAAGAACTTGTGGCTTTGGCGTCTCTTCCTGCTAGAGAGATGGTGGGTTTTTACTAGTACCTTTCGTCCTACTAAAAATACTCGTGAGTTTCCCGTTTTGTCCGCTCGGTTCTCTTTCTTTACCGCTTCATTCTTCCAATTGCTCGGTGCTGATTTTATCATACCCTATGCTGATGTTGTACTCTGGATACTGGTGGGAATTAATTATTTCTCAGATTTTATCTGGTGCTGGTTTATTTTTCAGAACGGTGAGGGGCATTTCGTTTACAACATCTTGGAAATCAGACAAAGGTCTGTCACACGTATTATGCTGCTTGCTATAATACAAACGACAGAGGGTTCTCAAATCTTTCATCGTTAGTCCAGCTGGGTTGGTGCTTGGCTTGTACCTGTAAATATAAATAGGCTTAAGTTTATGTCACCACAGCGTGTTTTGCCATTGTGCTGAACTATATTGTGATACATTGCCCGATAGTATTTTATCGACCCGACCAACTTGTGGGAGGATCTCGTGTCAGCGCTTTGCTTATGCTCCTCCCTCTTGCTTTCTTCAAAGGTGTAAACGTCACGTATTTTGACGTTAATTCTAGAAGTACGAAAATGAATACATGACCTCTTTGTATACGGAGTAATGGACCGATGAGATCTGTTGCTGCTATGTGTCTTAGTTTCTCAGGAATAATAGGGAACATAGTTGGTCTTGTTTGAAAGTTTAAGTATTTAGCTCTCTGGAATGTAGCTAGAACCTCTCTGATTCTTCACTCCATATTTGCGAAGTGACAAGATATTTTAATTTTAAAAACATTTCTTCGGATCAAAATGGCTGTAACTCAAATGATTGTACCAAATGCACTTATTTATCAGTTCCTGTGGTATGCGTGCAATCTGTAGACTTGTATTTGTATTACGTCTGTAGAATAAGACATTGTTTCTTATGAGATAGAATTGTCTAACATCTGTTGATTCCCGGTTTTTCCACTTAATTTTAATCTTGCCTAGGTCTGGATGTTTGTCTTGTTCTCTGCCTAAGTGTTTTGAGGTATTGGTGACGTAATTTTCTAATGGCACGTTTTTCTGGCAATACGTGACTACTTGGTTTTCTTCTGTATTGTTCACTCTGCTTTCGTTAACACCTTCCGGCAATCGGGAGAGGATATCAGCTATGACATTTGATGGTCCAGGTACGCAAGTGATTCGAAAATCATATTCTTGCAGCATTAACATCCACTGACCTAACCTTCCTGGCAATAGCTTTGCACTTAACATAAATTCTAGTGCCTTATGATCCCTAAACACATTGGTTTTTCGACCAAACAAAAAGTATCTGAATCTAGGAAACCCCCATACTACTGACAAGGCTTCTAACTCCGTGACTGAATAATTTTTTTCACATCTAGTGAGAACTCGACTAGCTAAAGCTATTGTCTTTCTTATCCGTTGTCCGTCGTTCTCATATTGTTGAAAGAGTACCACACCCAAGCGTGTTTTCGCACTGTCGGTTGTCATGCTGAATTCCTTCGTTAAATCGGGATGCGCTAAAAGTGGTGCCCTTAACAGTGACCTTTTTAGTTGTTGTAACTCCTGTTCTGCTTGGGCATCCCACACCCAGGGCCTCTTTTTCCTAGTTAACGCACATAAACGTGGGGTAGCAAGGTATTCTATCCAAATGAATCGCCAGCCGCGGTGGTCTAGCGGTTCTAGACGCTCAGTCCGGAACCGCGTGACTGCTACGGTCGCAGGTTCGAATCCTGCCTTGGGCATGGATGGGTGTGATGTCCTTAGGTTAGGTAGGTTTAAGTAGTTCTAAGTTCTAGGGGACTGATGACCACAGATGATAAGTCCCATAGTGCTAAGAGCCATTTGAACCATTTGAACCAAATGAATCTTTTGTCGAAGTTAATGAGTCCCAAGAACCCAAGCAACGCCTTTCTATTATATGGAGTGGCTATGTTATGTATGGCTCGCAGTTTGTTAGGATTGGGTTCAATTCCCTATTCAGTGATTACATGGCCTAAAAATTCGACCTTTTTATTACCAAAACTGGATTTAATTGTGTTTACTGTTACTCCATATTCTTTTATGTCCTTAGCAATTTGTCAAGCACCTCATTCTGGAGCTGCCATGATGGCTCTACTACTAAGGTGTTATCAACATAACAGGTGAGACGCTACTGGAGCTCTTTGTCCACAACAGTCCCTAAACCTCTTATAAAAGCTGCAGAGGGAACCTTTTGAATTGATAACTCCGTCCAAATGCAATAAAAGCCGTAAACTTTCTACATTCAGGTGTTAGTTCTATTTGCCAAATACTATCTCTCAAGTCAAGAGAAGAGAAAATCCTAACTCCAAAGAACTTTGTAACAACTCTTCCAACTTTTCTGGACGATCGTTCTCAGGAATGATAATGGAATTTATCTGTCTTGCATCATTGACCAACCTAATATTGCCATCCCTCTTGTCTACAATTTGCAAAGGATTGTTGTATATTGAGGTTGAAGTTTCGATAATGTCATCTTCTAAAATCTTATGTAATTCTAAAAATACTTGTCTCCGGTAACACAGTGGAATAGTGTAAGGCCGTACTCTAAATGGCTTGGGTTCTGTAACCTGGAATTCGTATTGAAATTCTTAATAGCACGGTTTTGGTAGAAACAGCTCAGCATATTGTCGTAATACTCTTTCTAATTCGGTTTGTCTGTATCTGAAATATCCCTAACTTATAGCAACTTATTATCGACTTCTTGATGAATTTCTACCATTACCTCATCTACAGGTATTGTTTCTTTCGACCTCCTAAGTCGTGGATGTCCCTCGTCCGATTGATACAGATCCAGTTGCGTAGTCAATTGTTTGTAAGCCCCTGGCACCTCTTCGTGTCTGAGATTCTCTTCAAAATTAAGACGCACCTTCCCGAGCATCATATGCCCTTCGTCCGCATTGAGTGTAACTCGATTTTGACCCATGAAATCGGCTCCAATGATTATGGGTACAGAAAGTTTTGGCACAGTTACCATGTTCGGTTCTATTTCATGCCCCTGATATGAAACAATAACACGCGTTTGTCTACTAATTACCGCTGACCCACCCATGATGGGTCCTTTGACTTTAACACGTTTTGTCCGTAACACTGAAAGTGCCTGTTCAGCGTTACATTTCTCAAAAAATTCTTCCGAAATCGCCGTCATTTCGCTTCCAGTATCAAGAATGGCGTCTACAAGCATGTCACGTACCTCGATCCGAACGATCGGTTGCACCTCTTGAGGAGCTTTAGTTTCATTTTCATGTATTAATGCCTCCTCGATCGAGTCATAGGTTAACCTGTCAGTATGTCTAGCCTGGTTATCCCATTGGTTTGTTATCGTTACTTTATTCTCCTCATTACTTTTAACACCTGTCTTCTGAATGCTTTGGGATGAAGTTATTTGCCCATAATCTTAATTAAACGCCTCTATTACTTCTTCATATGTTCCTGTCCGATATATATCATCTGCCTTAGGTATCACCATTGGTGTTATCAAAGGTGCTTTATCCTCTTGGCATACTCTTTCTCTTTCGTTTCATATAAATGAGCTACATCTTTTAGAATTGGGTTATCATTAGTTTTTGTGCTACTGTCTATATACACCTGTTCCTCATCATCGGTCGAGTCCTAGTCAACTGAGTCCCAGCATGCTGGTGTTTGTATCCGATTACTCGCTAAACCTACTTCAGAATCTTGTTGATCAAAGCTAAGTCTGTTTAAATGTTTAATTATATAATTAACTTCATTTTGCGATAGAATCGCTTGTGACTGCTCTTCGTACCGTTCATTTCGTCAGTTCTGTCTTTTACCTGGGTTTGGTGGTCTCAACTCGATTTCCTGTAACGGTTCATTTCGCGTATTATGTCCGGCTAAAGCTTGATTTTCCCAACCTTTCTGCATTCTGGCCATTCCATTTCCACCTGAATAATCTGTATTTTACTACTCAAAACCTCTAAACCTTCCGTCTTCCTTTTTAATGGTGACTATATCTCGGATCATAGTTACTACCGTAGTTTGTAGGACCAAATCCACTATTGTAGTTCCGCGGCCCACCAAATCCATAATTATTATTAGACCTCTGTGAGTTTCCAAAACTATAGTTATTATTGCTATCCCATGGGCGATTACCATTCTTTCCAAAACGATTACCTCTTCTTACATTTATTATTGCGATTGTAACTATTATTAAAGTCTATTCGGTTACTATTTTTCCCTCTACCATTATTGTCTCTCACTTTACGTTGTGTCTTCAAGTGCTCCTAACATCCCCTTAATGCTTGTAAATTATCTATTGCTCTACCAACCAACGTAACGGTAACTTAATTGTGCACATACGTATCAGTTCCCCATCACTGTATGGATATCTAAACACTGATTCTTTTCTGTCATTTCTTCGAGAAATCCAACTGGTTTTTCTCCTGAGTTTTCGAATAACTCTTTCTGTAACAATTCATACTTTATTCTGTTTTGGGCTTCCGTGGACCAATATTGCTCCAAGAATGCGGATTAAATTGCTCATATGATTGACAGTTTGCAGCTACTCTTTGCATGATTTCTGTCCATATGCCCACAAATGTCTAAGTGGCCAATGCTCTGGTAAACCGATCTGGAATTGATTTATAAACGTGCGTGGGTGTAAGCCGTTCCCGCATTGTTTATAATGCTGGAATTTTCTGACTGGCAAAAAGTGATCATTGTCAAATTTTTCTCTTCCACTATATGGTGTTTGTGTTTTCACAACATTACTCATTCCCTTCAACTGTGTCATGTTTCCTCTTGTTCGTTGTACCATATTTGTGTCCTGAGGAAACAGATTTACGTCCCATTTTGCATCGTGTATACGAAGTGGTGTGCGGTTACCTAAACCGTACCGTTCCTCGTGTATCGTACTGAAAGATTCGGTTAAATTTCTCGTTACTGGATTAGTGTTTTGTCTTCCTATTTGATTCATATTGACTTGCGGTCTATAACCTGTTGTACTATCACCTGGAACCTGAGAAATTGGTACATGTGTCGTCGCAACTTGCTCTGTTCTCGCGTCACTCGCGTTCCTTCGGAGGGTCGTCTGCCGCTCTGTTAGAATGCGCACGTTTACCGTTTCTCGCTGAATTATCTGTTGTGACAGCACATTACCCGGTTCGCTCACCTGTGTTAACTGTTCTCTTCCCATTTGCTTCTGTTTCGTTTCGGTAATCATTTAAGCAACGTCTTCCGGATATACTACTCGAATCTCAAGCCTTTTTTGTTTTTCCGCTATTGCTACGGAAGAATGCACAACTAACTTGTTTAATTCTGGATTTCTGTCCATCACTATGTCGGATGATACTATTGCGTCATTACTACTTTCTGTAGGGCTCTCTGTACAGTGTTTCGCCGGCCGGTGTGGCCGTACGGTTAAAGGCGCTTCAGTCTGGAACCGCGTGACCGCTACGGTCGCAGGTTCGAATCCTGCCTCGGGCATGGATGTGTGTGATGTCCTTAGGGTGGTTAGGTTTAATTAGTTTAAAGTTCTAGGCGATTGATGACCTCAGAAGTTAAGTCGCATAGTGCTCGGAGCCATTTGCACCACAGTGTTTCAGTTCTATACGAAGCTGTTCATACTGTTTCTTATTTTTCGAGACTATGTTTTCAATGCCTGTATCGAATCTTTCTAATGCGGCTCACATGACACGTTATCTGACATTGAGCTCTTCCACGATTTGTTGCGCCTTACCAGACGTCTTACGTGCTAAGTTGTTAACTCTTTGGTTAGCTAAAAATGGTTCAAATGGCTCTGAGCACTATGGGACTCAACTGCTGAGGTCATTAGTCCCCTAGAACTTAGAACTAGTTAAACCTAACTAACCTAAGGACATCACAAACATCCATGCCCGAGGCAGGATTCGAACCTGCGACCGTAGCGGTCTTGCGGTTCCAGACTGCAGCGCCTTTAACCGCACGGCCACTTCGGCCGGCTCTTTGGTTAGCATTAGACACTGCATCCTGCACCTGGTCAACGTCAGAACGCATCTTTCTCTGGTCAGCCATTAACGATTGTATAAGCTCGTGCGAGTCTCTCGCCTTTCTCTGGATTTTAGTAAACTGTTCATCAACTTCAGTTCGTAGTTTTTGTTGATCTTCGCAGACGTTTTCGAATCCAGCATACGTTTCACATTGGAGACCATTTAAGGCAGCATTGGTTGCCGATAACCCTGCATCTGTTTTTAAATTCGCTGTTTCTGTTTTCAAGTCTGGTAACCCTGCATTTGCCTGCTTTACGACCTTAGTGAGTTGCTTCAACATTGCAAACACACTATCTGACTCTTCGCCATCGTCACCTGTCACTATTTGACGTAAATTTTGCCATTCCCGTCTTTCACATGGCGTCTCACCGACTTCCGTACGTAGTGCGGACGCACTTACACACTTAGAATCACAATATTTGGTTCAACGTACTGCAGTTTCTCAACCTCTGATGCTACTTCTGACCTACTAGATCCATCATTTGTTTCTTTCTGTGCATTCTCAGACTGTGACACCAATCGCGAAACTACTACCATTCCCTCTGGACTATCAGTACGTTCCGTTCCGTGACTCGCACTCGATACTTTCTGATGTACCTCATTCTCTATCTTGTCAAGATCTTCAGTTTGCCCTGTCTGCTATAATCTCCTTTCTTCCGCCATCTCCGACTGTATAACTAACTTCCGTCTTTCTCGAACTGAGCGAGCCTGAGCTCTCGTCAACATCACGTTATATGATCTTACACGTTTCCAGAATATCATAGATAGTTTCTTAGACTATGTACACATCATCAGCAACGCCGTTCACTGGCTGTAGAATTTCAAATCAACTCAACAACGCCGTGAATAACTTGGCGCGCGCCACCAGGGTCATGCACAAGCTACTTTTACACCAAAATAAACCTTATCTCATTTATTAATGCAACTTGTATACACTTTTGGAGCGCACATTTTCTGTATTCTGACCACTATACTACACATACATTGGTTAACCTCATCACAAAAACAACAAAACAAAAAGGAAAATTTTTTTTTCAATTCAAAAATTTTGATTTCCCTTTCTAACTTGACTAATTGCCATCCAGGCAGACCAGTTGCCATCCTGGCGGGGTCGCCATTCTGTAACGTTCGTGTCTGATCAACAAAAACTGTGTAAACTGTAAATAACTTTTATACACTTTTGGAGCGCACATTTACTGTATTCTGACCACTATACTACACATACATTGGTTAACCTCATCATAAAAACAACAAAACAAAAAGGAAAAATTTTTTTTTCAATTCAAATATTTTGATTTCCCTTTCTGACTTGACTGATTGCCATCCAGGAAGACCAGTACCCATCCTGGCAGGGTCGCCATTCTGTAACGTTCGTGTCTAATCAACAAAAACTATGTAAACTGTAAATAAGTTTGGCTTAATGTTGCAAACTTATCACAGAAATACATGAATTTACACAGTTTAAAATGTGACAATGTTACGACAGTTGTCAAACTAACGCATCTCGTCCTCAGAAAGTGAAATAATCCTAAACACAACAATGGTAAATTTTAACTAGAAGTTTCTTTACAAAATTATTGGTATGATTACGTCATGATGTTGGCCAGTACTACGATAAATCATCCGATTTCAGTTCAAAGTTCAGTACTATTTAGGATGACAATGAAGGAGAATTAATTTACTAGAAATGGACTATTGGAAATAGAACTTGAAAAAGTAGTTTTTTCAGCAATTTATACGTACATTCTTCAGGCTATGTTTCTATTAAAACGGAAAAATGATCGTATAAAAGTTAAAAAAATTATTATCAATGCAAAGGTTCAATTGACACCACAGTGGTCTACTAAATGGTTCAAATGGCTCTGAGCACTATGGGACTTAACGTCTGAGGTCATCAATCTCCTAGAACTTGGAACTACTTAAACCTAATTAACCTAGATTCGAACCTGCGACCGTAGCGGTCACGCATTCCAGACTGTAGCGCCTAGAACTGGTCGGCCACAGTGGTCTACTATTAAGGTCCTGTTGGTCGTGTATTCGGTTGTCATCCTCTACCCTTTAAGCTGAATTTGTCCTTGCAGAGGTCTAACTAATCAGAGGCTACTTACCAATAATTTTTTAATGAAATTCAATTTCGAATAAGCTCTTGTGGCGGTCTGCGCTTTACATTTCACAGAATTTCATGGATCTGAATTGGTGAGCTCTAGATTAGTCGCGACTAAAACTCAGGAGCGTTAATAAATGTCAGTGTGAAAGAATTTCTCTGATAAGATTTACTGACAACGTTACTATCCTCAGTGACTGGGTTGACGAATTACAGGAAGTGTTGCATGTATGGAACGTGGTAATGACGGCAGAGTGTGCAAAAGCCAAAGTAATGAGGAGTAGTAATGAGATTAGCAATAAACTTGACATCAAAATGTGAAGCTGCGAAGTAAGCGATATCAAGGAATTTCGCTGCCTTGGACGCAATGTAACGCATGACGGACGAAGAAAGAAGGATATAAGAACCAATCTAACACAGGAAAAGAAACGTTCCTCACAATAAACTAATAATAAAAATATACATCTTAATCTGCACACGTACATCAGGAGCGCAGCACTGAATGGAAGTCAATCATGAACTGAAAAAGAATCAGAATAAAAGAGAGTTATAGGGTCCGAGAAGCAATGTTATATTAGGTTACTCAAAATAAACTGCATGGATAATTTAGCAAAGAAGGTCTTCTTTCGAGAAAATCGATATGTGAAATACACTAACTACAAAGAGGAACAGGATAACAGGATGTGTACTGATATATCACGGAGCTAAAATATAGTGGCTGCCCAAAAATGTGGCATAGAAGCCGTTGGTGCTTATGGAGTACAGGACCACAGCCGTAGCACAGTCCCAAGAACAAAGAATCTGATCAGATTGCGGCAGACAGCTACCGTGTCAGTAAGAGTAGGAGAACGGACTGCTGCGTGTAAAAGTGGCAGTCGCTGCCAGGAGGAATGACAGCTCAGTGCGACAGTTACCGCCACCTGTCGAGAGCCACAACCACGCCGCAACGCCGTACCACTGGCTGAATTATTTATACCGTGTGCGCTGGTAAATAATGCATGGCCTCCAACACGGGGAATGCCGTGTTTCTTTCCCCGCCTGTGTTATTTACAGGCCAGTCAGTCTCTGCGGTCACGTCTTTATCCGTGGTGTCGAGGAACGGATTCATCGAGTCTTGTGGAGGAGTCGACGGTAAGCTCTGCGACTTTTTTGTAAGTGGCGTCAGATAGGAGATACAGCACTGCAGACTGGTCTGTTGTTTGGCAGCCCAGCCGACTGAGCATAACCTTCCAAGAACGCTTCGAAAAACTATGGCAGCCTTAGTAATAGACGATTACATTCGCAGACTTTTATGTCACACTGAGATCGATACTTCTACACGTTTAGCTACACATGTAGCGCTTCTTCCATTTAAATGGTATCTGGATACAGACTGACGACAGATAAAAACAGAGCGTGCATTCTAAAACACGTCACGTGAGTATTCCCAGGTCGGTTTTGCACTCACAGTATTTCGTTTTCCTTATTAACGTTCGCAGTATCACTATGAGCTTCTGCTGGTAAATTAAAATTTTACATTTTGGTTAATTATCGTTGTTATTGATGATTCATCAGACCATCAGTCTCAGGTTCACCTTTATTGGATGAATTAGGATTTTTTCCTGTCTCATTCAAATATAGAAGATTCATTCATGGTTACTACTCGAAATGACACGTGCATAGCTAATCACAAAAGCTATAAGAGAACGAATGAAATTCGAATTGAACATGAAAAAATTGAATTATCGTATTGAGTACAGTAGATTTCGCGACACGTTACTGTTTAGTACTTTATTTAACACTGATTTTCACTTAGTTGCAGCTTACCATGTCATTTCTCTTTCTCCCCTGACCGATCATTGGTCAGTTTTATGTATATATACCAATGGCTGGGAAGGAATTAGACACGTCAGAATTTTCTGTGATTAGGTAGCCTTTCAACTTCGTAAGAAATATGTTAAGCAGATTGTAATACGATTCTTTTAATATTTCTGCCACCAAGAAGCCAACTGTAGCATTGCTATGTTTAATTTTACGTTCGTTAACTGTACTGAATTTAGAACGATAAATTAACTTTAGGATGTTGAATCGCGCATTTACACTCACATAAGCTAGTTACATTTACATAACGCTAAACGCTCATTATCTCCGCATTAAAAATAGTAAACAAATGGTCTCTTTTGTTTTTAGGCTTCCTTTTTTTCGCAATTGCAGTTTTACAAGTAAAACAGCTTATACGGCAGTAATACACGTCTTACTTAGACCATATGCGTCTAGCTTTATTTCAAAGTATCTTCAGTAGTCATCGTAACAAAGCTGTCCTTACAAAGCTGTTCGTCAAAACTGTAAACAGTTCCCAAGTTTTATGTTACTACAATCATGCAGTATTAAATTACAATAGTGACTCCCGATCTTTTGCTTTCTTCTTCATCCTGATGTTCTTCCACACACAGGTGTCCGGTATTTTAGAACAGCGCACTTCAATAACACCGGAGAAATTTACGTTTCCATGTTAAGCACATGCACTTACACCTCTCATAATGTTTTTTTTTTTTTCCGTGAGAAGCTATCGTTGTTAGTTTCGTTTTCTGTGGCTGTGGAAGCGCATGCTGTTCTTCTCCTTCCCTCTCTCTCTCTCTCTCTCTCTCTCTCTCTGTCTCTCTCTCTCTCTCTCGCTCTCTCTCTGTATGTGTGTGTGTGTGTGTGTGTGTGTGTGTGTGAGTGTGTGTGTGTGTGTGTGTGCGTGTGTGTTTGTGTGTGTTTGAGTGAGTCAGCGTGTAGGGCAGATAGACACTTATCTGTGTTGCTGTGCTTGGTAATCACGAGTGAGTGGCTGTTTTATGTGGTACTTCTTTGTAGTCGTTAGAACGATTGTTATTTACCTACTGTAAGTTTTATTACTTTAAATAATGTCAGGTTGCTTGTATTTGTTTGGTCATCTATCACATGTTATTTTCTGTGGTTGCTTTTGAATTTGAAATTTTTATTGTATTGTTACGAGATAACTTTTGTTGCTCAGCCTGATGACTTTTATGTCTGTTTCTATGGTGGTTGGGGGTTAGTTTGCTCGTCGGGGGTGTTCTCCAGATATTAAATGGCTGGTGCCGTATTTCCGGACTGTTCTTTGTTATTTATATTTTGTTTCAGTTGTTCTGTTCTTCTGTCCTACTCGAGAGTTGGTAAATGCCAAATTTTTAAATGTGTCAGTGTCATCCTCCGTCTTCAAAACTTTCTTTAGTGAATTATTACTTCGGTAAGAAATTTTTATTCCTTGCTTCTTAAAGATATATTACCAATTCTGTGTGTCAGCTAGTTTCTGTATAAGAGTGTGTACCAGCATTCCTGTTGAGGTTTAGTGCTCGTCCTTGTGTAGTAATGGCGGTTGAGTATGTCGTAAGCTTGTAGGTCCCTGGAGTTGTGTGGTGGTTTGTTTTACTTCTTTAAGTTGTTTTATTTTTGTTTATTTCTGGATTCTGTTACACAAATAATCTCTAGCTGCAAAGTGAAATAAGAAACTCCAAAGGACTTCATGCATACGTTTTCGTTTGACGAACATTCTGGAACTGTATCACACCTCGACTGTTTGTAACCTCACCCTTACTAATCGGCCTATGCTGCTTGCGACATAAAATATGACCGTGGATCGCGTGTATACCTAATGGAATTTTTCTTATTGGACAAGGCCATCTTTCCCGAAGAAGTAATGCCGATAAGTAGGGGAAAAGTGTACAACCGATTTTTCTGATAGAAAAGTCTACTAAAAATAAAAAAGTAATTAAACCGAACAGGACTACAATTTGTAAAAATGAAAGTTATTTTGTGCATTCACTCAAGAACAACACTGGACAGAAAAGGGGTACCACTGATCATGAATCCAAAAGTTACACTAATGAACGAAAAGGAAATAATTACGGTCGCCAGCCCACTAGGGCGATTTACATCCAAAATCCTATACAAGTTGATGGGAAAGAAAAACATTTATTCTTAAACACAGACGTGGCAACTGAAGTTTGTCTCATTTTTACGTTAAGTTTGTCATTAAATTTTGAAAAAGGCCATCGAATAATGATTTGAAAATATCCACTTAAACTGTATGTTAGTATTGAACTTCGTTACGTTACAACGACTTTCAGAGACCTCAACATAACGTCATCAAAGAAATTTAGAGAAAGGCAAGCACTTTTTACTTTGCAGCTACTTAGTTTTCAAATTGGATTTCATATTATTCTCTGAACAATTGAGCCTTTTCTTACTAACTTGAACAGAATTAAATACTAGAATATGTACCAAACTAAACAGCCATGTGCTCCGACCTATATGCAAAATAAATAAAACTTCCGCACTCTTAATTTGTGCATTTTCTTTAGATCTGGATTTTTTCCAGTGATTGATTCTCAAACTTCGGTTAGCAAATAAGAAAAAAGGGAACAAGGACCCTGCTTGGTAACAATATCTGGCGGCAATAAGGACACAATCGCACTGAATTTAACCGATTATTATTTAAATAAAGTTCATTAATCAAACCAAATTCAGTTGTGCTGCTGGGTTAGCCGTTAATACTTTCTACCAACGAACAGTCTTACTTCAGTGCTGTGCGTGCGACGGAACTCGGAGACGACGATGAATCTATGTTGTTGGAACTGCTGCTGTTGTTGAAGACGGTAGCATCTCGTGGGGTCACGGCTAATTACAGGATCGGGCAATCGTAATTAATACAGCATCTTCCGCCTGTCCACTGCCCTTCCTCCTGCTACTAGACATCTGGCCGGCGCGCGTACATGATGCCGCCAAAATGGTACTCTCTACTTCGAGAGCGTTAACACCACACCTCCGCACACCACAAGCGCTGGAACCCGTCTCCCGCGCGCTCTGTGCATCAACTCCCGACCAAAGATTTTACAACGCATAAGCACTGCTATTATCGTTGCTAGTCGATGCAAATAACAATTCCTTTGGCTTTTTGCCAGAGCTTATAAGTTTCACAGTAAAACGCAGACAAATACAATGAAACATCAACAGACTTTTACCTTAATGTACACATACGTGAAGCAATGTCCTTACTTATTAAAACAAAGCATTTAAATTTCAAATATTTTCATACAATCCAAAAATAAAATTATATATCGGTAGCAGGTGCCATGCATCCTGCATTTACGCTGTTACATGTTCCATTATATCACCCGATCTGAATACTAAAGAAAATCTCTGCTATTATTTTGAAACACAGGTGGAACTTAGCAATGAACATCACCGCATTTTGGTAGCTCCACCAGGCCTAATCAAGAAAGGGAGGCTTCAGCTGTGGACAGTCTTCCTGCCGGACTGAGGCTATTGCTATGGAGGACACGTCACACAATATTAGTGTGGGATATCCAGCGATGACACATTTCTTTTTATCCTATGTCCTTATGCTTCAATGCTTAAAGCGAGTTCTTAATCACGTAGATTCTCTTCGATAAATGTGAATCCTATATCTATGAAAATCAGACTCAAATTAGCAAATAATAATAATCGTATAGCTGTTTTGCACAGTAACAGTTTGACTGCAAAGTTTCTCATGGAAACATTAAAAAGTCCTCAGTCTTTTGACTGGTTCTAACTGGTTCGATGGCGCACGCCACAAATTCCTTTCCTGTGCCAATTCTTCACCTCTAAGTAGGACTTGCATCCTAACTCCTCAATTTTTTTTAATGTATTCAAATATTCCAATCTCTGCCTTCCTCTATAGTGTTTACTCTCTTAAGTTCCCTGTAGTACCATAATAGTTATTCCATGATATCTGAACACTTGTCCTATAAACCTGTCCCTTTTTCTTGTTAGCGTTTTCGGTATGTTTCTTTCTTCGTCTATTCTCAGAAGAACTTCCTCATTCCTTATCAGTCCACCAAATTTTTAAAATTATTTCATAGTACCTTACCTCAATTTCTTCGATTCACTTCTGTTCCCGTTTTCCTTGTGTCCGTGATTTACTGCCATAGAATGCTGTTCTCAGAACGTACATTATCAGAAATTTCTTCTTTGTATTAAGATTTTTGTTTGAAACCTACCGATATCTCTGGCCAGGAAAGCCCTCTTTGCCTGTGCTAGCCTGCTTTTTATATCCTCCTTATATCGTCCGTGATGGTTAATTTTCTTTTCGAGGTAGCTGTATTCCTTTACTTCGTCTACTTTGTGATCACCAATTTCGATGTTAAGTTTCTTGCTATTCTTGTTACTCTCGTCTTTCTTCGGTTTACTCGCAATCCATGTTCTGTACTCATTTTACTATTCATTCTGTTCTTGTAATTTTTCTCCAACATCACTCAGGACAGTATCGTCCACAGCATATGTGCACGACACTTTCCCGAAAGTCCTTAGTTACGTCACCACTCTCACACGTTATACGCGCCAACGAAGGGTCGTTTGGTTTCGCTTCCCAAAATGTTCCTTGAATGTTATTTATGCCTTCTATCTCAATCTGAATGTTTTAATGCTCTTTTAAGTTTTAGTACTATTCCCTTATCTTTTACATATCGACTCCAGTTTCTTCTTGTTTCGCATATGTCTTTAGTGTGCTGTTTCCACTTATCTGGACTCACCTTTGCATTTAGCAATGGAATTTCCATCGCACTCTTAAACGTTAACGCCCTTCATTTTACTTTCATCAAAGTTTGTTTTGGCGTTTCTGTTTGCTGAGTCAGTACTCTCGATGAACATTTTCTTTTTTGTTTTTTTTCACACTGTTCCTGCAATTATTCCGCCTTGGCTCCGTACACGTAACATTTATTTCATTCCTGAGTATTTTACATTGTTGTATTCCTTTCTTTTCCTGAACATTTTTGTACCTCATTCTTTCTTTGATCTGTTGAAGTATTTCATCTATTTATTTATCAGGAGAAAGAAAACTGGCGTTCTACAGATCGGAGCGTGGAATGGCAGATCCCTTAATTGGGCAGATAGGTTAGAAAATTTAAAAAGGGAAGGGGATAGGTTAAACTTAGATATAGTGCGACATAGTGAAGTTCGGTGGCAGGAGGAACAAGACTTTTGGTCAGGTGAATACAGGGTTATAAATACAAAATCAAATAGGGGTAATGCAGGAATAGGTTTAATAATGAATAAAAAAAACAGGAGTGCGGGTAAGCCGCTACAAAAGCATAGTGAACGTATTATTGTGGCCGAGATAGACACGAAGCCCACGCCTACTACAGTAGTACAAGTTTATATGCCAACTAGCTCTGCAGGTGATGAAGAAATTGATGAAATGTATATGAAATAAAAGAAATTATTCAGGTAGTGAAGGGAAACGAAACTTTAATAGTCATGGGTGACTGAAATTCAGTAGTAGGAAAATGGAGAGAAGAAAACGTAGTAGGTGAATATGGATTGGGGCTAAGAACTGAAAGAGGAAGCCGCCTGATAGAATTTTGCACAGAGCACAACTTAATCATAGCCAACACTTGGATCAAGAATCATAAAAGAAGGTTGTATATATGGAAGAAGCCTGGAGATACTGAAAAGTTTCAGATAAATTAAATAATGGTAAGACAGAGATTTAGGCACCAGGTTTTAAATTGTAAGACGTTTCCAGGGGCAGATGTGGACTCTGACCACAATCTATTGGATATGAAATGTAGATTAAAACTGAAGAAACTTCAAAAAGGGGGCAATTTGAGGAGATAGGACCTGGATAAACTGACTAAACCAGAGATTGTACAGAGTTTCAGGGCGAGCATAAGGGAACAATTGACAGGAATGGGGGAAAGAAGCCACGCGGGATTAGCAGACCGGTCTAGGGCGCTGCAGTCATGAACTGTGCTGCTCGTCCCGGCGGAGGTTCGAGTACTTCCTCGGGCATGGGTGTGTGCCCTTAGGATAATTTAGGTTAAGTAGGGTGTAGGCTTAGGGACCGATGACCTTAGCAGTTAAGTCCCATAAGGATTCACACACATTTGAACATTTCTGGGGGGGAAGAACTACAGTAGAAGAAGAATGGGTAGCTCTGAGGGATGAAGTAGTGAAGGCAGCAGAGGATCAAGCAGCTAAAAAGACGAGGGCTAGTAAAAATACTTGGGTAACAGAAAAAAATTATGAGTTTAATTGATGAATGGAGAAAATATAAAAATGCAGTAAATGAAACAGGCAAAAAGGAATACAAACGTCTGAAAAATGAGATCAACAGGAAGTGCAAAATGGCTAAGCAGGGATGGCTAGAGGACAAATGTAAGGATGCAGAGGCTTGTCTCACGAGGGGTAAGATAGATACTGCCTACAGGAAAATTAAAGAGACCTTTGGAGAAAAGAGAACCACTTGTATGAATATCAAGAGCTCAGATGGAAACCCAGTTCTAAGCAAAGAAGGGAAAGCAGAACGGTGGAAGGAGGGTATAGGTGATCTATACAAGGGCGATGTACTTGAGGACAATATTATGCAAATCGAAGAGGATGTAGATGAAGATGAAATGGGAGATGCGATACTGCGTGAAAAGTTTGACAGAGCGCTGAAAGACCTGAGTCGAAACAAGGCCCCGGGAGTAGACAACATAACATTAGAACTACTGACGGCCTTGGGAGGGCCAGTCCTGCCAAAACTCTACCATTTGGTGAGCAAGATGTATGAGACAGGCGAAATACCCTCAGACTTCAAGAAGAATATAATAATTCCAACCCTAAAGAAATCAGGTGTTGACAGATGTGAAAATTACCGAACTATCAGTTTAGTAAGTCACAACTGCAAAATACTAACACGAATTCTTTACAGACGATGGAAAAACTGGTAGAAGCGGACCTCGGGAAGATCAGTTAGGATTTCGTAGAAATGTTGGAGCACGTGAGGCAATACTGACCTTACGACTTATCTCAGAAGAAAGATTAAGGAAAGGCAAACCTACGTTTCTAGCATTTGTAGAGTTAGAGAAAGCTTTTGACAATGTTGACTGGAATACTGTCTTTGAAATTATAAAGGTGGCAGTGGTAAAATTCAGGGAGCGAAAGGCTATTTACAATTTGTACAGTAATCAGATAGCAGTTGTAAGAGTCGAGGAACATGAGAGGGAAGCAGTGGTTGGGAAGGGAGTGAGACAGGGTTGTAGCCTCTCCCTAAAGTTATTCAATCTGTATATTGAGCAAGCAGTAGAGGAAACAACAGAAAAATTTGGAGTAGGTATTAAAATCCATCGAGAAGAAAAAAAACTTTGAGGTTCACCGATTACATTGTCATTCTGTCAGAGACAGCAAAGGACTTGGAAGAGCAGTTGAACGGAATGGACAGTGTCTTGATAGGAGGGTATAAGATGAACATCAACAAAAGCAAAACGAGGATAATGGAATGAAGTCGAATTAGGTCTGGTGATGCTGAGGGAATTAGATCGGGAAATGAGACACTTAAAATAGCAAAGGAGTTTTGCTATTTGGGGAGCAAAATAACTGATGATGTTCGAAGTAGGGAGGATAGAAAATGTAGACTGGCAACGGCAAGGAACGCGTTAATGAAGAAGAGAAATTTCTTAACATCGAGTATAGATTTAAGTGTCAGGAAATCGTTTCTGCAAGTATTTGTATGGGGTTTAGCCATGTATGGAAGTGAAACATGGACGATAAATAATTTGGACAAGAAGAGAATAGAAGCTTTCGAAATGTGGTGCTACAGAATAATGCTGAATATTAGATGGGTAGATCACATAACTAATGAGGAGGTATTGAATAAAATTGGGGAGGAGTTTGTGGCACAACTTGACAAAAAGAAGGGCTGGTTGGTAGGACATGTTCTGAGGCATCAAGATATCACAAATTTAGCATTGGAGGGCAGTGTGGGGAGTAAAAATCGTAGAGGGAGACAAAGAGATGAATACACTAAGCAGATTCAGAAGGATGTAGATTGCAGTAAGTACTGGGAGATGTAGAAGCTTGCACAGGATAGAGTAGCATGGAGAGCTGCATCAAACCAGTCTCAGGACTAAAGACCACAACAACAACATCAATTTTCAGGAGTATCTTTACAGTTATTTTCCTTATACTCATGTTTATCTTACCAACATCTGTGATTACTCTTTGTAGAGACGTTCATTCCTCTGTGGTGTTCCTTCTCATTATTCCTCACTGCCTTCCACACAGATTTTTCTGTACGATTCACTGAAACTTCAGTATAGTCTTCATCACTATGAAACGTCCCCTTTTGAAAAATTATATACGTGACTGGGCTTAAACTGACACACAATATTTTTAGCGCAACGCAATCTGACTTTCAATAATCCCTACAAAAGAATGGCCCTGACTAACATTAACCTATACCTTTCACAAATCACTTACCTCACAAAAATCTTGGTTACTCGAACTACTGCAATACAGCGAGCGCCACTATTGCCAGCTAAATAAAAGATTCAAACTACGGAAGGCACTAACTACTGACAGGCATAGTTAGCAAATGAAAGATTTTGATAGAGAACAAATGATGTATTTACCTTAATAGTCATAATATATATAGCAGTTCATGACATCCAGTCTTCCAAATTTCAAAACTCCGCCATCTCTCTCCCCACATCCACCACTGCTGGCGGCTCACCTCCAACTGCCAACGCTACACGCTGTTAACAGCCAACTGCCCAATGCTACAATGGCGAGTATTACAACAATGGCAACCAGCCACAGACTGCACACAGCACAGCCAGTGATTTTCATACAGAGGTGGCGTTACCAATACAAAAACCTAAACAGCCTACTTACATAGCCCCCATGCTCCCCACAAAAAATTTTACAAATCGTTTTGGGCACTGGCCAGTACATATTTGATAAAAAAATTTCATAATTATAATTACAGTAACATAGAAATCAAATGCACACACTTATTGATACAATGTTGGTCAAAAGCTAACATTTTCTCACAGTCCATAAAGACAGTCCTGATCGTTCATCACAGGAAAATAACAGTGTTTTTCTCAATGTCTGAGCAGTAAAAGAAAATACACACGGAAGTAGTGGATTTCCATGCAGTCTTGAAGAAGTAATGTTGTCCTTCCAACGGAAAGACAGTGCTGACTATTGACATGCTGGCGGGTAATTGGCCACAACAGCGCAAACCCACAGCAGAGTCAATCGAGGTTTTGAAGAATATTGGTAGGTAGGTCATCACAGAACAGACCACTGTAGTCTTGTTAGAGATTACGGTACTGGTGGGCCACCAGAGGTGCAGACCCACTGCAGTCCTTGTAGAAATAATGGTACTGGTGAGTCAGCAACGGTGTAGACCCACTGTGGTCCTTATAGAAATAATGGTATTGGTGGGTCATCAAAGATGCAGACCCACTGCAGTCCTCGTAGAAATAATGGTATTGGTGGGTCATCAAAGATGCAGACCCACTGTAGTCCTTGTAGAGATGGCCAGCAGCCATCTGTTGTGACTGTGCAGGTGCACAATCACCATTGATGAGTCTTGTGGATAATATAGCAAGTCCATAACCACCACTTCTGCACTCACAAAGTTTTTGGAATTGTCCTTAGAACCAGCAATGGTGTTATCCAGTCCCTTGCTGAATTATTAACACACGTGCAAACACTAACAGTCCCTACTTCTCACATATTGTCCATATGCTATGACCAACAGAAACGTGTGCAGTGAAATGTAACTTACAAATTAATAATATGATGAACTGGTATCAATTACAATTATATAACATAAGAATACAATAACAACGGTACAAAATACATCATTAAAAACATAATAATACAGATAACATTTGCAGTAATAGGGGCTTTACAAAAGAATAGAAATAAACATATACATCAGTGTTACAGGAATTATGACATAAGTAAATACATAAAAGGTCAGAATAACTTTTGAAACATCAACTTCACACATGAGCATTAAAACAAAACAGAATAAATAATGACTAACATCTTTACAAAGTAAATAACATATTGTTAATGCAAATTATATTTGAGGATAACAGTATTCCTCATCATAGTTCATGTAGCTGGGTATTAGAAAAATTCTACAACATAAGTCTTATCAGATAAATATATAAAGACAGAAAGAACATAAATACACAAGAGTATACAAACACATAGCAGAATAACACAGGAGGAAAGGACAGGGTTTGTTTTCAGTGTAAAATTTGATACTGCAGTCCAACACAAAACTTCATTCCATTGATCTTTCATCTTATTTCAACGTTTGTTTCCACCAAAAAGATCCTATCCAAGCATGATTTCTGTTTTTATATGTTCTCATATTTCTTACCTCATTATTTATTTTCCATTATCTTACCTCATCATTTATTTCCAAGAAAATCCTACCTAAACCTGTTGTCACTAAACCCTACTGTTTTGTTCATATCCTCTTTCAAAACTAGTTTTTCTCCACTGTTCACTACTTTTTTGGCCAAACCATTTTCTTATAGCTTCTCAATGCATTTCTTCCAATTTGTCATAACTCATTCTCTTATATGGTCTACTCTCTCTTATGCTAACTTAAATCTACTGAGCTCAGATGCTAAACTAAGGGAAGAGGCAATGCAGCAGCACAAAACAATTAACACAAACAGCAATGATAAAAAATACAAATGGCAAAGCAAGCAGCATAAATTAGCAAAGCAAATGCAATATTACAACTAATATAAGGCAATGCACAGCAAACAAGAAAAATAAATCAGTAGTAAAACTGGCTTAACAGAATAATACAAAGTCAAATTCAGTAACACTATGCCTGACAAACAGCAGCAGCAAATGCAGTAACTTATACCTAAACATGACATAGCTCAAGCAGAAAAAATATTACAGTAAAGACAACACTGCAGATAAGGGAAATGTCTATTCCCATCTTAATGTCTATGTAATTAAAGTGGTGCACCACAAAAACTTATTCTACAAAAAATTACCAAGTACTTGAAAAGAAAATTACATATGCAGTTACTGTTGTTAGTCCCTTCTTGTTGTTCTTTCCTTTCCAAGTGCTCCTTATTCGAAGAATGTGTATCATAAAATTACTATTTAATAAATCTGTTGACAGAAAGTGTTCACATTAGTAAATGCATTTAATTTTATTTTATAAAACCAATGCTGCAACACACCTGGAAAACAGATATCAAATAAAATAATCAACTATGTACAAAGTAAAGCATAAAAATACTATTCAGTAGTCATGAGGCATTTCATATGTTAGTAGAAATTCTCTCAATTCTCGTAGAAATACACTTGTCATAATCAGGTGTGCAGATGTTCGAATATTTCCCATCAATTCAAAAGAATTTCAGTAAGTAACACAAAGTATGTGCTCCACAGTATAATCATATGTTTCCAAGTAATAGCGTGTCATATTTGCGATGCTTTCTACAAAGCAATGTCAATAGCAAGGTTAATGGCCTCTTTTTTTCTCCACCTGTGCCTCTGAAAGGCACACACTAATGGCTTTTATCCAGGCGACTTTCGCGCAGTTGGGTGCTTACAGTGACCTACCTTCCTTACCGAAATATTTATGACACCAGTTTGCACTACAGTGACAGTCTCATATAAAAAATTTCACAGGTCAAGAATTTGCGTTACAAATGTGTAGAAACATAATCCTATTAATATAACAGCGTCCAAAAAATTTTCGGCGGCATTGTAATACATTCACGGATTTACATACATTTAATAACTCTTAAAGTACGATTCTTGGTTTCCAACAAACTTTTTCACACACCAGAGTCCATAACCACTACTCATTATTCCTTACCTTATTCGTCGACACTTCTTCAATATTTCATCATAACAGATATGTAGCATACTCAAATAACTCATATAGCATCAGCTTATTGATCATAAACATACCGCAACAGCATAATACACATAGTCATCGTAATAATAACATCATAACACCTCAGTCAACTCTCAAAATCGTTGTAGCTTCCTCCAATAATTTCAAAACCTAAAAAAAATTCTCTGCTCATTTCAATAGTGTCATCTACCTCAAACGTACTTTGAAACCATGCTCCCTTACCAAATACATCATTCAAAGCTCTCATAGTATCACAATGGTTCCGAAAAAATATGAACAGTTCACAAAGTACAGACAAAATACAATTTCATAAGTGTGAAGTTACCCAACTGTGTAATTGCGTAAACATGTGTCACTGATGTAGTAAAAAAAATGTGTATCTCTCTGTAAAGTTGTATAAGCAAATACCATATTAGCTAGGGCTCCTTGTGCTTGCCAAACACATGGTACAGAAAGTAAACGTGTACCCCCCTGAGGATTAATGTAATTATTCCCTCAGGTGTTACAGATTACAGCAATGGAATGAAATGTATCACGAAAAACCTTTGTATCTTTGTAATTCAAAAATCTTTAAAAATAAGTGTTTTAAGTACAAAATTAATCACTCAAATACGTGTACTGTAGCGCTAAACTGTCTTGTTGTAAGATAATCTCTGTGGAAGTGTCGTAGTTATCGTCCTGTGTAAGCAAAGTTCAGCTGAAATCAATGTACTTACCTCATCGGAAACGAAAGTGAAATGCTTTGCGTATAGATATCGTAGTTATTACGTACCTTACCGTGATCAAGAAAGTACTATAATGTAACGTATTGTTGTGCTACGAAAAAGGCTGTCTCATTGTAGCTATACCACAAAAGTTACTACTAAAACACGTTTTATTTTCCAGAAGAATTCAGTAAAACTGTGCAGATATAAAACAGAAACACAGCAAAAGCAACATTTTAAATGGTCACTCATTAGTAGCGTCGTGATAAAATCGTGTAGCTGTCACATAAACTAACCACTGTGTCACCTGGTATCTCACACAAAGTACTTTAAATCCAGAATGTATTTTCAAGTAAACCAAAATGTTGCATTAAAATCTCATTAGCAGTGCCAGTATATGTTCTAAGAATGTAAGCCTGATAGTCATTACATAATCGTGCAACTAACAAGCAAGAATGTACAAATAACAAAACTGTGTCATCTGTTCACTATAACAACGCATTCGTAATTTCTGTTTAAAAATGTTCCCTAGGTTCTAGGCTGGAAGGTTAACTTCAAAACATTGTTGCATGTTAACAGTTTCTCAGTGTGACGAATTGTACTAGTAGCAGTGTGACAAATTGTACTAGTAGCGTGAAGTGAAAAGTTTTATGGCAAAGACTAATTTAAAAAACAGATTATCTTTCAATAAACGGTTTTACATGTGAAAAGTGGTGTAAACCTTTACTCTTCCTAGTACGCAGAGTTTCAACTTCAACGCAATTATCATGCGATATACGTCGGTAAAGAATACTGGAATTTTTCTGAAGGTTACCTATGTTATTTTTCTCCCAGCCAGGCGGCACATGTGGCTGCCTGCGGTGCGAGTCATTGTCTGTCGCTTTGTTGCCACGCGTCGTTACTGGGATTTGCAGGTCTAACTTCTACAAATTCACCTAGTCGAGAGGGCCCTGCCCTGTTTGAAACCCGCCAGTTCTGATTAAATTCTGGTCTCTACTTACGATTATATCGTCTGTCGTGATGTCGGTAGATTCCATAGTTTCTTTCTTGTCGGTCACATGGTGGAGAATTTCTCCCTGAATCGCAACTGCGAGCTGGACCGTTGCGTCTAAAGTTATTCTGTCTCCCTTGATAATAATTGTTTTGGTTACCATATTGTCTGTTTCTGTGGTTATCTATGTCATATTCATTACTACGGAAATGCGAACTTTCTCTGTATTTATTACTACTCTGCCAACGGTTGTTATACAGGTGGTGTCTGTTTTGGTTACGATTTGTGTTGTGAGAATAGCCTTGTAGTGTCCAGTTATTATTTCTTTCATCGCGGAAGTGCGACGGATGTGACCTGTAATTGTT
The DNA here is from genome assembly GCF_023864345.2 of Schistocerca serialis cubense. NCBI lineage: Eukaryota > Metazoa > Arthropoda > Insecta > Orthoptera > Acrididae > Schistocerca > Schistocerca serialis. Next base: position 1,120,409,326 of record NC_064639.1, on the reverse strand, counting down.
GTGTTCCTGTTTTCGCGTTCCGTGATTGTCAGTGTCAATTTCTAATTCTTGTAAGAGTCCCTGAAAAGCTTCAATGTCGTCTTTGCAAAGTCCTGCCAAAATAATATGTCGTAAATGTTCAGGTAATTTGATTAAGCAAATGCGAATGAGTTCTGAGGGGCTGTATGGGTTTGACAGGTACTGATTCTTGTGCAACATGTCTTCAAAATATTTCACAAGACTGGAAAATTCAGATTGTTCGAAATGTTTCATCATTATGATGCTATGTTTTACTCGGTCTTGCGTAGCTTGAGACCAATATGCTGACAGGAAGGCATGATAAAATTCCCCTTCACTGTGACAATCGTGAATGACCGATCGCATTCTTATAGCTGGTTCATTCTCTAAATAGCTGCACATAAATTCTAATCTGTGCTCTAATGACCAGTTGGGGGGGGGGGGGGGGGGACAATGAGAGAATTGATGAAACCAGGCTTGTGGGTGAATGTCGTTGCCAGAATTCTTAATTGTTTTGAATTTTCGTGTCGTAATGAACAGCTTATAGTCAAAATCATCGTGTCGGCGAGTCGCATGTCGGTCATTGTTGCGTCGTTTCGGCGGTTCCATTTCAAAATTCGGTGCACCTTGCCAATTTCTTTCATAATTTCCGAAATGCGCTGTGTTATTATTTTGTGGCTTTTACGTATTTCTATGTGCCTCTTCCCGTGTTGGAGCGCGAGTGTCCTCTGAAGTACGTAATTCTTGTATTACCTGTGTCAGCTGTTCTTGTATTTCCCGGATTTCTCTTTTGTGTTGTGTATTAATTTGTTTCTGATTTTGTTCGAATTTCCTAATTTGTTCGTACTCTTCTGTGTCATTAAAGACTGCCGGTCTTGTGTCATTCAGATTATCATCTACCTTCGTAGATAAATTATTTAGCTGATCCAAAAGTTCGATTACTTTCTCTGATAGTGAACTAATTTCTTCCATGTGTCTTTCTGAACCAATTTTCAGAGTATCTACTGTATCCTTTAAGTTTTCGTGAGTTTTTGCAAGTTGCATAACCGAATCGGTAGATGCAACTGAGTCAATTTTAGCTTGCAATTTGTCACGATTTTCATGAACAATAGTTTGCAGTTCTTTTATGGCTGATTCGTGATTCTGTAATGCATTTTCATGCCGCGAAAAAATAGGTTGGAAATGCTAACAAATTTGTGTTTTTACGTCTTTACAGACTTTTTGACATTTAGATTCAATGTTATGTAACTCAGTAGTTTAATCTTCACGTGTTTGTTCAAGTGTGGTGTCTAACTTTTGAAGCTTTTGCTGTGTTTGTATCTGGTGTTGTTCCATTGTGTCTAATTGTTCCATTGTGTCTAACTTTTGAAGCTTTTGCTGTGTTTGTCTCTGATATTGTTCCATTTGTTGCATTAGCTGTAATAACAATGCATTAGTGTCTGGAATCTGTTCCTCTACGCATTTCGGTAGTGCATTTGCACCGGCAACATTCACATTTTGACAAGCGGAAAATGTGTCTTGACTCATTTGAGAAAACGGTGAGAACCCAAAACCTGAATCTACAGTATTTGCAAGATTGTTTCCTGTCATTTCGGATTCCTGAGGCGAACTGTGGCCGACCGATCGATCGACAATGCTTCCCTGTTCACTAATTGTTTCACTGTCTACACCATTATTTGCCGCCCGCTCCATTTCCCTATGCACAATTACCAAATTACTACTTTGAACATTAGTTAATTCGTTACTCGGTGGCGCTAACACACTGCTTTCGTCTTCACTGTCATTTCTCAGTTTACTTTGGAGCGTAGTATTACGTTTTTCACACGCCATTATTGTCACAATAACACAGAAAAACACAATTGTAAGAGTAAAATAAGAAAACACATCAACATAGCACTGAAAATAATATCTAGTTAATTGCAAGCGCAGCTGCAAAATACTTGCTGCAAATCTACATGCATGCCACAACTGTTTTACTGTACAACAATGAGAAACTACAACTACAAAGGAAATTCTCTCTTTAATTACGTGCTAGCAATAAACAAAAGCTACACTAATTACACAAACTACAAGAAAAAATCAGAAGATTCCAGTGAGGTATTCTCGGCTAAGGGTCGACATATGAAACGTCCCCTTTTGAAAAATTATATACGTGACTGGGCTTAAACTGACACACAATATTTTTAGCGCAACGCAATCTGACTTTCAATAATCCCTACAAAAGAATGGCCCTGACTAACATTAACCTATACCTTTCACAAATCACTTACCTCACAAAAATCTTGGTTACTCGAACTACTGCAATACAGCGAGCGCCACTACTGCCAGCTAAATAAAAGATTCAAACTACGGAAGGCACTAACTACTGACAGGCATAGTTAGCAAATGAAAGATTTTGATAGAGAACAAATGATGTATTTACCTTAATAGTCATAATATATATAGCAGTTCATGACATCCAGTCTTCCAAATTTCAAAACTCCGCCATCTCTCTCCCCACATCCACCACTGCTGGCGGCTCACCTCCAACTGCCAACGTTACACGCTGTTAACAGCCAACTGCCCAATGCTACAATGGCGAGTATTACAACAATGCCAACCAGCCACAGACTGCACACAGCACAGCCAGTGATTTTCATACAGAGGTGGCGTTACCAATACAAAAACCTAAACAGCCTACTTACAACTACTAAATTGTGGTCTAGGACTTCATCGACTCAAGGACACACCTTACAAACCAATATCTGATTTCGGAATCTCTGTCTGATGATAGTGTAATCTAGCTTTAATGTTCCCATATTTCCAGGTCTTTTCCAAGTATATCTATTCGTCTTGCGATATTTGAACAGTGTATTTCGTATTGCGAACTGAAATTTATTGCACAACGCAATATCTCCTCTTTCACTCCTACTATGAAGAATATGAATTCTCCCGTAACTCTTTCTTCTGTGGCATTATGTGGGGCCGACGTACGCCGCTGGTGGTCATGGAAGCCGCCGTAACGGCTGTACGATATGTGAATACCGTCCTCCGACCGATAGTGCAACCATGTCGTCAGCATATTGCAGCGGCATTCGTCTTCATGGAAGACAAATCGCGCCCCCATCGTGCATATCTTGTGAGCGACTTTCTTCAGGATAACGACATCTTACCTGATCGAAAATGTCAGGAATGGATTGAAAATGGCTGTTTATGGACGACGTGACCCACCGACCACTCTGAGGGATCTACAGCGAATCGCCGTTGAGGAGTGGGACAATCTGGACCAACAGTGCCATGATGAACTTGTGGATAGTATGCCACGACGAATACAGGCATGCATCATGCAAGAGGACGTGTTACTGGGTATTAGAGGTACCGGTGTGTACAGCAATCTGGACCACCATCTCTAAAGCTCTTGCTGAATGGTGGTACAACATGTAATGTGTTGTTTTCATGAGCAATAAAAAGGGCAGAAATGATTTGTATGTTGATCTCTATTCCAACATTCTGCACAGGTTCAGCAACTCTCAGAACCGAGGTGATGCAAAACTTTTTTTGATGTGTGTAGTTGGAACTATTGGAAATCGGGGGCAGGAGGAACAGGACTTCTGGTCAGATGAAAACAGGATTATAAATACAAAGCCAAATTGAATAATGCAAGAGCAGATTTTATAATGAATAACAAAATTAGTACACGGGTAAGCTACTACGAACATGGTAGTGAACGCATTATTGCATGCAAGATAGACATGAAGCCCACACCTTCACATCAGTACAGTTTTATATGCCAACTAGTTCCGCGGATGAGGAGATTGAGGAAATGTATGATGAAATAAAAGAAATTATTCAGATAGTTAAGGGAGACGAAGATTTAATAGTAATGGGGGACTGGAATTCGATAGTAAGAAAAGGAATCGAGGGAAATGTAGTAGGGGAATATGGACTGCGGGAAAGGCATTAAAGGGGAAGCCGTGTGATACAATTTTGAACAGAGCATACTTTAATTTTGTTTAAGAATCATGAAAGGAAGTTGTATAGGAGAAAGAGATCTGGGGACACTGGAAGGTTTCAGATTGATTATGTAATGGTAATACAGAACCAGGTCTTTACTGTAAGACATTTCCAGGAGCAGGTGTGGACTCTGACCACAATTTATCGGTTATGAACTGCAGATTAAAACTGAGTAAATTGCAAAAAGTTGGGAACTTTAAGGAGATGGGACCTGGATTAATTGAAAAAACCAGACGTTGTAGAGAGTTTCAGGGGGAGCATTAGGGAACGATTGACAAGAACAGGTGAAAGGAATTCAGTAGAAGAAGAATGGATAACTTTGAGAGACGAAATAGTGAAGATAGCAGAGGACCAAGTAGGTAAAAAGTCGAGGGCTAGTATGATTCCTTGGGCAACACAAGATATACTGTATTTAATCGATGAAATGAAAAATATAAAAATGCAATAAATTAAGGAGGCGAAAGGGAATAAAAACGTCTAAAAATGAGATCGACAGGAAGTGCAGAATTGTTAAGCAGGAATGCCTGGAGGACAAATGTAAGGATATAGAAATATGTATCACTAGGGGTAAGAGAGATACTCCCTGTAGGCTAAGAGAGATACTCCCTGCAGGCAAATTAAAGATATCTTTGGAGAAAAGAGAACCACCTGTATGAATATGAAGAGCTCAGACGGAAAACGAGTCCTAAGCAAAGAAGGGAAAGCAGAAAGTAGAATGGAGTATATAGAGGGTCTACACAAGGGAGATGTACTTGAGGGAAATATTGTTGTAATGGAAGGGAACGGAGATGAAGAGGAGAAGGGAATTTCATACTGCGTGAAGAATTTGATAAATCACTGAAAGACCTAAGACGAAACAAGGCCCTGTGAATAAACAACATTCCGTTAGAGCTACTGATGGCGTTTGGAACGCCAGCTATGACAAAACTCTTCCACCTGGTGAGCAAGAAGTACGAGACAGGTGAAATACCCGCAGACTTCAAGAAGAATATAGTAATTCCTATTCCAGAGAAAGCTGGTGCTGGCAGGTGCGAAAATTACCGAATTATCAGTTCAATAAGTCAGGGCTGCAAAATACTAACTTTACATAAAAATGGAAAAACTCGCAGATGCCCACCTCGTAGAAGATCAGTTAGGAACATGTGAGGTAATACTGACCTTACGACCTTTCATAAAAGATAAGTTAAGGAAAGATAAACCTACGATTACAGCATTTGTAGATTTAGAGAAAGCTTTTGACAATGTTGAATGGAATACTCTCTTACAAATTCCAAATGCGGCAGGGATAAAATACAGGAAGCGAAAGGCTATTTAAATTTACACAAAAACCAGACGGCAATTATAAGAATCGAGGACCACGAAAGGGAAACCGTGGCTGAGAAGCAGGTGAGACGGGGTTGTAGCCTATTCATGATGATATTCAATCTGTATAATGAGCAAGCAGTAAAGGAAACAAAGGAAAAATTGTAGTAGGAATCAAAGAAGTAATACTTTGATGTTTGCCGATAACATTGTAATTCTGTCAGAGACAGCAAAGGACCTGGAAGAGCAGTTGGACGGAATGGACTGTGTCCTAAAAGGAGGATGTAACATGAACATCAACAACAGGAAAACGAGGGTAATGGAATGTAATCGAATTAATGAGGGAATTAGATTAGGAAATTGGGCACTTAAAGTAGCAGATGAGTTTTCCTATTTGGTAAGCAAAATAAATGGTGATGGTCGAAGTAGGGAGGATATAAAGTGCAGACTGGCAATGGCTAGAAAACCATTTCTGAAGAACAGAAATTTGTTAACATTGAGTATAGACTTAAGTGTAAGCTAGTCGTTTCTGAAAGTATTAGTATGGAGTGTATTCATGTATGGATTCGAAACAATGACGATGAGAAGTTTAGGGAAAAAGAGACTCGAAGCTGTTGAGATGTGGTGTTACAGAAGAATGCTGAAGATTAGATGGGTATATCGCGTAACAAATGAGGAGATACTGAATAGAATAGCGGAAAAGAGAAATTTGTGGTATAATCTGACTAGAAGCTCAGTTCATAGGACACATTCGGAGGCATCAAGGCATCACCTATTTTGTACTGGAGGGTAGAGTGGGGGATAAAAATTGTAGTAGAGGTAGACTAAGAGATGACTACAGTAATCAGATTCAGAAGGATGGTGGTTGCAGTAGTTACACGCAGATGAAGAGGTTTGTGCATGATAGAGTGGCATGGAGAGCTGCATCACCAGACATGGGACTGAAGACCACAACAACAATAACAGTTTCTGTGGTCTTCAGCATTTTTCAAATAGCGGTTGCCTTCGTAGAAACTCCTCCGTTTATTCTTTTAGTTTACTGAAGCAATGTTTCGCAGCGCATCTTATTTGCCCTGTATTCATGGAGTCTCGCAGAGCGCACTGATTGCCCTAAAGCATATTGAGAAGCTCTTCTTGATCTTACACTTTTCCTCAGCGTGAAAAGTTCTGGGCTTCAAAGTATTGTTTTCTGACTTTTTACCATTTTCTTAGGCTTGTAAATGTCCTGTGAGATTTGCAAGAGTTCAGTTAGTAGCTGCACACCCAAGAATATATGTACAGGAAGCGATTTCATTGGAAATGCAGCAATGTAGGTAACTATGCCATCCCAGCCGTTTTCCTGACGTCTAACTCAGTCGTGCTTTAAGCTGCTTGTGTCCCTCTATTATTGCCACTTCCACTGCGACGTCAACTGCGTTATGGTCCCTGGACGTTAGGTACTGGAGCACTTGCCAACTATTGATCTTAGCAGCTGCCATACGATTTGCTAAAATGACATCTATGTTAGTGGCCACACCTACTCGTTCCTCGAATGTACTCAGTTGGCCTTTTAGATTTAAAACAATGAGGTCGAGATTCTGTATTGAATCCTCTAGCAATTCACCTTGCTCACTATTTTCGTTGTCACTGTGGGTATCGCTGTCCATCCTCTGGAAACTGCTGTTACGCTGCACATAGGCATGTCTGTAATGTCGTGTCCGCATATACTCTTCATGCGTTGTTTTTGAAATACTGTTTGTCAGTGCGTTTAATTGTGCCCATTGTTCTTCGTCTCTTATTGCTGTGTCTATATCTATGTCTGTATCTGTGTAATCTAAGTGTAGTGTATGTCTATTGTTCGCGTATTGCCTACAGAAAAAGACAGTGTGTTCTGGGGAACCTTCTTCCCCGCATGTGCATATAGGTGTCTGCCTCAGACTCACGCGGTTTAAATGCTTGGGATAAGGTCTATGTCCGGTTAAGAAATGTACCATATCGCGGCTGGGATCGATATGTCTCATTCTCAACCCCTCCCTTATGTCATGGAGACAGTCGTGCAGTCTACGTCCCTTATCACTTACATCCCACTCACCTTGCCATGTATCCAAACGCCAACTTTTAGGGTGACGTATCGTCTCTATCGGCACACCGGTTATTGTGTGTACCTTATCTAGTCTCCCCACCTTTAACCAGTACCTTGCAGCTCTGTACTTGATCGTGATATCTATGGGGCATATTCCGAGCACCACACACAGTGCTTCCGCTGAGGAGGTACCGAAGGCTCCAGATAGCCTAAGTAGGTCACTTCTCTGCCATCGTCTGACGGATGCTTTGTTGGTGACTGCGTTCAGTCTATGTGCCCACGTGCTAGCTGCGAAGCTGAGTACTGATTCGAAGAGCGCACAGTGGTATGTACGTATGACTGGTAGAGGTAGTCTGTACTGTTTTGAATTTAGCCTGACTAGTTTGTGTAGTATTTTTTCTGCTTTGTCTGTTGTTAGCCTTATGTGTTCGCGGAAATTCAATTTTTCATCTATGTGTATCCCAAGATAGCGCGTAATGCGTGCTCGTTTGGTGTTTGTGTCCCCAATTTTAACCGAAGGATTCCTTTGCAGTGATCCTTTCAGTAAAGTGTAGGTTGTTTTGTTTTCGGCTATCCTGAGTTTGTTGTTGTGACACCACTGAATAATTGCTTGTAGTATTCGACTGGCTTTCTTTTCTAACTGGGCTCTGTTGTTTGCAGTGACTACAACTAATAGGTCATCTGCGTAGGCGACAATTCCGTCTGACCTGTCATCCCCATCCAGAGGGGCTCGAGTGTTATGTCCCAGAAGATGGGGCCGCAGATCGACCATTGAGGAGAGCCTCTGGTAATTCTTTTGATTACTTTCCGGCTGTCCATGTGCCATTCGACTACTCGGTCTTTACAGTAGTCTAGAAAACTGTTGTACAGTGATTGCGGTACCTCCAGATGTCTTAGCCTCTGAAACAGTGCGGGCCACCAAAGATTATCAAATGCTCCGCCAATGTAAATCATTACTGCCATGGCGTATTTCTGTTTCGAGGTGTTAACTATGTGCAGGGCCTGGTTGATGGCATCATCTATTGATCTGCCAGATCCGAAGCCGAAATGGTGTTGGGTCATACTCCTGAGAGCTCTCTGTGTTTGCAGGCGCTTACACAGTAGCTTCTCCTGAATCTTTGATAGGGTGTTTATTAGGCATATTGGCCTCTAAGTCTTTGGATCTGAAGGATCCCTGTCCGCTAATTTCTTGATAATGACTGCTTTGGATATTTTCCATACTGTAGGTACCCTGCCCAGCCGTAAGGCATCGATCAATAACGTTGTTAGGAAAGGGGTGATCAGCGGTGCTAATTTTTTCAGTGTTTCCGAGTGGATACCATCTGGTCCAGGTGCGTTTTTGTTTTTGAGCTCTGAGATTGCTAGCGCAACCTCTTCTCGCGCAGAAGGAAAGGTGACCGTTGCAGTGTTGTATGGTGTGTGTAGATTTTCTCTTAGTGTTGCATGATATTGTGTGTCTGTATCGGTAACGTCGTCAGGAAGCAGTTTATACAGCAGAAACTCCGCTGTATTCCTCCATCCCCTCGTCATCATGCCGTCATCCTGCCTTAGCGTTCCCAGATCTAGTGGGGTTTTTATCTTCTCTGTCAGTGTTTTGTATGGTTCCCCCCATATATTTTGCTCTGTTTGTGTTGTTACAACTAGCTCCCATTGTTGTCTACGCGTGTTGTATAGGGTCTGTCTGTATAAGTCTTGTGCATGCCTATATGCTTCCAGTCTTATTCGTCTGTCCCTATCTGCTATCGCCCTTTGATATAAGGAGGAGGAAGCTGAGATGTGACAGTAAATAAGCAAAAGTGCTGGCAATCTAGCCAAGAAAACACCAAGTGCTGTATATGGATGGGCACCTAAAGTAGTTAATACATAGGATTGGTAATAAATAGGATAAGCAACATTATTTCTCTACTAATAACCATTTGTGTTTGTGTGTGTGTGTGTGTATGTGTGTGTGAGTGACTCGTGGTCAACGGCTCGAAGAAACCATTCCGAGGTATTCACCGTCAGTCACATTCGTTGATAGTGCTAGCAACTCTCTCATCTATCCTATCTTCTTTTTATATTCTTCTTAAAAAAATTATTTATATTTCAGCCTTAAATTATTGTTATTTTGAAAAGTATCATTCTTTGTAAATCTTATAGACAAAACAAAAGAAAAGAAAACTGTAAAAAGATGAAAAAAGAAAATTGTAAGATGTACGACCTCTTTTAAACATCAGGTAATAGGTCTATAATTTGGCCATCAATCAAAATAAAAAGAAAAATAATTCACCTTGCTCGTCAGTCTGCCTACAGTGCCACAGATAGAATTTTGCATTCGCATTTGTTGCCACAAGGAGACACGCACCTTGTCCACACAGAGCTGCCGCCCTGAGTTTATCTGTGTAACGTACGATGGGATGAGAATACTGCATGTATATGCTTACTACAATCCGCTTTGTCCGTACACCCTTCACTTCTACTGTGACCATGTGCTTGTCATATAGCTGGGCCACTTTAGCCACAGTGCATTTCCTACCTGTAATCACAATGGCAGACAATTCCTCATCGTGGCCAGCAACTCTTGACATATCCGCAAATATATATGGAAGACTATTGTTTCTCCAGTATGGTTCTTTCAAACAGATTATCTCAACACTGACCTTGTCAAGTACTCTTCGTATTTCAGTCATAGCCAGTTTACTCGCGGAACGTTTATCTGTTGTATCTTTATCCTTTTATGTGTTTCGAGTGTAAATAAAGCGCTTCAGAGAGAGAAGGACTGGATCAAAGAAAACGCGTCCGTATGCTCTTACAAAACACACGTATTAATACTTAAGTGAAATGGTTCATTTCTTCTTGTGAACGCCTGCCGAAAGAAGTCGCATATTGCTTAATCTCTGTTGGCGAATTATTCACCCTCAAAAGAATTCTGTCTAATGCCCCAAGTGTAGAATACGTAACAGATTTCCGTTTGGGATGCCCAACTCGAATAACCTGCAGTACATTTAGATCCTCCAAACGAATTAACTTGACATTAACTTCTAAATTATAACTATTCTTGTCTGAGTGCAAGCCTATAGGGCTCTAAATGCAATATAAATATTGTGTGTTTGGTATAAAGACCTGATTTTCACTGCACTTCAGTGTTTTGGGATTCTTACTCTCATCAGTATTACCACGGTCACCTCACTCTGATTCACACGGAAGTAGTGGAGGATCTACAGATGACGTCGAAGTTGCGTCTGCGTCTCCTACTACAGGTGCGGCGTCGATGTCACCATGATTACCACCATCTTTGTCATACCCTTTGCCAGGGGTTACATGCAGATGCGGCATCAGGTTGGGCAGCTGACGAGTCGGTAAGCTTCCTGTTGCACGCGCTGCTGTGCCAGAAAAATCTCTTCTGTCAGCAGCCCCCAAGGGCTTGAATTGAAGGATTCACCACATGCTCTCTTCTTGAATGAAGTTTACGAACTTCATTGGTGGTTGTTTTGCGCGTGACGCCGAAGTGCTTTCTTGTCTTGTGGACAGGTCATTATCGGTTATACTGTCTCTGTTTAAGCTTTCTGAGTGTTCATCTTCACTTGAACAAAATACCCTCAGGTCAAGTTCGTTAATCATGCAACACACCTATGTCTGCGTTGTAATCCATTTAAGAGACTGTCTGCTAAGTTCTTTTGCAGCTGCTGTGCCTAATCTCTTCTGTAGTACCGTGTCATCTACGAAATTCATGAAGTTCAGATGCTGCTTCTCAGTAAACTCTATTATATTTGGTGTTAGAATTTCGTCATGATGTGGCATTCCTCTCCCTGGCAGTAATTTCCCAGCACAAGGCGCCAATTCCTGGCTACTGTCTACGGAGACTTTTGCTTCCGTTTCCTGTGCAACGTGTCTTCTATTACTTGCTTAACAAAGATTTGATAATGAGTTGACCACTCTACGTTTTCTTGTATTTGAATGGATCCATAGTCTCTTCTAGTTATTTCACTTTCTTACAGAAATGCGTAAGTAACACAGTCTTTCCCACATAAGTCACATTTTCTGTTCCTGTCGAGACAAGGATATAAATGTGTTTCTCGGTGAATTTTGTGCATACGCTTTTCTGGTTTATCCTCTGCTCCAAAGAGGGAGCACGCTCACTCCTTACTCTTACAAATCTTATCGATGTGGTCTGAGTCACATTCACGTAATAATTCATTCCTTGAGCACGTAGTCAGATATACATTTTTCTTCTTGCTGCAGGAGCTTCCGAACATAAGGTGTGATTTCTATAGCGAGGCTGACATGGGTTATCTCTCGTGGTCCGGTTCGCAATCTCAGTTCTAACTCTTCTTAAATTCCTTCTTTGTATGTGCTCAGTCAGGTTATGCTCATATATATCCTTCTGAAGTTCCCTGTCGCCCACTTCCTTGAGCACATTGTACTACACAATTACCTGATACTCTTCTTTTTCGCTGGTTCACATTTAATGCCGTGTATCTGATGAGCTTTCTCTTGAAGCTTTGTGCAGTCATCATCATTCTCTATTTCCACTAATTTTATCCTAATTAATGTACTGAAAAGGCTGTAATCCACACCAGAGTCTGGATGTAAGAATTCTCAACGAGAGTGGCACATATGCGTTACGACAAAATCATAAGCTAAGCACATGTGGTGTTCGGTGGTCCGTAGTTTTGCTGCTAGGTTAGTATCCAGGTCTGGGATCGACTTCCTCCTCAGGCGATGCTTTTAAATAGGCACAAAAAATTCCCTTTTCATCTCTGGCCCCGTAAAGTGAAGAGGGTATGATTGCACCACGGTTTGAAATACTGTTGAATATGATTTCCCTTCGCTACCGACTAGAGTTTAGGTTGGGCGACAACACAGGTGGAAATTTCAGCGTGTAAATGTCAGCGTGTGGAAAGTCTGTCATCAGAAACCTTTCTTATACTAGTAATGTCACATTAGTTAACACACAATACTCCATGAAAGGTGGCACGGCACTTATTTCACGCTCTATTTGGGTTTGATGTGATGAATATATTTGTTATGGATTGGGATTCCTATTCGCGGGATTTGAACCTTTCGTGACCATGCAATCCCATCAATTCGTTGTTTGCTCAATATTGTAAACTCCGCAAAGACTCCACGTAAGTTGCACGTGTGAGTTCGAACCGTGATCCCGCATAAAAGTTTCCATCTTGCCATTTTCAGGCCTTAGCATGAGGACACGTAACTTCTGATGGAATATAATTTTGATTATTAAAGTCTCTCCATCCGTTCTCAACAATAACTTTATGTGACGGCTTCGAATCCCACTGAGACACAGAATTTTCACCACATAATTTTAATATCAAAGATACCACTCCTATATAGTGGAAAAAAGAATTCGATTATGAATGTCTCTTCCTGTGTAATCAAGGACGAGCTGTGCGGGATTAAATTCCCAGTGAGCACAGAACGCTTTGCTGCGTTATATCCAGTTCAAATATGCGCTCATCTCACTCCTGGCGAAAGAAACCTATATTCCATGTCCATTCGTTGCTAGAAAACTACGGCGGCAGGTGCTGGGCTCGAATCCCGGGAAGCAGAAATTATTCATTTGTCTCTGTGGTGTCACCGCCAGACACCACACTTGCTAGGTGGTAGCCTTTAAATCGACCGCAGTCCGTTAGTATACGTCGGACCCGCGTGTCACCACTATCAGTGATTGCAGACCGAGCGCCGCCACACGGCAGGTCTGGTCTAGAGAGACTCCCTAGCACTCGCCCCAGTTGTACAGCCGACTTCGCTAGCAAGGGTTCACTGTCTACATACGCTCTCATTTGCCGATACGACAGTTTAGCATAGCCTTCAGCTACGTCATTTGTTACGACCTTGCAAGGCGCCATGTTCAGTTACTATAATCTGAACAGATAATATCGTGAATCATGTACCGTCAAGAGCGACGTTCATCATGAATGGATTATAGTTAAGTATCAAACCAATTTCGTCCGCTTTCTGAATTCTAATTCCTTGTCATGTTACAGACCTCACGTCAGTATAGTTCATCCCTCCTCACGCCAGCCTGCGTGAGCTAAAACAAGTGCATTTCGGCCTCCTCTAGTAACACGGGTTGGCACTTCTGCCAGCTACAACAGTTTCGTCATTTCAGTTTCAAATATCTACTGCTAAGAAAATTTGATATCTGACATTTGGTTGTGCTTAGCTAACAATCCTATTAGATTTTGAGTTCGAAACCCCATCCACCACAGGTCTTTACGTTGCGTCATTTCAGGTTTCTTATGGGTGAATGAAACCATACTTAATATCCCTCGTTGTTAGTTATGGTTAGTTAACAGGGGCAATAGCTGCCGGGTAGGAGTCTCGCTCGAGTTCAAAAATTCCCATCGTGTAATATCATGTTCATATTTTCTTAGTGACACTGGCTAAAAATGAGGTACATCACGTCTATTACGCCTTGGCAGCTACGAAAATCAGTCCTGTGTTCGAGTCTTGGTCATGCAAGAAAACTTTGCACTATTAACATTGCCTATAGGTGCGATGTTTTAATCCAGATTCTGAACAAAACTGTACGTCCTGTCCTTTAAAAATCACATATATTTTCTAGCGTTACTTTGTGTTAGGTAACTTTCTAACTGCACGTTTATTCACGTGTCATCATGAACATAGTGAAATTACTAGTGATACGTTGTTAAAGGTGATGAGAAACCATTCGAAGTCGTTAATCACAGTTTTCCTAACTGTTTAGCTCATTAACCAATTTATACAAAACCAGACGCCAAGCCAACGACGGTTAATCCGTGTTTGGAAAGCGTTTTAGTGCGTAAGAATACTTGGAATTACCATTTTTATTCACATATTCTTGGAACATCACTTATTCGCAGTTGACTTTAGTTTTTAGTAAAGGTTATGGACGATTTATAAGGTACAGTTAAGGGCATTAGTTGTGTCAAATACTAATGAGAGTGGTAACAATTAGAAACATCTCATTTCAAATGAGGCAGTTTCTGATATTTGTAGTAACTTAGTGTTTGTTTACATCAGGAGTTACTGCCACAGAGAGGATCGTTCTCTAGTTGTCACTCTTGGTCACCATTTTTCACATTCAGAGAATTGTACCGAGAAGTTACAGTAAGACAGTTACGTTATGTGGGCTGCATGCACATCACATGGAAAGGTGGTTCGGACTTCTTTAGCATAATAGTACCTTTGCATATAAAAAATAAGGGTAAGAACATAAACTAGTCTTGTAATCGTAAGCATAGCTTGATTAAAAGATTCTTGGTTGTAAAATATCTACACAGAGCTGCTAAAAGCTCTTTTTATATTGTTTAGCAAACTGTTTCGGCTTAGCGGTCCCTCAGGACGCTTAAATTTTTGCCCGACTTTTCATTTTTTTTCATGTGAATACTACATCCTTACAATTTTAAAATGTATTTCATGACTGCCTTTCCCTGAGAAAATATGCGGCCATTGTGTATAGCGTGAAGTCGTCAGTTACAATCTTTTTCTAAAGATCAGAGGGCATTGATTTGCGTGCTGAGTGCAAGGTAATATGTTCAAAAGGCAGACAACACTAATAGAGATGGTGTTTGCAACTTGTTTCTGCTTTATGGATAGGCACATCGATCATACTAGATAAGAGGGACCAATAGTTAGATTTTTTTTCAGACAGTTTGGTAGTCTTATATGGAACTTGCAGAACTGTTTGCAACAAGGAAGATTTTTCACTGATAGTTACAGTCTGGTAATTATTTGCTAGTATTTCCTGTAATGTTTGAGATTCTTGAGAGAGCAGATATCGGAAGCCTTTACACGTAACAAGTTAAGAGGGTATGTGAGTTCTGAGAGATCACTCTCCGCGAGATTTTTCAATCTTAGTTCTGGGAGTGAAGAGAAAGGTTGCGATGGACCATCGCTAGGCTGCTGCTGCACTTTAAAAACTTTACGTGGCAAAGGAAAAACATAAACGGCAGGCAATGTTCGTGTTGGAAAAGAGATTGGATTAGGTGTCAGCGGAATGATATTGGAGCATGCGAGAATGTGGTTGTACAGTTGGAGACGGAAGGTCAAGAACAATATCTAAATTGAATGAGAATGACAGCGATGGAGATGGAAGATATACTCTTTAAAATTACACAGGAAACTGCAAAGCGAGACACTAATTTGCACAAATACGTTAGTGTTAAAGACAGACTGCTTGTGATACACTACTGGCCATTAAAATTGCTACACCATGAAGATGACGTGCTACAGAAGCGAAATTTAACCGACAGGAAGAAGATTCTGTGATATGCAAATGATTAGCTTTACAGAGCATTCATACAAGGTTGGCGCCGGTGGCGACACCTACAACGTGCTGACATGAGGAAAGTTTCCAACCGATTTCTCATACACAAACAGCAGTTGACCGGCGTTGCCTGGTGAAACGTTGTTGTGATGCCTCGTGTAAAGAGGAGACATGCGTACCATCATGTTTCCGACTTTGATAAAGGTCGGATTGTAGCCTATCGCGATTGCGGTTTATCGTATTGCGACATTTCTGCTCGCGTTGGTCGAGATCCAATGACTGTTAACAGAATATGGTATCCGTGGGTTCAGGAGGGTAGTACGGAATGCCGTGATGGATCCCAACCGTCTCGTATCACTAGCAGTCGAGATGACAGGCATCTTATCCGCATGGCTGTAACGGATCGTACAGCCACGTCTCGATCCCTGAGTCAACAGACGTGGACGTTGGCAAGACATCAACCATCTCCACGAACAGTTCGACGACGTTTGCAGCAGCATGGACTATCATCTCGGAGACCATGGCTGCGGTTACCCTTGACGCTGCATCACAGACAGGAGCGCGTGCGATGGTGTACCCAGCGACGAACCTTTTTCGCATTTACGGCACTCTGAACAGTGGTCGTTACATTTCAGATGGGTTACGACCCGTGGCTCTACCCTTCATTCGATCCCTGCGATACCCTACATTTCAGCAGGATAATGCACGACCGCATGTTGCAGGTCCTCTACGGGCCTTTCTGGATACAGAAAATGTTCGACCGCTGCCCTGACCAGCACATTCTCTAGACCTCTCACCAATTGAAAACGTCTGGTCAATGGTGGCCGAGCAACTGCCTCGTCACAATATGCCAGTCACTACTCTTGATGGACTGTGATATCGTGTTGAAGCTGCATGGGCAGCTGTACCTGTACACGCCATCCAAGCTCTGTTTGACTCAATGCCCAGGCGTATCAAGGCCGTTATTACAGCCAGAGGTGGTTGTTCTGGGTACTGATTTCTCAGGATCTATGCACCCAAATTGCGTGAAAATGTAGTCATGTGTCAGTTCTAGTATAATGTATTTGTCCAATGAGTACCCGTTTATCATCTTCATACCTTCTTGGTGTAGCAATTTTAATGGCCAGTAGTGTACTGTAAGATTTACGTTTATTTACTTCAGTGTTTGGTAAAGTAAAAAGAAAAGTCAAGATAGAATCATAGCACGTGTCGACTTGGACAAAGCACTCAACAGTGTAAAATCGCGCAAGATGTTCGAAATGGTGATAAAAATAGGAGTAAGCTGTAAGGAAACACGGGTGATATTCAATACGTACAAAAACAATGAATGAACAGAAAGACTGGAAAACAGAACGAACTGCTCGGATTAAAAAGTGTGTATGACAGGGATGTAGTCTTTCGTCCCTACTGTTCGATCTTTACATCGAAGAAGCAATGACCGAAATGAAAAAAAAATATTCATGGGTGGAATTAAAATTTAAGGTGAAAGAATATAAATGGTAAGATTCGAGGATGACGTTACTATCCTCAGTACAAGTCAAGAAAAATTACGGGATCTGTTGAACGGAATGCGTAGTTTAATGAGTAAAGAATATGGACTAAGTGTAAATCGAATAAAGACCAAAGTAATGACAAGTGGCAGAAATGAGAGTACCGTGAAACGTAATCAGGATC
Organism: Schistocerca serialis cubense; assembly: GCF_023864345.2. Lineage (NCBI taxonomy): Eukaryota > Metazoa > Arthropoda > Insecta > Orthoptera > Acrididae > Schistocerca > Schistocerca serialis. Next base: position 1,120,392,047 of record NC_064639.1, on the reverse strand, counting down.
GGTGTTTACTAAGTAGATGAAGTTAAGGAATTCTGCTACCCAGGAAGCAAAGTAACCCATGACAGACGGGGTAAGGAGACGCTGACTACCACTGCAAAAGGGCGTTCCTGGCAAGAGAAGACTGTTATTGTTAAATATAACTCATAATTTGAGGTAGAAAATGTTGAGAATGTACATTTGGAGCGCAGCATGGACTGTGGGAAAATCAGAACGTAATAAAATCGAAGGATTTGAGATGTGGCGCTACAGAAGAATGTTGAAAATTGGATGAACAGAAGAGGTAGGTAATCAGGAGGTGCTCCACAGAATCGCCGGGGAAAGGAATATATTGCAAAGACTGATCAGAAGAAGAGATAGGATGATAGGACAGCTATTAAGGCATACGGGAATAACCTAAATGGTACTAGAAGGAACTACAGACGGTAAAAATGGGAGAGGAAGACAGAGATTGGAATACACCCAGCAGATAATTGAGGATATAGGTTGCGTGTGCTACTCTGACATGAAGAGGTTGGAATAGGAGAGGAATTCGTGGCGGTCCGCAAAGAACCAGACTGAAGAGAATGACTCAGAAAAAAGTAACGATTACGACGAAATAACATGACACCAGATTTCATTTCGAAGGCCATACCCTTTCAAAAGCCAAGTATGACGGATTCATGGTAAATTAAACATTTCAGGACGAACATTTATTTTAACATTTTTACTTCTACTGACTTAAATAACCACTCATAAAATCATGAAAGTCTGGTCTTAACACCCAATATAAACGTATAATCAATAATTACCATGTCATTAAAATTTGCAGAGGCAGGTCTATTATTTGAATTAATTGGCAGTTTTCCAAGTCCCAGAACAATTACTTTCCAACACAACTTCCCTTGTTTCTCCGTGGCAATGAACATATGTTATAAAACTTCTTTCCCGGATTGCTCAAATTTTGGTTATTCAGATAGGTTTCCTCTGTGGAAGCGTTAAAAATTGTAGCAATTTCAGCCAACAAATGTTTGCTTCTTATGTAGATTCCTGTATTCCGGCAGCTGTGTGCTCCATAATGCTGGCCTTTTCTCGTATAAACCTATTAAATGTACAAATTCGCCCTGAGACCAAATCCTGGCAACTTTCTTCACCACTTTTTTCCCGACACGTCACCGACGTTCACTTCACCGTGCACATCCATTGCGGCAGTAGTCTCAATTATCCCATCTATTCCGGTACACATGAGCTGTGCGTGGGTCGTGTTCCCGCCATCGTGTGTTTTTACGCCCTGTTTTTAACGTACTTCCACCTCACTACATTAATTTAACTTACTTTTGTCACTGAGTTGCTGCTATGCTGACCGTCAGCAGCGTTAGCAGTGCGTATCGATATATCCCCTCTCGTAGTATCTTTGCTCGACTGCTATTACTTCCTGGTCATTGTCTGTCGTAGGGAGTTCCTGTGGCGAGTTGGGGCTGCCAGTCAGTTGGAACGCGTCTGGAGCGCAGTCCGGTCCTGCCACTCTGGAGTTGCAATGCAGCGCTAGTGCAGTCGGGTTGGCGCAGCAGTGAGATCCGCCGCGACATGGCTCGCCCGACCATTGCCGCCACGCATCACTTGAGCCGGGCCACGGCCTTGATGGATCGCCGGTCGGTCGTCCTACCGGAGGACGCATTTTGGCTCGCCGATCGTTCGTGAGTCAGCTGTGTGTATGTGTATCGACTCCCGATTTATCTTCGTGCGTGATTAGTTACTGTTGGGTATCGTTTAGGTCTTCGTGCAAATTTTTCTAAGGTTGTGTGTGTAGTTGGCGCTATTGCCACTGACGACTATTTTAGATGTTGTCGGCATTCTGAGACGACTCGGACCACGGAAGCTATCACCCCGCGGTTCAGACGGCTGGGTCCGCTGGCGGTCCCTGCACAGTGTCGGAGCGTGTGTGGAGATGTCCGATCGCTGCGAGCTTTGTGGTTCACCGACGCAGGACGTCAGAGTTGAGTAGTGGTTTCAAGTACCCATGCCACGTCCATTCACGTTGTGTGGTTCGTTTAAGTGGTTCGCTGGTGGGGAGGTTTTCCTGTGAGCAACTCCGAGTGTTTGTACTGCTGAAATCTAGCCGCCATGCGGTAGAGTTAACTATAGTTTTTGACTACAATTCAAGTGCACCAGCGGAATTTTCTGCCTTGTGTCCGTTAGTGTTCCGATTACCTGCCCTGGCCACTAACGTAATTTCAGGCGGTACCGTTTCCTCACCTGTTGTCGCTGTCCAACACGGTGACTCGTTTTCACAGCTTAATACATATACATATTCGATTGTGGATAATCACGTCCGTAACATTTTGTGTTTGAATTCTCATGTACCGATTGGTGGCAAGCAAGTCGTTTGTCGGTCGGTCTGTGCCTGTCCCTTGGTTGGGTTCCGACGGATCAAGTGTAGTTGGGCTCACCACCTGTCTCACCTAAGTGAACGAGGGCAGACCGTTCCCCTGGAGGCTTCTGAGTGCTGTTGTCGTTACTGTCTTTCTCACCGCTGTTGAGCTGTCTGTTTATAATCTGTCATAGCCAGTGATAGAAGAAAAATTCTTGGTTTTACTGTGTTTTATGTAAGTATGTTCGAATTCCGGCAAATGGATATTTGGTGAAAGGTTATTGCCGTTGTCTTTTCTTTTGGTCCAGTTTCAGCTACTTAAAACTTAAGGCTTATGGTTACTTTTTTTAAATTTTGGAAAATTAATTGTGGGCCTTGAGCCTTCGATCCTTATTCTTAAAATTACCTTTCAGGCTTAAACATTGGGGCCTTCTGCCTTTGAAAGATTATGGCAATTTATTTTAAAATCATCAAAATTTTATTGTGGGCCTTCAGCAGTCTTTATTGCATCTTGTTTGCATATGAAAATAAAAAAAAAGCAAAAGTAGGATAATGTAATGTAGTCGAATTAAGTCGGGTGATGGTGGGGGAATTAGATTAGGAAATGAGAAACTTAAAGTAGTAAAGGAGTTTTGCTATTTGGGGAGCAAAATAACTGATGATGGTCGAAGTAGAGAGGATATAAAATGTAGACTGGCAATGGCAGGGACAGCGTTTCTGAATAAGAGATATTTGTTAACATCGAGTATAGATTTAAGGGTCAGGAAGTCGTTTCTGAAAGTATTTGTATGGAGTGTAGCCATGTATGGAAGTGAAACATGGACGATAACTAGTTTGGACAAGAACAGAAGCCTTACAAATGTGGTCGTACAGAAGAATGCTGAAGATCGACAGCATCACTCACAGGAGCATGCAGAACGAACTCGAGCGCTGGACCGAGCGACAGAAGAAAAAGTTTGAAAGATGCCGGAAGCAGACCGACAAGGCGATTCCTGACATGTCACACACAGTGGTCAACCTCACTGAACGACAACTGACCGAAGAGGAAGTGTCTGTTTTTCAAAAAGGAGGGAATTTCGCGATCATCCCGAGAACTATACCTATGGAGGACATCATTGCCAACACCGAAGCATCCGTTCGGACCCTTCCCTGTGGAAGGGCAGAGGAAATACGCACTGGAACAGCCAGGATACTGCGCCGAGCAAAACCACCAGCTTGCAACTGAAGAGAGAAGAGGTACAGGCCATTAAGAATCTCAACGCCGACAAGAGTATGTTGGTACTGCCTGCCGATAATGGGAATGCGACCGTCGTAATGAAGACCGAAGATTATGAGCAAAAGATCCAGGACCTATTAAATCCGACGACGTACCGAAAACTAAGCGCAGACCCGACGCAGCGTATCACACGGAATACGAATCGATTAATCAAGGCGCCTTCTCTGCCGGCGGACATACAGAGAAACCTGCGCAACACAGAAGCCCTACCACCTCGGCTGTATGGTTTACCCAAGATCCATAAGAACAACGTTCCACTGAGACCGATCGTTAGCGCTCCTGGATCACTGTCATATAAACTGGCAAAACACTTGGCCTCTCTGCTCCAGCCACACGTGGGGAAGACCGACACATACATTAGGGACTCAGGACATTTCATTGAGAAGCTGAAAAAACTGAAACTTGCACCAAACGACATCCTGGTCAGCTTTGATGTTGTTTCGTTATTTACGAAATTGCCACTCAGTGACGCTCTGGAGCACATCGGTTCCATTTTCCCGCAAGACATCAGAAAGCTCTTCCATGCATATCTCACCACGAGCTATTTCACGTGGAATGGCGATTTCTACGAACAGCTGGAAGGCGTCGCCATGGGTAGTCCTCTCAGTCCAGTGGTGGCCAACTTCTTCATGGAACAATTCGAAGCACAGGCACTGGACTCGGCGACTTGCAAACCTAAGGTGTGGTACAGGTACGTCGATGATACTTTCGTGGTGTGGAGCCATGGTGACGAACAGCTCGGTGACTTCGTAAGACACTTGAACAGCCTCCATGCCAACATAACATTTACCATGGAAGTAGAAAAGGACAAGAAACTGCCATTTCTAGATGTGTTGGTCACAAGGGACGGCGAAAACCTGGGACACAGTGTGTATCGAAAACCGACACACACGGACCGATACCTGCACAATCTGTCAAACCACCACACGAGCCAGAAAAGAGGCATGATTAGTACGTTCGTAACGAGAGCAGGACGAATATGTGAGCCGCAACACCTCAAACGAGAAATGCAACACTTGGAAACTGTCCTGAGGAGCAATGGGTACTCCACAAATTATATTAGAAGTGTAACAGAGCCAAACACTCGGCGAAGTAAGGAGCCAGAAAAAGAAATGTCGGGTACGGCCTTTCTGCCCTACATTCCCAGAGTGATGGACAGAATCGGCCGTATATTGCGCAAACATGGCGTAAAGACGATTTTCAAACCGACAAGGAAGATCAAAGAGTGTCTTAGATCGGCGAAGGAGAAAATAGACCCACTTGCAATGTCGGGAATATACCGTATACCATGCACATGCGGAAAAGTTTATGTCGGAATGACTGGACGATCCATTAACACCAGGATCAAAGAGCATAAGCGACATTGCAGGTTGGGGCAGGTGGAGAAATCGGCCGTGGCAGAGCACGCACTGAATGAGACCGACCACGTAATAAAATTCGCTGACAGGGAAGTTCTGGCTGTAGAGAAGCACTATCACACGCGCCTGTTCAGAGAAGCTGTGGAAATACAAAAACACGCGAACAGTTTGAACAAGAAAGAGGAAAGCCTTAAGGTAAACGGATCCTGGCTTTCCGTACTGCTGCGAACGACCGTAGCAGGTAGCAAGAGGAGAACCGCACCGGAAATGACCGCGGAGAAGCCCTCGGACGTTGGCGCGCCAGGTACATATAGTCGGCGCCCGCGAGCTCGGCTCCAGTTCACCACCGGCAATGGAGGGTCAAGCTTTGACAATGCCAGCCATTCGTGCTGGCGAAACGTCAGAAAAATCATTAGATGAACGTCGGCCGAAGAACCCGAGACAGAAGCCAGTAGGCAGTTTGTCAACAAGTGGCCACGAAAGCCTCAACAATTTTGTATTAGACGGATAGATGACGTAACTAATGAGGATGTACTGAACAGAATTGGGGAGAAGAGCAATTTGTGGCACAACTTGACTAGAAGAAGGGATCGGTTGGTAGGACATGTTCTGAGTCATCAAGGGATCACCAATTTAGTATTGGAGGGCAGCGTGGAGAGTAAAAATCGTAGAGGGAGACCAAGAGATGAATACACTAAGTAGATTCTGAAGTATGTAGGTTACAGTAGATACTGGGAGATGAAGAAGCTTGCACAGGATAGTGTAGCATGGAGAGCTGCATCAAATCAGTCTCAGGACTGAAGACCACAACAACAACATATCATTAGCTAATGGAATGGTTGATTCCGCTAACACATGTGATGTACCATTACCTGCACCATCTATATTAGATTCGGGTAACATTACCAGGTATAGAAAAGTACATAGATTTTTTTACGTATGGTTTAGCATATAAAGTACCTATAAACAGGATGCAATAAAGATGAAATATATATATATATTAATCATTATATTGTTAAATGTTACTGCGTGACGTTAGTCACTTGAAATTACCTTGTTGATTTTTTAAGATTTCTTGTTTGGAGGCCTTCAGCCGTGAAAAAATTGCGTTTTGAAACTCGTGGTTGTAAAAGTTCGGCTATGTGCCGCTTTAGTTGTAAATGCGTTGTTAAATTACAATAAATTACAATTTTAAGGTGGATCTGACCCCATCCTTGTTTGGCCCTCTCCACAATCCTAATCACCTGTTCTACCCAGCGGGTTTAGCGGGCGTCTCAAAACGTTTGTTGAGCAGTTAGTTGCAGTGCGAATGTGGCACAGTGGATAATGCGCTAGCTCCTCATTCGTATTAGCGTAGAGTAGAGTATACTCGGTGACAATCTTTTTATTAATTTTATATAATACGTCTGATGATGTTTTTATAAGTTCTTTCGTACATTGTATTGCTTAGGTCTGCGAATTGCATCCAGTAATTAGTGTAACACATTGTTTTCTTCGGAAAGCAGGATGGTTTTATTCCAGTACACCATATTATTCCCATACTTTGCCTACAAAACACTATTTTTCAACATAATCTCCGTTCTTTGCGACTGTCTTACGCCACCGTACTAGGAGGGCCAGTATGCCCAAATGTTGCCACTCTACTGGTCAACATCAGAGCTAAGGTCTTGCTTGTGACTACGTCCGATGAAATGTTTTCACCACCAGCCCCTAAACGTGCAAGAAATTTCGCACAGACGGTTCCTCGTTGTTCTCTATGGTCTCCTGTTAGGCGGCAAGGAATCTAGCGGGCACACAACTTTGCCTACCCCAACTGGTGGACGGGTGTGTCAGAACTACCAGCAGAAATGTCCAGTTGTGCTGCGAAGTGTTTAGTTGTGATCCGACAACCAGCTCGAATGAGAGTGTCTGCACGTTCCAAGAATGCAGGAATCACAGCTATTGACAACCAGCCGGCACGCGCGGGATCGACCAGGTTTGCATAATCTAGTTGCGACGATTACAGACGCCTCGCCCAACGACTCACCCTACTTTTGTTCACTGTCAGGTCTCTGTAGACATTAAGGAAGCGCCTATGAATAATTGTGACGCTCTCATTTTTACCAAAAGAAACTGCTCTGTGGTTTGAACGGAAGCACTCTCAGCTCTGCCAAATTTGCCAGTACAATTTTTCTTGTCTGAGGGCTACGGTGAGCAGTTCTCCAGAGGTGAAGGTTACACTCTACCCGAGACGTCTAATCTCTCAGAGCGCGAGTATCTGAGATCTTTCCCCACTCTAGGACACTGTTGGCGAACAGACTCTGAGCGTAATTTACACGGGACGTGTTGATCTCAAAAGCTATAAATCTTGCAGTTTTATACCAACTGAACCGTATGGAGTTGTCACAACATGACCGCTGTTGGATTAAATCGTAATAGCAGAACGCAAACACTCTTTCTCAGAAGCGTTTATCGCAAGGAAATTGGACCTAAAGAGACTACAAGTGCATTCGCAATTTACTGTATTTGACTGTTAACAAAGCTAATGCAGTTATAAAAGTTGAAGTGCATAAAAGGGAAGTCGTGGTTCAGCAGGGAGTGAGATATGGTTGTAGCCTATTCCCGATATTATTCAATCTGCACATTGAGCAAGCAGTAAAGGAACCAAAAGAAAACCTCAAACCACACACACACAGGAATTAAAACTCAGGGAGAAGAAATAAAAACTCTGAGATTTGCTGATGAAATGGAAGAGGGGTTGAAGGGAATGGACAATGTATTGAAAAGAAGATATAAGATCGACATCAACAAAAGAAACACGAGGATAAGGGAATGTTGTCGAATTAAATCAGGCGATGTTGCGGGAATTAGATTAGGAAATGGCGCACATAAAGTAGCAGATGATTTTGCTGAGCCGGCCGGAGTGGCCGAACGGTTCTAGGCGCTTCAGTCTGGAATCACGCGACCGCTCCGGTCGCAGGTTCGAATCCTGCCTCGGGCATGGATGTGTGTGATGTCCTTAGGTTAGTTATGTTTAAGTAGTTCTAAGTTTTAGGGGACTCATGACCTCAGATGTTAAGTCCCATAGTGCTCAGAGCCATTTGAACCATTTCTTTTATTTTTTATTTTGCTGTTTGATCAGCAAAATAAATGATAACGTCCGAAGTAGAGAGGTTATAAAATATTGACTGGAAATGGCAAGAAAAGCATTTCTTAATGAGAGATATTTGTTGAAATTTAGTATGGATTTAAGAGCCAAGAAATCTTTACTGAAAATTTTTGCATTGAGTGTAGCCATAAATGGAAGTGAAAAATGGACAATAAACAGTTTAGACAAGAGGAGAATAGAAAATTTGAAATGTGATGCTACAGACGAATGTAGAAGATTAATGGGTAGATCACGTGACTAGTGAGGAGATACTGAATACAACTGGGGAGACAAGAAATTTATGCACAACCTGATTAGAAGAAGATCGTCTGGTTGGACACATTCTGAGACATCAACGGATCACCAATTTAGTACTGGATGGATGTGTGTGTGCGTGGGGGTAGAGGGGTGGGTAGGGGTGGCAGGGGACGCCGGATGGTCGGGGGTTAAAAAAGTAGTGGGGAGACCAAAAGATGAACACAATAAGCAGATTCAGAAGGGCGTAAGTTGCAGTAGTTACTCGGGGACGGAGAGGTTTGTGCAGGACAGAGTAGACTGAAGACCACAACAACAACAACAATAACAACACAGATGCAAAAGGTAGGCAACAGTATTAGCGCTGCAGTAGGTATTTAAGTACGTAATTATAATGGGACCACTAAAAATGAAGCAAAAACATTATCCTTAATTCATAAGTGTGCAAATAATTTCAAAATTTTATTTGAATTTAAATAATATTTATTTTTAGAGTTTAAATACTACTTGTTGATTTTATTGCACTAAATAGAACCTGCAGTGTCTTACTTCTTGTCACATAAAAAATACTTCTGGATATTTTTAAAAATGTAGAACATATAAACGAAGTGTTAGTGAACTAAATGAATGTTTTCGAGAGTTGAACGAAAAGTAGTGGCAACACTGCTGTAATATTGAGCATGCGGGTAAAGTGGCATGCCCGCTGTCTGTAGCTCATAGCAGAAGGTCAGCAGAAGTAGTGCAGTGAACGTCGACGGCTGTGTTTGAGTCATTTGCAGTGTGTACTGTCGGAAAGTTCGGGCGGTCATTTCTAGCGCTCAAACAAACAGTCACTGCAGCCTTCTACTGTAATTTCTTGCGATATCATCTTAGTCTCACACTGAGAGAAGAGCGCCGCCACCTTCTGTCACTGCATCCAATCCCACTTTATGACAATGCACGATACCACACGGCGAACCCCATACAGCAGCTCCTGCGAGATACTGAAACATCCACCGAATTCACCCGATATGAGTACGTGCAACTACGACTCGTTCGCCAAAAAGAAGGAACCTCTACGTCGCACGCACTACCACACAAGAGAAGACGCAATCCGTTCCATAGTGCTGTCCTTGGGGTTCATCGACGGAGTTGGACGAGCTGACGGTGTACGACGCCTTGCATCTGCTTTGTGGAAGGAGAGTCTGCTATGAATTATAACATTGTGGTCACCACTTGTTATCCAACCTACGTACAGTCCGAAACTTTATAATATCTCCGTTGCAAGTAAATTTTCAAGTAAAACTAAATTCCTGGTTTAAACTTGCACTTAAAAATTTAATTCGAGCGGTGTAATAAGAAAATCTGCTAACTTGACATTCAATGTTGGGATCTACATTTCTATTTACCACCACTCTGAACACATTTGATTTTACCTGACGCTTTACGTATTTATTGGAGTAATTAAGAAACGAATATTAAGCAATTTTTACTGAATACTGCAAGCATCAGCAGACAAGCAGCAATCTTGCACTTTTTGCACGGGTTATCCGTTTTCGTCCTCTTCTTTGGATCACAAACTTTACACGTCTCTTTTTGTCAGGACGGTCATCTGGTGCATCCAATGATACAAATCAGAACTTCACCCAGTACAAGCCCTCAGTTCCCGCTTAAGGTGCATATTTTCAAATCCTCTTTCCGTGTGAGGAGCAATATGCTGCTCAAAAATAGCTTTAAGCACTATGGGACTTAACATCTGAGGTTGTCCCAATCATCCTCAACCTCCTCTTTTCCTGACTTGGACAAATTCTGCAGAAAGCGCGAATTGTCAGCCGTCACATTTTGATGTGTCCTTTTATTGGTGCGAGAGGTCGGATATATGCTTTAGTGGGGAGTATTTTATGGACTGCTGCGAGGGTCCTTCGACCAAATTTCTTGTTTGTGTAAATACAGTTATGCGGAAAACAATATGTTTCGGAAACAACTAGGTTCTGAATTTTAATTCCGTACCTAATATGTTTTTTGAACATGCGTACCTCTGAAGAACACCGGCATTTCATCTGTGGTAGCACATGCACCAATGGCGTAAGCCATCTGGCAATTTTCTGCAAATGTTGTAAAGATGTCAGATACAGCTGTTGCTGGTTCAGCTCTGTGGTCACGGTCATGACGGAAAAAAGGTCCCTTCCTGTTCCACCTGTTGTCAAAGCAGCAGAAGTGTTCTCATCGTTTGATTTAAAACCGATGTGTAAATGAGAAGAACAAAGAATGCTTTCATTTTAATCATATTCACATCTTTCATCTTTCTCTTGCACTTTCCACTATACTTGGTCAAGACTGACATCACTGACAATTGCAAATACGCTTTCTACTTATTGATTTATATCACTGCATCTGCCTCCATTCATAGAATAAGAATTTTATTAAACTTAGGATCGTTTAAATTGACACGTTCCTGTAAACACATTTTCTACTGTACTGTTTAAGAGAGGTACGCTGTTCACAGGGAGCGCTATAGGAAACCCCAACACATGTCAACAACAAACAAAGGAGGCGATAATGTAACCGACATTAAAACGTTTCTTTGTTGGCGATTTAAGGTGGGAAATGGAAGGCCGGGGTTGGGAGAGTGTTGTTGTTGTTATTGTTGTTGTTGTTGTGGTCTTCAGTTCTGAGATTGGTTTGATGCAGCTCTCCATGCTACCCTATCCTGTGCGAGCTTCTTCATTTCTCAGTACTTACTACAACCAACATCCTTCTGAATCTGCTTAGTGCATTCATCTCTTGGTCTCCCTCTACGATTTTTACCCTCCACGCTGCCCTCCAATGCTAAAGTGGTGATCCCTTGATGCCTCAGAACATGTCCTACCAACCGGTCCCTTCTTCTTGTCAAATTGTGCCACAAACTCCTCTTCTCCCTAATTCTATTCAATATCTCCTCATTATTTATGTGATTTGACTACATTCCATTATCCTTTTGCTTTTGTTGATGTTCATCTTACATCTACATCTATACTCCGCGAGCCACCTTACGGTGTGTGGCGGAGGGTAATTATTGTACCACTATCTGATCCCCCCTTCCCTGTTCCATTCACGAATTGTGCGTGGGAAGAACGACTGCTTGTAAGTCTCCGTATTTGCTCTAATTTCTCGGATCTTTTCGTTGTGATCATTACGCGAGATATATGTGGGCGGTAGTAATATGTTGCCCATCTCTTCCCGGAGTGTGCTCTCTCGTAATTTCGATAATAAACCTCTCCGTATTGCGTAACGCCTTTCTTGAAGTGTCCGCCACTGGAGCTTGTTCAGCATCTCCGTAACGCTCTCGCGCTGACTAAATGTCCCCATGACGAATCGCGCTGCTTTTCGCTGGATCATGTCTATCTCTTCTATTAATCCAACCTGGTAAGGGTCCCATACTGATGAGCAATACTCAAGAATCGGACGAACAAGCGTTTTATAAGCTACTTCTTTCGTCGATTAGTCACATTTTCTTAGAATTCTTCCTATGAATCTCAACCTGGCGCCTGCTTTTCCCACTATTTGTTTTATGTGATCATTCCACTTCAGATCGCTCCGGATAGTAACTCCTAAGTATTTTACGGTCGTTACCGCTTCCAATGATTTACCACCTATGGCATAATCGTACTGGAATGGATTTCTGCCCCTATGTATGCGCATTATATTACATTTATCTACGTTTAGGGAAAGCTGCCAGCTGTCGCACCATGCATTAATCCTCTGCAGGTCCTCCTGGAGTACGTACGAGTCTTCTGATGTTGCTACTTTCTTGTAGACAACCGTGTCATCTGCAAATAGCCTCACGGAGCTACCGATGTTGTGAACTAAGTCTTATATCCTCCTTTCAAGACCCTGTCCATTCCGTTCAATTGCTCTTCCAAGTCCTTTGCTGTCTCTGACAGAGTTACGATGTCATCGGCGAATCTAAAAGTTTGTATTTCTTCTCTTGGATTTAAATACCTACTCCGAATTTTTCTTTTGTTTCCTTCACTGCTTGCGCAATATACAGATTGAATAACATCGGGGAGAAGCTACAACCCTGTCTCACTCCCTTCCAAACCACTGCTTCCCTTTCGTGCCCCTCAACTCTTATAAGTGTCATCTGGTTTCTGTACAAATTGTATATAGCCTTTCGCTCCCTGTATTTTCCCCCAGCCACCTCCACAATTTGAAAGAGAGTATTCCAGTCAACATTGTCAAAAGCTTTCTCTAAGTCTACAAATGCTAGGAGTCTACAAACAGGGGGGAGTGAGGGGAGCGGGGGGGGGGGAGAAGAGGGCGATGTATAGAAGCATTCCTATGGAATTCAGCTTAGCTTGCATAGCGAGCTCGAAAATCCTCGTGCGGCTTTGAAGACAATACATTATGAATTAAGGGTTAAAAAACCTATTCATTCAAAAAAAAAAATAGTCCAAATGGCTGTAAGCACAATGGGACTTAATATCTGAGGTCACCAGTCCCCTAGACGTAGAACTAATTAAACCTAACTAACATATGTACATCCCAAACATCCGTGCCCGAGACTGGATTCGAACCTGCGACCGTAGCAGCAGCGCGGTTCAGGACTGAAGGGCCTAGAATCACTGGGCCACGGCGGCCAGCCTGTTCATTCACACGGGGGTCAATGTAGCACTGATTATGGCCCTCACTTTATTGATACTGACACTGTTAAAGTGCATTCTTGCCTTGCTCAGTTACGTGGCGCGACTAACTACTGAATTGGAAACGAGATTGGCACCTTCGAACAAGAGCTTCAGACTTGGTAACATGTTCTGCTCCTGCCTCAGCAGTTCGTTAGCATATATGCCTGTACTGTTTCGCAATTTCGCGTCCCGGGCACTTTTGGAGGAAGCTGCCAACACGCAGAGCAGTAACACAGGGACGTGTATGGCATAAAAACCGCGGTGCCGCAGCGCAGACAGCGGAGGACCTGCAGACGGCCAAAGTTCCCAGCCAAGTCGCCCCATCCGAGCCAGGCGCATCTCCCACCGCCGGCCGCTCGCCGGAGTTTACTCCAGGGACGTGCGGCGGGTGCGCAACGCGCCGGAAGTGAAGTCAGCACTCAGCAGGCCGCCCTCCCTCCTTCACCTGAGCGCACTACCACACTGCACCACACGCTTCTCCTCTGTGCTACCAGACTTAAGCAAACAGCGGCATATATATATATAGGGTGAGTCACCTAACATTACCGCTGGATATACTTCGTAAACCACATCACATCAAATACTGGCGAATCGATTCCACAGACCGAACGTGAGGAGAGGGGCTAGTGTAATTGGTTAATACAAACCATAAAAAAATGCACGGAAGTATGTTTTGTAACACAAACCTACGTTGTTTTTTTTAAATGGAACCCCGTTAGTTTTGTTAACACATCTGAACACATAAACAAATACGTAATCAGTGCCGTTTGTTGCATTGTAAAATGTTAATTACATCCGTTGATATTGTAACCTAAAGTTGACTCTTGAGTACCACTCCTCCGCTGTTTGATCGTGTGTATCGGAGAGCACCGAATTACGTAGGGATCCAAAGGGAACGGTGATGGACCTTAGGTACAGAAGAGACTGAAACAGCACATTACGTCCACATGCTAACACCTTTTTCTTGGTCTTTTTCACTGAGGCACATGCACATTACCATGAGGCGTGAGGTACACGTACACACGTGGTTTCCGTTTTCAATTACGGAGTGGAATAGAGTGTGTCCCGACATGTCAGGCCAATATATGTTCAATGTGGTGGCCATCATTTGCTGCACACAATTGCAATCTCTGGCGTAATGAATGACGTACACGCCGCAGTACATCTGGTGTAATGTCTCCGCAGGCTGCCACAATATGTTGTTTCATATCCTCTGGGGTTGTAGGCACATCACGGTACACATTCTCCTTTAACGTACCCCACAGAAAGAAGTCCAGAGGTGTAAGATCAGGAGAACGGGCTGGCCAATTTATGTGTCCTCCGCGTCCTATGAAACGCCCGTCGAACGTGTACCTAACCCCTCAAGGTAATGTACATGTGCGTCAGTGGAAAAGACCAATAAAAGGGTGTTAGCATGTGGACGTAATGTCCTGTTCCAGTCTCTTCTGTACCTAAGGTCCATCACCGTTCCCTTTGGATCCCTACGTAATTCGGTCCTCTCCGACACACACGATCGAACAGCGGAGGAGTGGTACTCAAGCGTTAACTTTAGGTTACAATATCTCCGGATGTAATTAAATTTTACAATGCAACAAACGCCACTGATTACGTATTTGTTTATATGGTCAGGTGTGCTAACAAAACTAACGGGGTTCCATTTAAAAAAACGTAGGTTTGTGTTAAAAAACATACTTCCGTGCATTTTTTTATGGTTTGTATTAACCAATTACACAAGCCCCTCTCCTCACGTTCGGTCTATGGAATCGATTCGTCAGTATTTGATGTGGTTTTAGAAATATATCCAGCGGTAATGTTAGGTGGCTTACCCTGTATATATTGACAGTGAACAGGCCAAATATCTTCCGAAATAAGCATCAAACAAAAAAACTACACAGAACGAAACTCGTCTAGCTTGAAGGGGGGAACCAGATGGCGCTATTGTTGGCCCGCTAGATGACGCTGCCATAGGTCAAACGGATATCAACTGCGTTTTCTTAAAAAATAGGAATCCCCATTTTTTATTGCATATTCGTGTAATACGTAAAGAAATACGAATGTTTTAGTTGGACCTCTTTTTTCGCTTTGTGATAGATGGCGCTGTAATAGTCACAAACGTATAAGTACGTGGTATCACGTAACATTCCGCCAGTGCGGACGGTATTTGCTTCGTGATACATTAATCGTGTTAAAATGAACCGATTACCAATTTCGGAAAAGGTCGATATAGCTATTGTGATCAAAATGCCCAACGGGCGTGTGCTATATATGCTGCTCGGTATCCTGGACGATTCATCCAAGTGTCTGGACCGTCAGCCGGATAGTTACGTTATTTAAGGAAACAGAAAGTGTTCAGATACGTGTGAAATGTCATCCACGACCTGCAACAAATGATGATGCCCAAGTAGATGTTTTAGGTGCTGTCGCGGATAATCCGCACATCAGTAGCAGACAAATTGCGCGAGAATCGTGAATCTCAGAAACGTGGCTGTTGAGAATGCTACATCAACATCGACTGCACGCGTACCATATTTCTATGCACCAGGAATTGTATGGCGACGACTATGAACGTTTTGTACAGTTCTGCCACTGGGCACAAGAGAAATTATGGGACGATGACAGATTTTTGTACGCGTTCTATTTAGCGACGAAGTGTTATTCACCAACAGCGGTAACGTAAACCGGCACAATAGGCACTATTGAGCAACGGAAAATCCACGATGGCTGCGACAAGTGGAACATCAGTGACATTGGCGGGTTAATGTATGGTGCCCCCATTTTATCGATGGCAATGTAAATGGTGCAATGTATGCTGATTTCCTGCGTAATGTTCTACCCATGTTACTACAAGATGTTTCACTGTATCACAGAATGGCGATGAACTTCCAATATGATGGATGTCCGGCACATACCTCGCGTGCTGTTGAAGCTGTATTGAATAGCGTATTTCATGACAGGTGGATTGCTCGTTCACCGGATCTGGCGTCCCCGGATTTCTTTCTGTGGGGAAAGTTGAAGGATATTTGCTATAGTTATCCACCGATAATGCCTGACAACATGCATCAGCACATTGCCGATGCATGTGCGAACATTACGGAAGGCGAACTACTCGCTGTTGAGAGGAATGTCATTACACGTGTTGCCAAAGGCATTGAGGCTGACGGACATCATTTTGAGAATTTATTGTGTGGTGTCACCGCCAGACACCACACTTGCTAGGTGGTAGCCTTTAAATCGGCCGCAGTCCGGTAGTATACGTCGGACCCGCGTGTCGCCACTATCAGTGATTGCAGACCGAGCGCCGCCACACGGCAGGTCTAGAGAGACTTCCTAGCACTCGTCCTAGTTGTACAATCGACTTTGCTACCGATGGTTCACTGACAAAATACGTTCTCATTTGCCGAGACGATAGTTAGCATAGCCTTCAGCTACGTCATTTGCTACGACCTAGCAAGGCGCCATTATCAGTTGCTATTGATATTGTAAAGAATGTACAGACAAGAGCTACGTTCAACATTAATGGATTAAAGTTAAGTATTCCACCAGCTACATCCTTTTTTTCTAGTCTAACTTCCTTGTCCTATTCCAGACCTCACGCCAGCCTACGTGAGCTAAAACGTGTGTCTTTCGGCTTCCTCCAAACTCCGTGGGTTGGCTCTCCTACCAATCCACAACATATTGCATTAATATGGAATTTACAGGTAATCACGCTGTAACAGCATGCGCTCTCAGAAATGATAAGTTCACAAAAGTACATGTATCACATTGGAACAATCAAAATAAAATATTCAAACGTACCTACGCAACTGTTTGTCTAAAATTGTGAGCCATATGTTTGTGACTATTACAGCTCCATCTATCACAAAGCTAAAAAAGTGGTCCAACTAAAACATTCATATTTCTTTACGTACTACACGAATATGTAATAAAAAATGGGGGTTCCTATTTAAAAAAAAAACGCAGTTGATATCAGTTTGACCTATGGCAGCGCCATATAGCGGGCCAACCATAGCGCCATCTGTTTTCCCCCTTCGAGCTAAATACGTTTCGTTCTTTGTAGTTTTTTCGTATGACGCTTATTTCGTGAGATATTTGGCCCAGTCACGATCAATGGACCACCCTCTATATAATGTTGTTAATGTTCAAAACACCCGAAGCGATGTAGACGTAATTCAGGTAATTTAATTTACACTGAAGCGCCGAAGAAACTGGTATAGTCAAAGCTTCACCCTCCATTGCCGGTGGTGAACTGGAGGCGAGCTCGCGGCCGCCGACTATATGTACCTGGCGCGCCAACGTCCGAGAGCTTCTCCGCGGTCATTTCCGGTGCGGTTCTCCTCTTGCTACCTGCGATGGTCGTTCGCTGCAGTACGGGAAGCCAGGATCCGTTTACCTTAAGGCTTTCCTCTTTCTTGATGAAACTGTTCCTGTGTTTTTGGATTTCTACAGCTTCTCTGAACAAGCGCGTGTGATAGTGCTTCTCTATTGCTGGCGAAACGTCAGAAAAATCATTAGATGAACGTCGGCCGAAGAACCCGAGACTGAAGCCAATAGGCAGTTTGTTAACAAGTGGCCACGAAAGCCTTAACAATTTTGTAAACTGGTATAGATACGCATATTCAAATCCAGAGATACGTATAACAGGCACAATCGACACTGCGGTCAGCAACGCCTATATAAGACAACAAGCATCTCCCGCAGTTATTAGATCGATTACTGCTGCTACAATGGCAGATTATCAGACTTTAAGTGAGTCTGAACGTAGTGTTACACTCGTTGCATGAGCGATGGGACACAGACAGCGATGTCAGAAGTTCAACCCTTCCGAAAATTACTGCCGATTTCAGTGCTGTGCCATCTAAGTGTGTCAGTGCGCAAACCATTTAACGAAACATCATCGATATGGGCTTTTGGAGCCGAAGGCCCACTCGTATGTCCTTGATGGCTGCACGACACAGGGCGTTACGCCTCACCTGGGCTCGTCAACAACGACATTGCACTGTTGATGACTGGAAACTTGCTGCGTGCTCGGACGAGTCTCGTTTCAAAGTATATCGAGCCAATGGACGTGTTCGGACATGGAGACAACCTCATTAATCCATGTACCCTGCATGTCAGCAGGGGACTGTTCAAGCTGGTGGAGGCTCTGTGATAGTGTGGGGTATGTACAGTTGGAGTGATATGGGACCCATGAAACGTGTATATACGACTTTGACAGGTGACACGTTCGTAAGCATCCTGCTTGATCACCTGCATCGATTCATGTCCATTGTGCATTCCGACGGACTCGGGCAATTCCAGTAGGACAATGCGACACCCCACACGCCCAGAACTTCTACAGAGGTCTCCAAGAACACTCTTCTGAGTTTATGCATTTCCGCTGGCCACCGAACTCTCCAGACATAAATGTTACTGAGTATATCTGGGATGCCTTGCAAAGTGCTGTTCAGAAGAGATCTCTACTCTCTCATATTCTTACGGATTTATGGACAGCCCTGCAGGATTTATGGTGTCAGTTCCCTCCAGTACTACTTCAGACATCAGTCGATCCCATGCCACGTGCGTCTTGCGGAACTTCTATATGCTCGCGAGGGTCCTACACCATATTAGGCACGTCCACCAGTTTCTTTGGCTCTTCGGAGTAAGACACATGGGGTGGCAAATGTCGGAAAATACCCCAAAAGTGGATGACAAATGTTGAACATGTCACGTCACCAGATGACATACCTCGCGGCACGTGCAGCGCTTAGCGGCTGATCATGTCGATGTAAAGTTTGCCGCCCGGGGCATGAGTACACATTGCTGCACAGCAATGCAAATATCGAACCCTTTTTAAAATGTGATGTGTTACAAACAGAAGTTATAAAATTTCGGTCCTCAGTCTAACTTATCAAAAGCTGTACCCATTGCTTGACTCTTTCCTTTTGTCCCATCTGTTTTTGTTTACAAACATTATTTAGTGAATAAAACGTTGAGTATTTACTGGTAACGACAACATTCGTAATCATATACCTACTTAATTGTAACGCAATACGGTAGGATTTTTGTACTGTAGTTTGTAATAAACCAGTGGACACCGCGAGAGCCGGCCGGAGTGGGCGAGCGGTTCTAGGCGCTACAGACTGGAACCGCGCGACCGCTACGGTCGCAGGTTGGAATCCTGCCTCGGGTATGGATGTGTGTGATGTTCTTAAGTTAGTTAGGTTTAAGAAGTTCTAGGGGGAGTGATTTGAATCTTTTTTTTTTTTTTGGACACCGCGGGACCGGTAAATAAAATGATAAATCTTACCTAGATATAAACACATAAGTGCTTAATGAAATGAAAAAAGTACTCTTTTTTCAGGATTGAGCGGATACAGTCAGCTTCAGGCTCAGTGGAGACATCTACATCTACATCTAAATGACTACTCTGCAATTCACATTTAAATGCTTGGCAGAGGGTTCGTCGAACCACAATCATACTGTCTCTCTACCATTCCACTCCCGAACAGCGCACGGGAAAAACGAACACCTAAACCTTTCTGTTCGAGCTCTGATTTCTCTTATTTTGACGATCATTCCTACCTATGTAGGTTGGGCTCAACAAAATGTTTCCGCATTCGGAAGAGAAAGTTGGTGACTGAAATTTCGTAAATAGATCTCGCCGCGACGAAAAACGTCTTTGCTGTGACGACTTCCATCCCAATTCGCGTATCATATCTGCCACACTCTCCCCCCTACTACGTGATAATACAAAACGAGCTGCCCTTTCTTGCACCCTTTCGATGTCCACCGTCAATCCCACCTGGTAAGGATCACACACCGCGCAGCAATATTCTAACAGAGGACGAACGAGTGTAGTGTAAGCTGTCTCTTTAGTGGACTTGTTGCATCTTCCAAGAGTCCTGCCAATGAAACGCAACCTTTGGCTCGCCTTCCCCACAATATTATCTATGTGGTCATTCCAACTGAAATTGTTCGTAATTTTAACACCCAGGTACTTAGTTGAATTGACAGCCTTGAGAATTGTGCTATTTATCGAGTAATCGAATTCCAACGGATTTCTTTTGTAACTCATGTGGATCACCTCACACATTTCGTTATTTAGCGTCAACTGCCACCTGCCACACCATACAGCAATCTTTTCTAAATCGCTTTGCAACTGATACTGGTCCTCGGATGACCTTGCTAGACGGTAAATTACAGCATCATCTGCGAACAACCTAAGAGAACTGCTCAGATTGTCACCCAGGTCATTTATATAGATCAGACAACGTGAGCAAGGGTCAAGACCCGATGCCTGGCCACGATACCTCACCCCCGTGTGTCACTGTGGTAGTCCCTCGCATGGACATGGTACTACATAGGTTTTTTCATGTTTTTTATTATTCTTTTAATTTTTTTAAAATTTGTTATTTATTTTTTTTTATTTTATACGAAAAGAAAACTTGATTGACATAAATTCCACAACTCTGGGACCCAAGAAAACAAATTTCCTTGACGATTAAAGACAAATACTAGGAAATGAAGCACGATAACGTGGAAACGTCTGACACTTCCAATGAGAGTTCTTCATATATTGGCGAAAAGGGCAGAGTTCTGAATAGTTGTCACACCCAAGTATGTAGTGTATATAGTGTCTGAGTAACCATACGATTGAATTAGTCTTCGCCCGAGGGAAGGCGGTAAAGTCCGGACACAGAAACCTAGAAAGCAGATTCAAGTGATTGGATAAGAAAAGCCAGTTTCAGGCTAATCCTGTCCCAGTGTTTTCGTTCGCAAGAGACAAGCCTGTGTGGTAGTGAATCAGGTTGACGAAGTGTCGCAAAGACCAGTTGGACTAAGACCAATTCGACGGAGGCGTTCGTTGTTCAGGATCAGATGGCGAGTGACTATATCATGATGAGGCGACTCCCATCGGGACGACAGGAGCACTGTTATCCAGGATATCAATGGCGTGGTCGTTTCAACTGGGCAGGGAAACGATTGTACTCCTCCACGATAAAGCAAAGACCTGATGGTAAGGTGTGTCATCGATAAAATGTCGGCTCCCAGAAAATTACGATATAAAATTCACGTACTCGCCGCAATATGGTGTTGATCCGGACAATATCGGCATGGGTAGTCATAATGGCCGGTCGAAGTCACGTCAACAAGCGAGAGGTTGCTGGAGTACATGCTAAAACGGTACACTGTATGAACTGATGTTGAAACCTTCACTTTGATACTGGGAAGTCTTAACTCGCCAAGAGGACGGGGTCTCGCAATTACTTCATACCGAAGTGAAAAAATTTGACTTTTCCAAAGGAAATGACCGGACAGTTGCATCAGTTTTGTGACCATCATCGCGATGAGTTCAAATAGTTGTGCAACATACAATATGTGATCCAAAGTACCCGGACACTCCCAAAACCATACGTTTTTCATATTAGGTGCACTGTGCTGCCGACTACTGCCAGGTGCTCCATTTCAGCGACCTCATGTCTTTAGACATCGTGAGACAGCGGATTGGGGCGCTCCGCGGAGCTCACGGGCTTCGAACTCGTTGATCGGGTGTCACTAGTGTCATACGTCTGCACGCGAGATTTCCACACTCCTAAACATCCCTAGGTCCACTGTTCCCAATGTAATAGTGAACTGGAAACGCGAAGTGCAGCACAAAAGCGTACAGGCCGACCTCGTCTTCTGACTAACAAGAGACCGCCGACAGTTGAAGTGGGTTGTAATGTATGATAAGGAGACATCTATCCAGACCATCACACAGGAACTCCAGATTGCTCCAGGATCCACTGCAAGTACTATGGCAGTTAGGTGGGAGGTGAGAAAACTTGGATTTCATGGTCGAGCGACTGCTCATAAGCTACACATCACGCCGGTTAGATTCCAAACGACGCTTCGTTTGGTGTAAGGAGCGTAAACATTGGACGATTCAACAGTGGAAAAACGTTGTGTGGAGTGAAAAATCACAGTACACACTGTGTCGATCCGATGGCAGGGTGTGGGTACGGCGAATGTGCGGTGAACGTCGTCTGCCAGCGTGTGTAGTGCCAACAGTAAATTTCGGAGGCGGTGCTGTTGTGGTGTGGTCGTGTTTCCCATGGAGGGGGCTTGCACCCCTTGTTATTCTGCGTGACACTGTCACGGCACAGGCCTACATTGATGTTTTAAGCACCTTCTTGCTTCCCACTGTTGAGGAGCAATTCGGGGATGGCGAGTGCATCTTTCAACACGATCGAGCACCTGTTAATAATACACGTCCTGTGGCGTTGTGGTTACACGATAATAACAAACCCGCAACTGACTGGCCTGCACATAATCCTTACCTGAATCCTATAGGACACCTTTGGGATGTTTTGGAACGCCGACTTCGTGCCAGATCTCATCGACCGACATCGTTACCTCTCCTCAGTGCAGCACTCCGTGAAGAATGGACTGCCATTCCCCAAGAAACCTTCCAGCACTTGATGGAACGTATGCCTGCGGGAGTGGAAGCTGTCATCAAGGCTAAGGGTGGGCCAACACCACATTGAATTCCAGCATTACCGATGGAGGGCGCCACGAACTTGTAAGTCATTTTAAGCCAGGTGTACGGATACTTTTGATCACACAGTGTAGTACACTTTGCTGAAAATGTAAGGATGTAACATCCGCACTTTGTGAATAAGACAGGAAACGGCGTTCGTGTTCACGAATTGCCCCTTGAATTCGATTCGTCGCCTCACGCCAGTCGAGAGCAACCGTTTTCATCGGTCAGCGATCCATAGAATTTCCAACGATTTGTTGCGAGCCACATTCGTTGCCCACGGAATGACTACGTGTTGAAAACCTTGCAGTAGGGTACAGTTCTGTTCATTAACGGGGTCTCAGAAAGAGATCAAGAGGAGTGCAATGTGTCCTTGAGCAGGGATATGTCATCGAATGACGTAGCAGTACCACAGTATCATCCCCGTACGCTCATACCCAGAAGTTCTTTCCTAGTATCTACCAGCCACATAACTGGTCAGCAATAAGGCAAACCAAAATTTTTAATGACAAGACGGAAATGGAGAGGGGTTTTCCCTGTAATAAGCCCCATCGGATGGTCATCTGGGGAGTAAATTGTCCATTCACGACAACATATGCGTGAATACCAGTGAAACACTTGATAATAACTGACACACCAAATGATTGAGACCAGTCGCGTGGAGCATCTGCATCAAGAAACCGTGATTGACACGGTCAAATGTCTTACTATAATTAATGAAAAGCAAGGCTTCAGAGAGAGAAGGCGCTACAGCCAACGCGACAAATCCCCGGTATCCGACTGCAGAAGTATGAATCGTGCTCCCAGGCACAAAGCTATGGTGAAGAGTCAGAATTTTCTGTAGCAATATCGACAAACGGCTGTCAACAGGCTGTGTGACAGTTTTGTAATAGATATTAAATAATGTGATCGGGAGGAATTTATTAAGGTCTGGATGTCCGGTTGTCTTCGGAAGTAGTAGTTTTACTAACCTTGAAGGGGTCGAGAGTCAATCCCACCCTCCGGCTCACGTCATTTGCAAGTGACGTGATGGCATCACCTATAAGAGACCAAAAGTCGTATCAGTATCAAGGACATCGTAAAGGTCGATAAAATAAGTAGAGATCGTTCTGAAAATGTTACATCGAGATGTCAGTACGTGGTCTTTTCCGAGGAGGTCAGTTCATCCTGTAGGAAAGAGCAATATTTTGATCGCTCCCTAAGGCCTTCCGTTTGTTTTTAACTGAAGAAGCGTCGCCTGAACAAGACACACATCCTAACCTGTAAAGGATCGTGTCTGCCCCGTCATAAACTTGCCGCAAGACGGAATAATAAAATTCCTGATTTCGACAACGCCGTAACACATTAAGGGTGGTAGGACGTCAAACGGGCCGACTTGGAGCAGGAGAGGCACCACAGGACATTTTAATTTCCACTGTCTATACTTTTACAAATTAATTCATAGAACTTTGTCAGCATGACCAGGAAGGATTCAGAATTCACACTAATAGCAGTGGAAGTTCGAAAAAATAACGAAGCAATTTTTTTACATGTGAAATTTCATTATTTTTTTCACTTACTAATGGAAGCATTTGTTGCTATAGGTACACTTTTCTTCATAAGTAAGAGAGATGGTTCGATGAATTTTGCACAGCATACAAACTATACTTAAAGGTGCATGAAACTCTAGAATTTTTCCAAATCTATTAAAAACTGCGGTAAAAATTGAGGTAATTAACTACAAAATTTGTGTTTTTTCTAAACATGAAGTTTAAAATACAACAGATCATTCGTTTTTTCATAAGTTAAATATATTCTAGAGTTTCATACACTTGTAAGTATGGTATGTAACTGTGCAAAACTCATCGAAGAATCTCTCTAACTTATGAGGAAATACACTCCAATATTCCACAGCCCTTGGGAATCAACGGAAACGAAAGCTGACAGTATGTCTTTTGCTGTCACCACATGTTCCACAGGTACACACACGCTGATCTGGTTCTGATCAGCAACGGCCTGTGGTATGCTTTCCACATTAGGGGCACAGGGAAAGGTGGGAAGACGTTACAGACTCTGGGATGTCTCGCAGATCCAGTGATATAGTACGGAGCTCCGGAACAGGTCTATTCTCATGTGCTGCCGAAGGGGTGGTCTCGCTCTCGGCAGTCACATCGGAGGGTGTGCTTTCGAATCTTCAACAGCAACCGACGTGTTATCATCCGGCCTGAACTCGGTGAGGGGAGATGCATCCTCCGACGGACTATGTTCAGTAGAGAGGAGAATGGAAGAGGAATCACCTGACTCTTCACCATCTCGCGTCCGTCTGCACTTGTTTTGAAGTGGAGGTGGCAGTTCAAATGGTTCAAATGGCTCTGAGCACTAAGGGACTCAACTGCTGTGGTTATCAGTCCCCTAGAACTTAGAACTACTTAAACCTAACTAACCTAAGGACATCACACACATCCATGCCCGAGGCAGGATTCGAACCTGCGACCGTAACAGTCGCACGGTTCCGGATTGCGCGCCTGGAACCGCGAGACCACCGCGGCCGGCGGAGGTGGCAGTGCGAAAGCTACAGAGTCAAAGTCAGTATGCGAGATTAGCAGTGTAAATGCGGTGAGACCTTCATGCAGCGGCCCGCGTAGCTCTTCGGCAACTTGATTAAGCACAGTGGCTGTCCCTTGGGTAACCAGGTCCGTTAAAGTTAGTGTTTCACGTTGTTCAGACCGTGATAGGACGCGGGCAATTTGTGTGATGACGTCCACTCTCATAACAACTGCAACAGGTCCCTTTATGGCATATGCACATTATATGCACCCGAGATCCACACACCTGCAAATAAGAGGGTAAACTGCGTTTGACCACCATGTCTACGGAATTAACTCCACAACAAACTCGTAAACGATGTTGAGCCGACCAACGCTCCCGTCGTATATTCTGTGTGTCCCCAAACGGAAGCAGGACGGCTTTGGGCTGATTCTAGCTACACAAAGCAAACACAAAATTGGAAATATCAATCAAAACACTAGAGAAAATGAACTTCTAGGATAGACATATATAGCGTTAGGTTAAAGTCCTAACATTCACTAACATTCGTATATTCCACCTCCGCATTGGCCATCACGGTGAGTGAACGGGACGTGTTGTCCATGCTGCAAAAGGAGCCTGTCAATCGGAAGCAGGTCTAGAAACTTGACAGAAAACACAGACAATTCAGAATCGAAGTAAGCCGTTTGAAACTGTCCTGGAGCAACTTCATCGTATCTGCAAGCAAGTCAGGAATTTCTAACGAATTTGTCTGCACATGCTACCTAGATATGTCAAAACTAAAGCGGACGATACTGTGGGCGAAATGTTTCTGGGAGCTATGGACGACACCACGGCGCAAGTCAACGCCGCGTCGGAACTGAATCACAAACACGAGAAGCCGAGAGACAAACAACGATGCGACGCACCCCGTGACTCACACGACACAGAGGGTAAACACTGAAGCTCTTGCACCGCTGTGACAGAGTCGGGACCAGGGAGAACCTATTCGCACAGCTTGCTAAGCGGGAATCCCACCGACGTGAATACTTGGGCTGCGTTGGTGTGATCAGATGCCACAGACCAATAGGCTCAGCAGGTGCACATGCTGCGACCTACGTCAAGAACAACGGAGTCACATGTTCAACATTTTATCAATCCCTTTAGGAGGTGTTTCCCGACATTTGAGGCCTCGTATGTCTTACGTTAAGTTTCTTATGAAATGATTTTTAAAGTGTACTTGAGTGCTCATTCGATAGAGCGGTCCCACACTACTCTAGTGCGATATTTTTTAACAAGGATAGTAAAACTTGAAGAATAATCTGTACTACTGTACTACTTTGGGCCGCGCTCACTATTACCTCCAAGTCTGTGGCGCTACTGAGTCGCTCCCGGAATGCCGTTTATTCTTCGTGTTTTACTGCCCTTGTTAATAGATATTGCTAAAATGAATATCGGAGTATACTATTTTGGGAGCGCTCTATCGACTGCTCTTGTAAAATTTCGATTTAAAAGTAATTTTTTTTGTAATGGGAAACAAGTCAACGCTTTCCGCTGACACTGGACGTCGCAAAAAAGACGTGACGAGCAGTTACTGTTTGGGCTGATTCCAGATACACAAAGCAAGAAATAAATTGCAAACATATGTGGAAACATGGGAGAGAATGCTCCTGACATTTCTTAAGAGATACATCCACTGAAGAACGAAAGAAAATGGTACAACTGAATAATATCGTATAGGGCCCCCGCGAGCACGCAGATGTGCCGCAACACGACGTGGCATGGACTCTACTAATGTCTGAAGTAATGCTGGAGGGAACTGACTCCATGAATCCAGCACTGATTTCCATAAGCCCGTAAGAGTGCGATGGGATGGAGGTCTCTTCTGAACAGCAAGTTGCAAGGCATCTAGATATGCTCAATGATGTTTATGTCTGGGAAGTTTGGTGCCCAGCGGAAGTGTTTAAACTCAGAAGAGCGTTCCTGGAACCACTCTGTAGCATTTCTGGCCGTGTGGGGCGTCGCATTGTCCTACTGGACTTGCTCAAGTCGGTCTGAATGCACGATGTGCATGAATGCTGGTAATCTGACGGGATGCTTACATACGTGTCACCTGTCACAGCAGTATCTAGACGTATCACTCCAGCTGAACACGTCCCACACCATTACAGAGCCTCCACCAGCTTGAACAGTTCCCTGCTGACATGCAGGGTCCATGGGTCATGAGGTTGTCTCCAGACGAGTACGCGTCCATCCGCTCGATACAACTTGAAACGAGACTGATGTCTTCCTAAGAAAGAGTCTCCATTCCTTCCAAGCTAATTATGTAAGTGTAGACCAGATATGGCTCAAATTCAAAGATACAGTATTGACAGCTGTAGACAGATTCATACCGCGTAAGTTAATAGGAGACGGGACCGATCCACCAAGCTACACAAAACACGGCAGAACACTGTTGCAGAAGCAACGAAAAAAGCATGCCAAATTCAGACCGTAAAATCCCCAAGACTGGCGAAGTTTCACGGAAGCTCGAAATTTTGTGCGGACGTCAATGCGAGATGCTTTTAATAGTGTCCACAATGAAATATTGTTTCAAAATATGGTAGAAAACCCAAAGAGATTCTGGTCGTATATAAAGTACACCAGTGGCAAGAAACAGTCAAACTGCGCAATAGCATTGGAAATGTTACCGATGATTGTGCCACTAAAGGGGAGTTACTAAATACAGTTTTCCTTAATTCCTTCACGAAAGAAGACGAAGGAAATTCTCCAGATTTCGGCACCAGAACAGCTGTTAGCATGAGTGACATAGAAGTGGATATGTTAGGTGTTGCGAAACAGTTCAAATCACGTAAGAAAGGCAAGTCTTCAGGTCCAGATGGTATACCAATCAGATTCCTCCCAGAGTACGCAGGCACACCAGCGCCTTTCTTAGCAATCATATAGAACCGCTCACTTGACGAAAGGTGTGTTCCTAAAGACTGGAAAGTAGCACAGATCACACCAATATTCGAGAAGGGAAATAGGAGTAACCCACTGAATTACTGACCCATATCACTGACCTTAATTTGCAGTAGGATTTTGAAGCATATACTATACTCGAACATTACGAATCACCTTGAAGAAAATGATTTATTGATACATAATCAACACGGATTCAGAAAATATCGTTCTTGTGCAACACAGTCAGCTCTTTATTCTCATGAAGTAATGAGTGCTGTCGACAAGGGATCTCAGGTCGATTCCATATTCCTAGATTTCCAGAAGGCTTTTGATACCGTTCCTCACAAGCGACTATTAATCATATTGCGTGCATGTGGAGTATCGTCTCATTGTGTGATTGGATTCGTGATTTCCCCTCAGAGAGGTCACAGTTCGTAGTGATAAACAGTAAATCATCGAGCAGAACAGAAGTGATATCTGGCGTTCCGCAAGGTAGTGTCATAGGCCCTATGCTATTCCTGATTTACATTAATGATCTACGTAATAATCTGAGCAGTCCCTTTAGATTGTTTGCAGATGATGCTGTAATTTACCATCTAGTAAAATCATCAGACGGTCAGTTCCAACTACAAAATGACGTAGAGAGAACTTCTGTATGGTGCGAAAAGTGGCAATTGGCACTAAACAAACAAAAGTGCGAGTTCATCCACATGGGTACTAAAAGAAATCCGATAAATTTTGGGGAATATGATGAATCGCACGAATCCAAGGGCTGTCAATTCGACTAAATACCTAGGAATTACAATTACGAGCAACTTAAATTGGAAAGACCACGTAGATAATATTGTGGGGAAGGCGAAAAAAAGACTGCGCTTTGTTGGCAGAACACTCACAAGATGCGACAAACCCACTAAAGAGACGGCCTACACTACAGTTGTCCGTCTTCTGCTGGAATATTGCTGCTTGGTATGGGATCCTTACTAGGTTGGATTGATTGAGGACATCGAAAAAGTGCAAAGAAGGGCAGCTCGTTTCGTGTATTCGCAGAATAGGGATGAGAGTGTCACTGATATGATACGCGAGTTGGGGCGGCAGTCACTGAAACAAAGGCGGTTTTCTTTGCGGCGAGATCTATTTACGAAATTTCAATCACCAACTTTCTCTTCCGAATGCGAAAATATTTTGTTGACACCCTACTACGTTTGGAGACATGATCATCATAATTAAATAAGAGGAATCAGACCTCGAACGGAAAGATTTAGGTGTTCCATTTTCCCACGCGCCATTCGAGAGTAGAATGGCAGAGAGGTTGTATGAAAATGGTTCTATGAACCCTCTGCCAGGCACTTAAGTGTGAATTGCAGAGTAACCATGTAGATGTAGACTCGTTCGACCAGCAACATGTTTCCAGTTACCAACAGTCCAATGTCAGTGTTGACGGTCTCGGGCGAGGCATAAAGCTTTGTGTCGTGTAGTCATCAAGGGTACACGAGTGAGCCTTCGGCTCCGAAAGCCAATATCGATTATGTTTCGTAGAATGGTTCGCACGCTGACACTTATTAACCACCTAGCACTGAACTCTGCAGCAGTTTGCGGAAGGGTTGTACTTCCGTCACGTTGAACGATTCTCTTCAGTCGTCGTTGGTACCTTTCTTGGAGGATCTTTTTCCGGCCGCAGTGATATTAAAGATTTGATGTTTTACCGGTTCCCTGACATTCACGGTACGCTAGTGAAACAGTCATATTGGAAAATCCCATTTCATCGCTACCTCGAAGATGCTGTGTCCCACTATTTGTGCGCCAACTGGAACACAACTTTCAAACTAACTTAAACCTTGATAACCTGCCATTGTATCAGCAGTAATTGTTAGTTATAGGCACCTTGTGTTGTACTAAAGCTTTTTAGAAAACCTTGCCACACTGTTACATTACACATGCAACATCTAGCTAGACATTATAGTACCACTGTTTAAAAGTTTCGCTGTCATGCAGTGATTGTTAGGGGAGTAATAAAGGTTTTCCTAAATAGTAACTTTGCTTTCCCTAACCCCATGCTGTGGGCTAAGAGCACACAGGCCCGGGACAAGATGACGTAGTGTGTACCTTCACCCCCAAGTGAATTAAGTACAAAGGATTACAAATAAATACAGGGAAAAACGAATTAGGGACTTTATATTTTTCAATGAATTCAAACCGTAAATATCGTAATGATCTGAGAATAAGGCCAAAAAATGTTTGTTCAGTCATATGCAGTGCTGCGTTACTGCTTGTTCTCCTCCCAGTAAAAAAATTTATGTGGATTGGCCGAGGTGCTCACTACCTCTCCCGGTTGTGAGACGTTTTCTTAAAGCAGCCTCTGAAAGTCCGGTAGCTTTGGATACTTGCTGTGTTGAGCTCCCATTCTCAATCAGGCAGAGACCTTGCGGTAGTGTGGCTTTGTTAATGGCTATCGACTTCATGTTGCTGTCAGTTTCTGCAAAAAGTAAAATAAAATAAAATGAAATAAATAACTCGAAGTGTGTTTGAGAAGTCGGTATGTTTGAAAAAGCCACCAACCAATGAAATACAAACTACAGAAAAGAATAATGAGGTGTCTAAGGTAAATTAACACAAACATGAAAAGGCTCAATACGCTTGCAAGGACTAAACAAGTACGAG
Source organism: Schistocerca serialis cubense (assembly GCF_023864345.2). Classification (NCBI taxonomy): domain Eukaryota; kingdom Metazoa; phylum Arthropoda; class Insecta; order Orthoptera; family Acrididae; genus Schistocerca; species Schistocerca serialis. The sequence continues at coordinate 1,120,361,436 of NC_064639.1, read as the reverse complement.
TTATAGGGTAAAAGTTCGCTTATGGTTTCTCGATGTGGTGAAAGTATGCCCTGCGAACATCTACCCCATTAGACATCCGCACTTTTACCCCACTTCTTTGTTTTCTTTTTCGGTAATCTACAGACAACACGCGCAACTAAAGTTGTGGAGATCAAGGAGGATATTAGAAGCTTACAGCCACCAGTTCCCCTACCAGTTTTCTCCAATTTTTAAATAGATCTATAATCAACCAACACTCAACAGAAACAGTAGCAATTTTACATCGAAAACGTACAAAAGTGTCTCATCGCATGTGCTCGAGCTGCAAGCGTCCGTGTGCCACGAGATTCCTGAACAGAACTGAGGAGACTACGACATACGCTGCCTGGTGTGAGAATGGTGTTCTTCTGTTTTAGTAAGCTGAAAATGTGATGTGTACTCACGCTCCACGCGTAATTTTATCCTCACGTACCCTACATATAGGATAGTGTGAAACAACCTGGGAAGAATGTAAGGGTGTTTCAGACGACGTCGTGCTGAGAAACAATTGTAAAGGGAAAAATTTGATACGTTGTTCCGAGTTATTTAGCATTCAAGTTAGCCAGTCAGGCGAGTGCTAAATAAAGCCATTGCACGCATTAAAATGCGGTTCTGCAAAAATATCCTTGGGTCCATGAGTTACCACTTGTTGAACTGCTCATTCCCAGTTAAAATGTGCCTTTCTCGGAGGTGATAAATTTAAGCTAGGCGAGCAAAAGGTACGTTTGTTTGGTCTGAGGAAACCAAAAAAAGAAAACGTTTGGCGACACTGCCTGTGGCAGGCTGCTGGAATTTACGCGCGAAACTACGCAACAATTTTTTCTCAACAATTATTTCCCATCACAATCTCACCAGCAGAACTCCTACAAACATTTGGGGCTGTTTCTGTCAATGCAGTATATATTACTTATGGGACAACAGCTTAATAGTGTGCGCTGGAACGCAGTAAAGCAGCAATACTTTTTGTCATTGATTCTACAAGTCGTTTGTAGATTTCCAGGCCTATGCGTCATCCGATGTTCATGTACAGTTCATGCATTTCCCCTAAATTAAGAGACGGTGATTGGTGGGCTTGCCCGACATGTTCTAACTTGTTCAGATCAGGCAAATTTGTTGGCCGAGATCTCAACACGAGGTCATTATTATAATCTTCAGACCAGTCTATCTAGATTCTGGCCTTGTGAAACGGACAGTAATTCTGCTGCAACATGCTATCACCGTCGGGAAAGTCATTAAGCACCAAAGGGTGTAGATGGTCTACAATATTATCAAGTAGTGCACAACTGCCTCAGTGTTGCCGTGGTCTCGATTACAGTCACAGATATCATTGAAACGTGTGTGAATTTTGATCATAGCTCAGTACTTTTTATTGTGAATTGATATTAGCCCGAATACATAACATTTTTCCTAGTAAATAATAATCATCATTACAACGATTATCATTTATAAATCACTAAAGACCAAGAACTCTCATGGATATGACGGGGTATCTAGCAGAATACTGAAGTATTGTTCTATGTATGTTAGCCCAGTACTTAGCCATATATGTAACTTTTCCTTTAGGAGTGGTCGGTTTCCTGACCGATTAAAGTACTCGGTAGTGAAGCCACTTTATAAAAATGGAGACAGAGATAATGTTGACAATTTTAGACCTATTTCTATGCCATCGGTGTTTGCTAAATTATCGAGAAGGTTGTATCTACAAGGTTACTGGAACACTTAAGTTCGTATAATTTGCTGTCAAATGTTCAGTTTGGTTTTAGAAATGGTTTAACAACTGAAAATGCTATATTCTCTTTTCTCTGTGAGGTTTTGGACGGATTAAATAAAAGGTTGCGAACGCTAGGTGTTTTCTTTGATTTAACGAAGGCTTTTGACTGCATTGACCACAAAATATTACTGCAGAAGTTGGACCATTATGGAGTAAGGGGAGTAGCTTACAATTGGTTCGCCTCTTACTTTAAGAACAGAAACCAGAATGTAATTCTCCGCAATATTGACAGTGGTAGTGATGTTCAGTCCCAATGGGGCACTGTTAAGTGGGGTGTTCCCCAAGGGTCAGTGCTGGGGCCACTGCTGTTTCTTATTTATATAAATGATATGCCTTCTAGTATTACAGGTGATTCAAAAATATTTCTATTTGCTGATGACACCAGCTTCGTAGTGAAGGATCTTGTGTGTAATATTGAAATAGTATCAAATAATGTAGTTCATGAAATAAGTTCATGGCTTGTGGAAAATAATTTGTTTCTTATTTATATAAATGATATGCCTTCTAGTATTACAGGTGATTCAAAAATATTTCTGTTTGCTGATGACACCAGCTTGGTAGTGAGGGATCTTGTGTGTAATATTGAAACAGTATCAAATAATGTAGTTCATGAAATAAGTTTGTGGCTTGTGGAAAATAATTTGATGCTAAATCACAGTAAGACTCAGTTTCTACAGTTTCTAACTCACAATTCAACAAGAACCGACATTTTGATCAGACAGAATGGGCATATTATAAGCGAGACAGAACAGTTCAAGTTCCTAGGCGTTCGGATAGATAGTAAGCTGTTGTGGAAATCCCATGTCCAGGATCTTGTTCAGAAACTAAATGCTGCTTTATTTACCATTAGAACAGTATCTGAAATAAGTGACACTTCAACACGAAAAGTAGTGTACTTCGCATATTTTCATACACTTATGTCGTATGGTATTATTTTTTGGGGTAATTCTTCTGATTCAAAAAGGGTATTTTTGGCTGTTCGAGCTATATGTGGTGTAAGTTCGAGAACCTCTTGTCGACCCCTATTCAACAGTATGGGAATTCTGACATTGCCCTCACAGTATATATTTTCTGTAATGTCGTTTGTTGTTAGCAGTATTAGCCTATTCCCAAGAGCTAGCAGCTTTCACTCAGTTAATACTAGGCAGAAATCTAATCTGCATGTGGAATGCACTTCCTTGACTCTTGTGCAGAAAGGAGTGCAGTATTCTGCTGCATCCATTTTCAATAAGCTACCACAAGAACTCAAAAATCTTAGCAGTAGCCCAAACTCTTTTAAGTCTAAACTGAAGAGTTTCCTCATGGCTCACTCCTTCTATTCTGTCGAGGAGCTCCTGGAAGAGCTAAAAAATTAAGCAAATTCCAGTGTTACATTGTTGATTTTCTTTATTTAAACTTACGACTTGTCACCTGAATATGTTTTTTTATATTTCACTTTATCTGTTTCTAATATCGTGTTATAATTTCATGTATTGACTCGTTCCGTGACCATGGAGACTTCTCCTTATTTTGGTCCCACGGAACAATAAATAAATAAATAAATAAACATGTAGTATTTTAAAGTACACAAACAGTAGCACAGAGGATTTCTAAATGTAGGTTTCATACTACGTATCTCATCATAAATGTCGTAATATACTTTATTTTATTACGATGGCCATCTCTCCTTGTGCAAGGGGGAAATTGAAATTTCATTAAAATTTACTGACACAACGAAAAAAAAAAACACTTGGTTAACGGTCCAACTCACCTTCCATATCTGTGACATTGTCGCCCTTGCCACCATCTGGTGGCATGTTATTGATATAAAATTGATTTATTAATTCATAACATTGACCATGAGAGTCCCTTTGCTTGGTAAGTAATGTTTTTGCTGCAGTCGTGTTCCACTTGGTGGGTATCTCAATGGGGAATCCCTAGATGGAGGTGATATTCTTTTCAGGGAACACTATAGAGAAAATTTAGAGAATCGACATTTGAAGCTGAGTGCAGAAGGATTGTATTGCTACTAAAATACATTTCATGTAAAGACCATGAAGATAACATACAAGAAATTACCATTCGTACAGAGGCATATAGATAGTCAATTTTCCCCCAAACTATTTGCGAGTGGAATAGGAAATGAAACGAATAGTCATGTAAAAGGTTTCCTCTACCATGCGCCATACAGTGACTTGTGAAAGTAGTGGGATAAAGTTCGTTTTGAGACGGTTTGTTTGGGAGGGGTTGCCTACATCAGGGGCAACGTACATTCAGGGGCAAACCTATTGTTCTGCTCTATGTCAGGCCTTAACATATTGTTCTCTTCTGACTGACATTAACCTATTGTTCAGCCAAGTATGTTATGACCCCCTGGTGCTGATTTATGACACCCTAGGGATAATCTGTCTTTTGGGAAACCCACACCCAGCCTCCCCCCATCCATCCTCTGGAAACCTCCAACTCTCCTCCATCCCCCTCACTGATACAAGTACACATTCTGGCCTAAGGTATTTGACTAACCCCTCCCACGCTATCAATTTGAATGACAAATTAATTAAATTTATCATATAGTTAACCCCTCCCCCTCTTGAAAATGCCCTATTCGTCCCATTCCCCTCACCCATCTGGAAATTGGCGTGTCTGTGTTGGAGAGGGGGGATCTCACAACAGGAAATTCAGTTGCAGTGTAGGGGATATATTGTTTATTTATAAAATTCAATTTCCACAGGTTCGATTTCTCTTGCTCTTTATGCTCTGCTGTTTCGGAAGATGCAGATCTTAAAAAATACATCGAAATCACGCAAGGAAACACTCATATCACTAAATTACATTGTTAAAAGTCTTTCGATCGTGAAGTACGTGCCATGCGCCATCCACCAGACTGGCCACCTTGTGTAGTCCCGCATATGCAGGCCACACTGCACCTGCTTGGGCACCTCAACCACTCTCAGCCACACCATGCGCCAGCTGCTTCGTGCAGTCCTCAGACCAGATGTCACGCTAGTCCCCTAAACAGAAACTTCATGGGATGGAAACACTTTTATATTCGTACCTGAGAAACTACCACGCCTTCACCTATGGAAACCCAGTGCACATGACAACTCCTACCAAGGCAAATGTCTGACCAGGAATAGATCCAATAAATTTTTTGCTCACATGATCAAGATGTAAGGGATATAATGTAGACATAATCGCTCACTGGTCCTAGTCACGGTCAGTCTTTGGAAAAAGAATAACCATGAAGTGTCAACAGAAGAAATCGAGATCCTCATCTGCTTATCCATTGCAGAAGCATCGAGGTAAGTACTCATTAAATTTTGTTGCTACTGTTACCACATGTAATGGGTCCTCCCCCTCTTCCTCTTCTCTGTCAAGTTCCCTTTGCTTTTTCAGTTCCATGTCCTTGTCTGTGAATGCTATTTGTTTCTTCTTCTCCTTCTTTGTTCCATGGCCTCTGATGTGTCTGGACCAGCAGCAGTAGCAATAGTGTGGCATCCTGTTCCACTTCTGACCAGCTTGTTGGAGCAGGAAAACAAGCTGCTATTATCCATCCTGCTCATTGATTTAGGCGTCCCGCAAGTCCCTAACTCACAGAATAACTGCGCTGCAGTCCCTACACCACATGGCATGGAGGAGTGTTGGTCTCCAACATACATACCATCCTAGAACATTCTGGTGTTACTGCAGGGGCAGAGTGTTGATGTGGACATCATGAACTATAGGCAAACATATAGTGTGCAGACAGATGATTTACAACAGTGCATCAATATGGTGTTATAAGAAGCAGCTACAGAGAAATACATGGATACAAAAAACAGTAATTCAGAAAATACTGCAACCAATGATCAGTGGTATTTGCTGCTGATGATGTAATGCAGTCTTTGTATCATTTCTGAAATATAAATATCTACAACCACAAATCTTTGTTGTTTTTTCTTATTTAACTACCTCATCATTACACACTGAAGCGCCAAAGAAAATGTTATAGGCATGCATATTGAAATACAGAGATATTGTAAGATGGCAAGAATTATGCCCCTTACATGAAGTCATTAAAGATCACTTTGAGCGAACAGTAGGGCTGAACAAAAATGACTGACAAGGCACAATGCATCTTGTAGAGGGTATAGTATGGACGTATTGGAATAATTAATGTTGGGTGATGGCTTTAAAGTAATTCACACGACATGAAAACTTTGTGGAAACACATCGGTTTACTGGAGGCTAGTTTATCCCAGGGAAGTGTTCAAGAGTTGACCGAGGCTGGCTGGGAGCAGTGAAGGGAAGCGACAATAGGCAGCTTAGGGCGGCTCAAGCTCTGACAAAGCAGTAACGGTGTGTGACCTCCAGCTGCCTTAAGATGAGTGACAGTGAGTGGGTGGTTGACCCCATGCTGGTGTACCAGGAAGCCGACGAAGAACTTTTACACCTGTTGATAAATGTCTGCCTCCCATTTTCAGTGAAACATGTGAGAAAGCCAAGCAACGATAGGGTGGAGCATTCAACAGAGGCCAAAATATGCGTGTTTGTGACTATAGCAACTTCACGCTGAATTCACAGTCTGCAGAGTCTGAAGTAATTCAGGTGAAGAGTGACAGAATGAAATACTCCGGCCTCCGATGGGAACGTAGGACCGAGGAATTTGAAGTACTCTCCTGGGAGTCAGAATTCCGGAAAATTTGGAGTCTTGTGCATACGCTAATCTTCATGGGTGGCCTGGGAGGAGCTAAATAGCAGAAGTTGAGAGGAAGGGAAATTTTGTGGGAATTTGTTCACTTCCCAGAACAGGTACTGGTCGTCACTGGGAAGCGATGCATAATTAACACGACTTGCGCTGCAATTGGAGTGAGTGATTTTGTTGGAGGGGAAACCGAGGCGAAGAGCGGACTGGGAGAAGTCCCAGTAGTGGTCTTCGGTTCCCAGGTTGTCTAGAGTGCTGACGTTGCGTTCTTTACTCAGCTTGCCTGAGAAAGAGTGAGCATCTCTGCAGTTAAGGACTTAGCAAATGGAACGATTGAGCTTGGAGGTAGGAAGTTTTGGCTCAGCTATGTACTGAGCGAGATAGCTAGAAGTGAATAGACGAGCACAGCCTTGCAGTACCACAGATCGGCTGACGTCTGCAAACGACGCCGATCCGCCATGCTGAATTCGCTGATATTGCGCCCGCTCCGGCCTCTGATTAATTTGTTGGATCACGTCGGCAAAGTTTCCACGAGAGTTTCATGGGCCATGTATTGTAGAATTCTTCTCACACTTCGCATTACGCCTGGGTCAGTCGATAGGAATTAATTTTGATTTATCGCGCTTTACTCCACGTAAACGCAATTTATTAGCACTGCCTGACAGGAGGGTCATGTAGTGTGATGATGGAAGGTTGGGAGTTAAAATAAATTTGTGCTAATCGACTGCATCTGTTTTCAATCAAGTTGTTGAAATCCCAAGTCATTTTCTTAATTAATTTTATGTTCAACATTTGCATCTGGTGTTCAATAGCTGAATATAACATCAATGTTCACCCCTTTTTAATTAACAGTGATCAATTCTGAATCAATTATTGTCAACACTGCCACCGCAGTTTAATCAGGAGTCACAGGGGCTTATTACTTTCTTTGTGTTATCCGATATTGCGGCAGTTTTGCACTCTGTGTTGATCTGTTAGTCAATTAGCTGGGGTGAACATACGCCAAAACCAGATAAGTGATGGGTGGGGTGTTACAATATTTAAACAGGTAGAATACGTCAGCAGCGCCTATATAAAACAATAAATATCTGGCGTAGTTGTTAGATCGGTTACTGTTGCTACAATGGCAGGTTATCAGAAGTTTGAATGTGGTGTTACAAGCGGCGCACAAGCAATGGAACACAGTATCTCCAAGTTAGGGATGAAATGGGGATTTGCCAGTATGGCCATTTCACGTGTATACCTTGAATACCAAAAATCCAGTAAAGCATCAAATCTCCGACACTGTTGTGGCCAGAAAATTATCCTACAAGAATGGGGCCAACAAAGACTAAAGAGAATCGTTCAACATGACAAAAGTGCAACCCTACCGCAAATTGCTGCAGATTTCAATGCTGGGCCATCAACAAGTTTTTAATAGGCTGTTTGTTTTCTTATTGGCAACGTTACGTAGCGATCTGTATGAAAATCACTGGCTATGCTGTGTGTAGTCTGTGGCTAGTTTGCATTGTTGTCTGCCATTGTAGTGTTGGGCAGCGGCAGCTGGATGTGAACAGCGCGTAGCGTTGCGCAGTTGGAGGTGAGCCGCCAGGAGTGGCGGATGTGGGGAGAGAGATGGCGGAGTTTTGAAATTTGTAAGACTGGATGTCATGAACTGCTATATATATTATGACTATTAAGGTAAATACATTGTTTGTTCTCTATTAAAATCTTTCATTTGCTAACTACGCCTATCAGTAGTTAGTGCCTTCCGTAGTTTGAATCTTTTATTTAGCTGGCAGTAGTGGCGCTCGCTGTATTGCAGTAGTTCGAGTAACCAAGATTTTTGTGAAGTAAGTGATTTGTGAAAGGTATGGGTTAATGTTAGTCAGGGCCATTCTTTTGTAGGGATTATTGAAAGTCAGATTGCGTTGCGCTAAAAAATATTGTGTGTCAGTAATTGTTCAAAGGGGATGTTTCAAAGTGTCAGTGTGCGAACCATTGAACGAAACATCATCGATATGGACTTTCGGAACCGAAGGCCCACTCATGTACTCCTGACGACTGCACGATACAAAGCTTTACGGCTAGCCTGGGCCTGTCAACACCGACACTGGACTGTTGATGACTGGAAACATGTTGTCTGGTCGGACGAGTCTCATTTAAAATTGTGTACGGTTACGGAGACAGCTTCATGAATTCATGGACTCTGAATGTGAGCAGGGAAGTTTTCATAGCACTTTCACAAGGGGAAGTCTATACACTTTAGGGACAGTGTGCCATTTTCCATGGTATGTAAGGAAGTATACTATCATTATTTTACCCAATCAGCATGTGAAATTGGGACGGAAAGATAATCAGTAATATATGGTGTGACGTATCATCCACTATCCAATGCACAGTGACCTGTTGCATATCTGTTTTATTGTGTACAATTTTTGCAGGTGATAGAGCTGTATGGAAGCATGTGGGTAGACTTATTGGGGGTGGTACTTGACGTCAATGTAACTAAATCCATTGCACATTAATACGACTAGAAATCATCAACACTGTTATTAGTAGTGTTAATCTCGGTAAAATATTTGGCAGCAAGCAATAGTAGTGTTAATCTCGGTAAAATATTTGGCAGCAAGCATCTAGAGCGGGCTGAAGAGGAATGTATATTCTGAGTCAGATCCATGTGCTGGAATCCTAAGGGAATCAACCCAAACCCTGAGGCCTGACAGGTCAGTGAGCTAAAGCACAAGAATATGTCTCAAATTCACGTTACACGGATTTTTAAAGGGGTGTACCCATCCACTAAGTAGTGACAGAGTGGGAGACGAGTGACTGCAATTCCTGTCAGCTTGCCTCCTGGATGATTAAACTCCAAATCTTTTACTCCTCTTGCAATAGCTCTTAATTGTGGGTGCGAGACTGTTGCACCAGTGTAAAGAATTCGGTGGATAGTGTGCATGTTGAAAGTTCTGTGACACTGATAGAATTTTATTATGGAGCTATATCCCAGTTCAAAGACTGTTGACGTATTTCTTATAAAACACAACGCTGTCAACGAAGACTCTAATATCATTATGTCATTGCATACCTAGTGTAGTGACCATTGAAGAACAGTAAAGGAGACTGGAACTTGTACGAGTATTTATAGACAATCATTCGATATTGATCTTTGCAGATGTATCGTATTTTCTTAGAGCAGTTCTAGTTCAGCAAATGTGCTGCAGTAAGACTTCCTTGGCCATTAAGAAAGCTATATACGTCGTAAAATCACGTCTGGAAAATTCGAGAGAATATGGTGGGTAAGCAACACTATAATAGAAGAGGAGTTGAGAGGTGAGCTCTATACCGCTTCTTCTACGTTTTGGGCCTCTGCTATAGCAGCTTCTCAGATCTATCTCATGGAGTGCCTGCAATGACAGAAAATTTGAGCTAGTACGAAGGCCTTTACTGAGAGATAATCAGTAGCTGAAGTTCTGTCTTTTATTTTCGTGATAAGTAAGAGACAACACTCTTCCTTGAGTTTTGTGTGCCTATAAATGGACTGATTTACATATCAACAGGTAGACTAAATTTGCACCTAAATCTATATGCATACTTCGCGAGTCATCGTATGGTGTCTGGTAGATAGTACCCTGTACCATTTGTAGCCATTTTCTTTCGTATTCCACTAGCAAATGGACCAACAAAAAAAGAAAAGTGGTTTATATGCCAATGTATGAGAGCTGGTTTCTCGTAGCTTATGATTGTGGCCATGTAAGTTGGCTGCAGTAGAATACTTCTGCACTCAGCTTGAAATGTCTGTTCTCTAAATTTTCTGAATAGTGTTCTTTAAAGGAACATAGCCTTCCCTCCAAGGATTCCCAATAGAGTTACCTGGAGTGTGTAATCTGACTAGAAGAAAAATTACTCGTCATGCAAAAGGACTATCATGATAAATTTAATTACTTACTGAATTGATCTTATATCAACGACTTGCTGCCGGACAAGTGGAAGTGACACGAGAGTACCACGAATATCATTCACGAGCTGGAGTGGTAGTCAGGCGTTTTCTTCCGCTGAAGTGGAATCTTTTAACGAAAGTTCAATCTCCCATCTGCACAGGGAGAGATGGCAACTGTGATATAATCACCTATATTACCACTTCTATAATGCGATACATAGTATGAAACTGATATTTATAATTCCTCTGCGCTGCTGTTTGTTTGCCTTAAGAGACGTTGTAGGTGATGATGAATTTGACTCCCTTAAGAGAATTCTAAAGTGAGGAGGTATCCTGTGACAGAGAAGGAGCATGCTCTTAGCACTCCACCATGAGCCTAAATGAGTTTAATATTCTAGTCCAGGGATTCATGATGTAACATATATTAAACTGATAAAGACGGATCTTTAATCAGATGAGAGAATATCTAGAAGAAATATAATCTATGCCATATTGTTGTACAGATCTTTCACACTAGGGACGATACTTTAGCTATGTGAAAACATGTGAATGCTCCTATTTCTCCTGTCTTCGAAAATAACGTACATAAAAAGGGGGAATCTATATATCACATAAGAAATTCAATGTTTGTGGACTACAGCGTCTCTATCTTGGATTGCGTAAAATGGATTTTCTTAACTGAGGATCTCCATATCGAAGCCCCTCATTTATCTTGCAGTGTGCTAGGAATTAGCGTTGTGGGTCTGCGGTCAGTGGCAGGTGTGTTCACGAGGGCTCTACCAACTTGAAGTTGTGGCTTAGCCTGTCACGTCTGGACTGGTACAAAGGAAAGCTGCGCCCTGTCGGCTCTGCAGGTACACAGTAAACTTAGTAGATGCCGCTGAACTCGAGTGGATGTAACTGGTCTTGTAAGATAATGAGCACGAAACACATAAAAATATTGTACTATGTATTTCCCATGTTTCTTATGGCTAGGATGCGACTTGCAACTCGTGAGTAGGTGTAAGTGTGTTTCATTCCCCAGTGCTCTTTTTAGATGACTCCTGCACACAGGAATCATGTATTCTCTGCAGCACTGAGACAGTATGTCGCTGTCATAAAATTATTATGCATCCTATTGTCCCTCCCAGCAGCTATTCTGTTGTATAGTGGCAGGAGGCTAGTCCCCAGCAGGTCAGTGATAGTTTTCTGTCCTATTACTATCACCCATCATTTCCACACAAGACTGTTGGCTAGACAGGCTGTAGCAACTCGCTGGTATTAGTTTAATAACGAAAATATCGTCTCCACATCCAGCACTCAATGACTAGACTGGCTGGAGTGCTCCATCAAAGGCAACAGTCCCTTTGCAGATCTTATGCATCAGAGACAGAGGATAAAATTTGAATATTCACGCTTATTTTTGAATTTTCTGACAATATTTGTATTTCCATTCAATAGAAGGAGGGCATTAGTCTGTACCAGCATTCTGCGTAGGCCATCCTGGTTAGTGAACTCATTGTTAGACTATGATAGCATCGTGAAGATGATGAAATACAGCAGCCCTACATTTTTCCACACATGTGATATACAAACTGAATTTTTATAAATGATAAATACATTATTATTAATTAGTATTATTATTGTTATTATTATGTCCTCTGCAGTGCAATCTAATGAGAATTTGAATTTACCACGAAAATTTGAAAATCACACCATTTTTCCAGATGGTGGAGGGAGGGGGTAGTGGAGGGGGATAGAGATGATTAGTTCATCAGTTTAATTAATTAGTTATTTTTATATTCAAAGTGTGACATCATTAGTGCAACATTGCCACATCTACACTAGGTGGCAAGGAGGGGTGAGGTGGGAGTCCAGCATATTGAATAAATTTGGCAACAACGCACAGTATCCCCTTTCCCCCATTACTAGTAGACTGTGAAGCATGGAGCCCTGGGTCAAATCCGCAAAGCATGTTAATGGTCATGGGTCAGTACACTGGCCAGCCTGAGTGTGGTTTTTATGAGGTTCGCCACACTCGTTTCGACAAATTCTGGGCTGGTTCCAAAATACTGCCTCATAATAAATGAGTACAACATACAAACAGTCAAACTACATTTGAGAATCAGATTTTCACTCTGCAGCGGAGTGAAAATCTCATTCTGGAAACATCCCCCAGGCTATGGCTAAGCAATGTCTCCGCAGTATCCTTTCTTTCAGGAGTGCTAGTTCTGCAAGGTTCGCAGGAGAGCTTCTGTAAAGTTCGGAAGGTAGGAGACGAGGTACTGGCAGATGTGAAACTGTGAGGATGGGGCGTGAGTCGTGCTTGGGTAGCTCAGTTGGTAGAGCACTTGCCCGCGAAAGGCATAGGTCCCGAGTTCGAGTCTCGGGCCGACACGCAGTTTTAATCTGCCAGGAAGTTTCAGTCAAACTGATTTATCACACAGAACAAAATTTCCAGGATCCACAGATATATGTCACACACAGCTTGGCTGCTTGAAGCGGTGGCGTCAGGCAGGGCACCAGGACACACAGTTAAATAATAAAATAAAATCTGCCAAATGCGGGAAAAGTGAGCCCCTTACTAGAAAGAACAAACGATAGGAAAATTAAAGAAAGAAATTGTAAGTAATCCACTGTGGAAACAGTACATAGTTATGAATTTATCTGTAAGAAGTTCTAAGAATATTTTAAACAAAACGTATTATTCAATAATAATAATAGGTCTAAGGCTAACTGAGGGGTGTCACCACCGATAAATAATTTTTCATGCGTCAAGATGATCTGAATACGACTCTACAACTGCAATTAACCTGTCATTTCAGAATAAAGAAAATAATACACTCATAACTTACTTTCTCTGAATGGAGCTGTAAGGAAGCTGTAGTCGTATCTACGAAAGAATATCCCTGCAGAAGAAACAGTATTGCATCTACAGCACATCAACAGGAATATCCAATACGAGTCGTCAGGTTTGCCCAGTGAGGTGATGTTAATGGCTGCTGTCACGTCACCTTTTGGTGCACATATTCTTCGTTTTGTTGTTAATTGGCTAAGCCAAAGAAAGTGGGAACAAAAACAAAGACATGGTTGTGATGTAGCCTTGGCTGTGGTCTAGGTTGGGTTAGATGGTGACTCACAGTGAGTTGGCGAAGCTAACAAATCTAATACTACAAAGACCTGGTTGTGGTGCATAACTCTGACGTGGGTGGTTGTGAAATCACACCGGAATGATGGAACTGCCTAGACTCCATCACACACGCATTAAAACCCGATGTTAAATTTTAAGCGAGCATCGAAATCGCTATCTCAAAAGTTACTATGGACGTGGTATCCTGAGATGGAGAATTGCTATAGAACCCTACTAAATGACTATTTCTACTCATTCGACAATAATAATAATGATTAAATGAAGAAAACTTCAAGTGGCTTAAAATGAAATACAAATAAAATTAAGTTGATGTTTGTTTACATTAAAAGCAATGGCAAAGCGTAAGACTCAGTGACATGACCACTAGAAAAAGCAATTGCAATAAAGGTATCAAGCAACTGTGGCGTGGGGGAGGGGGTGGGGAGCACTGAGCATTCGGTAACTAATACGAGTGGAACTCATCAATTTTTTTAGTTACTCTAGTGGCTGACTGAATAACGAATGAAAATGGTACTATTACTGGAACTGGGATTAACGGTAGTGTGGCAACTTTAGGTCCCCTTTGCAATCACCAACGCCGACTGTCTCTGGTGCTGGTGCAAACTTTCACCAATCTGCTGTAGCGGTAAGGAAGCTTTGCTTGATCGTAGTGAAGAACTAGAATGTCGCTTGTCAGGCCTTGGACATCGTGTAGTCTCATCCATCATCTGAAATCAGTGACCTTTCACCATTGACATCGAAACCCACAGTGTCTATTTTCACGTGCCCTGCTCCAGACCCTGCACATATTCCTTACCAGTTTGCTCTAGAAATTCCCGTCTGATGCCAGTAGGCGATGGGCAAATCAGACCGTTGCTTATACGTTTCTGAATTTACGGAAGCCTAACCAATGTGGTGGGAACTCCGACAGGCTTCTCGTCCCACCGCATAGGCCCAGACATTCCATGGTTTGTGATTCCTCACCATAAATTGTTAGGTGGTAGCCAGTACGAGAGACTTCCACCCTCCGTCTTCTATAGAGCCGAACCGTGCCGAATACTGCTTACCCTGTCTCAGCCTTGATTAACTGGGGAGTTCCGTGAGGCCTCTCAGGTGGACGTGACTTCTTGACACGCATAAAAAGGAACAAATCCGCAGAACACCGTGTGGTCCCTCTGTCACTCTCAGAGCTCTCTGTGAACTGAGAGTCTGTCACGGATTCTGAGAAGGGAACTACAAGCCTCTACCGAAAATCATTCCAGTTTTGTAAAATACATTCATCAACTTTAAATAACGTCGTGAGACTTTTATCGTGATGAAACTAGTGTCCTGTCCATCGTCAGTCGTGACAATGGCTAGATAAATTTAGCATGTAAAATATGGAAGGAGACAAGCGAGTGTTGACAGACTTATCTTCAGCTTAGCCCGTTTGAAAAGATCGTTAACAACATCACGTTACGGTCGCCATATTGTTTATGGCGCCTGTCGTATGTCTCCTTTGCCAGCGGTCAAAGTCGACAACTCATATCGAACATTTCTCTACAGTATATAAATGGAAGGAGGCAAGTGAGACGGCCTATAATCTTTCAGTGATGACAGACTGATCTTCAGCTTAGCCCGTTTGAAAAGATCGGCAATAACATCAGGCTATAGTCGCTATATTGTTTAAATCGTTTGTTGCATATTTCCTACGTCAGTGGTCAAAGGCGACGACTCGTATCCAACATTCCCCTGTATCCTACATAGCTGCGACAACACTGAGGCGTTGCCACAGAAACGTCCACATAATCGCGTGATTGAGGTAGGCACGCGAAGTTGCTGAGTGCAGCCACAGCAACTGTCGGGAATCCCCTTATAACCACCCGACTATGAACGGAATGTACTAGTAAATAACTTCTGTCACACACCCTACGGAGGTTCACTGCGTAAATAAGCAACTACTGTTGGATTATCATAAAATGCGCGACTTCTGCATCTACATACATACTCCGCAATCCACCATACGGTGCGTGGCGGAGTGTACCTCGTACCACAATTAGCATCTTCTCTCCCTGTTCCACTCCCAAACAGAAAGAGGGAAAAATGACTTCCTATACGCCTCTGTACGAGCCCTAATCTCTCTTATCTTATCTTTACGGTCTTTCCGCGAACTATAAGTTGCTGGCAGTAAAATTGTACTGCAGTCAGCCTCAAATGCTGATTCTCTAAATTTCCTCAGTAGTTATTCACGAAAAGAACGCCTCCTTTCCTCTAGAGACTCCCACCCGAGTTCCTGAAGCATTTCCGTAACACTTGCGTGATGATCACACCTACCAGTAACAAATATAACAAATCTAGCAGCCCGCCTCTGTATTGCTCCTATGTCCTCCCTCAATCCGACCTGATAGGGATCCCAAACGCTCGAGCAGTACTCAAGAATAGGTCGGATTAGTGTTTTATAAGCGGTCTCCTTTACAGATGAATCACATTTTCCAAGATTCTACCAATGAACCGAAGACGACTATCCGCCTTCCCCCCAACTGCCATTACATGCTTGTCCCACTTCATATCGCTCTGCAATGTTACGCCCAAATATTTAATCGACGTGACTGTGTCAAGCGCTACAGTACTAATCGAGTATTCAAACATTACGGGATTCTTTTTCCTATTCATCTGAATAAATTTACATTTATCTATATTTAGAGTTAGCTGCTGTTCTTTACACTAATCACAAATCCTGTCCAAGTCATCTTTAATCTTCCTACAGTCACTCAACGACGACACCTTCCCGTAAACCACAGCATCATCAGCAAACAGCCGCACATTGCTATCCACCCTATCCAAAAGATCATGTATGTAGATAGAAAACAACAGCGGACCTACCACACTTCCCTGGAGCACTCCAGATGATACTCTCACCTCCGATGAACACTCACCATCGAGGACAACGTACTGGGTTCTGTTACTTAAGAAGTCTTCGAGCCACTCACATATTTGGGAACCAATCCCATATGCTCGTACCTTAGTTAGGAGTCTGCAGTGGGGCACCGAGTCAAACGCTTTCCGGAAGTCAAAGAATATGGCATCCGTCTGATACCCTTCATCCATGGTTCGCAAGATATCATGTGAAAAAAGGGCGAGTTGCGTTTCGCAGGAGCGATGCTTTCTAAAGCCGTGCTGATGCATGGACAGCAACTTCTCTGTCTCAAGGAAATTCATTTTATTCGAACTGAGAATATATTCGGGAATCCTGCAACAAACCGATGTTTAGGATATTGGTCTGTAATTCTGAGGATCCGTCCTTCTACCCTGTTTGTATACAGGCGTTACCTGCGCTTTCTTCCAGTCGCTCGGGACTTTACGTTGGGCTAGAGATTCGCGATAAATGCAAGCTAAGTAAGGAGCCAATGCAGTAGAGTACTCTCTGTAAAGCAGAACTGGAATCCCATCAGGACCTGGCGATTTATTTATTTTCAACCCATTCAGCTGCTTCACAACCCCAGGGATGTCTATCACTATGTCCTCCTTACGGGAATCTGTATGAGACTCAAAGGGCGGTATGTTTGTACGATCCTCCTGCGTGAAAGATTTCTCAAATGCTAGATTTAAAATTTCAGCTTTCTTTTTGCTGTCTTCCGTTGCCAGGCCAGACTGATCAGTGAGGAGGACTGGATGGAAGCCTTGTGACGTGTCGCTATTTGGAGAAGCCGCTCCTGCCCTGCTGTTTACAAAACAGGTCCCGGAAGGTAGCAGCGAGCTGGCGCAGCGCGCAAGGTTGCAGCGGGACTGGTGCAACGGAGGCTGTGTGCGGGCAGGCCTGCACGCCGGGGGACGGGCGGCGGCGGCGGCGGCGGAGGCGGCGGTGCGACCTCCTGGCCGCGATGGTATCTGCAGCCGGGCCCGTGAGTTATGTGTCTGAGGCAGCCAAGGACGGGTCAGCCGCTGTTCCCTTGTCCTCTGGGGACCCGCGGCCGTGCGGGGGCGATCAGCTCACGCGGCCGCAGCCGGTAGCCGGCCGGTTCTCCGCACCGCGTTGCTTTGTTCGCCGCCAACGTGGCTTCGCCTCCGAGTAGCCGGTGTTTACGCGGCGACCGAGGCGAGTGCTCGCACTTCGGACTGCTGAAAACAGTGCGTTTAACACTCCTTAAGATCCACTTCTCTCAGACTGGCCCAGATCTCCCTCAAGCCCTTTGGCACGCGGACCGTGCTTTCGAACGCCAGTGTTGGGCGTGCCAACTTCACCCTGCTGCTGAAGGCTCAGAAATGATGAGACTTGTGTATACAGTACGTGAGCCTCAATGCAGTATATGCGATCGCAGCGCTTTCCAGCGGCAGCTGTCGGATGTAACTGGGCGGCAAATCACACGGTTTACGAAAAGGATGCTGATGAAATTGGTGCATTAGCTCTATTAACACTCATAATACCATTGGAGGATGGAGATACCTTGTGGCCACCTTTTGAAAATATTGTAATCTAGTGAGTTACTTTATGTTTCAGACTTTACTGTCGTTACTTAACATCAGTATCGTTTTAAATAGTATGTTGTGAGTAAACGTCAACAACAAGTAATGAAGTTTTCATTTTGATTTTTTAACAAAAATTGACCCCTCCTTTATAACACACATCTTTGGAACTGTGTTGATGATATTTAAAATGTGTTGAAAGATATTTTCGTGTTTAGGTCGCTACTAACACACTAGTAAATTTTTATAAAGTAGGTAGTTAATATAAGTGAACAACAGTTAACAAATTTTGTATTTTTCTTTTATTTTCGGGATGGACATGAAGTATTCCATACCCACCCCCTTGATCTCGCACATTACGGAAAATGTGTTGGTATTGTTAGGTTATAATGCACATTTCCTCCCTTCCCCACATGCTACTCATGTTGCTCTCTCTGTGGTATGCATAAATAAAAGTTTCAGTCCCCATGAAGATGGTAGGGGCGTGTAGGGCAGAAACGAAAGTACAATATCCAGTCAGTAAGGACATCGTCTTATAAAAGTCCCTTTACAAATACTGCGATGCAGTTCTACAGTATGCAAAAATTATTGCATCATTCCAACTTTTTAGTAAAACCTGTAAGTAGGCTGTTTAGGTTTTTATGTTGGTAACGCCAAGTAGCGCTCTGTATGAAAATCACTGACTATGCTGTGTGCAGTCTTTGGCTGCTTTGCATTGTTGGAAATTTTGCTATTGTAGTGTTGGGCAGTTGCATGTGAACAGCGCGTAGCGTTGCGCAGTTGGAGGTGAGCCGCCAGCAGTGGTGGATGTGGGGAGAGAAATGGCAGAATTTTGAGAGCAGACGACCTGGATGTGTGTCCATCAGAAAGAGTAAATTTGTAATATTGGATATCATGAACTGATATATATATGATTTGGAACATTATTAAGGTAAATACATTGTTAGTTCTCTATCAAAACCTTTCATTTGCTGACTATGCCTATTAGTAGTTAGTGCCTTCAGTAGTTAGAATCTTTTATTTAGCTGGCAGTATTGGCGCTCGCTGTATTGCAGTAGTTCGAGTAACGAAGATTTTTCTGAGGTAAGTGATTCATGGAAGTTATAGGTTATTGTTAGTCAGGGCAATTCTTTTGTAGGGATTTTTGAAAGTCGGATTGCTTTGCGCTAAAAATGTTGTGTGTCACTTTAGTGTCGATCAGAATAAGTAAAGAGCGAAATGTCTGAGTACGTTCAGTTCTGCTCAGCTGTTTGAAAATCAAATAACGTAAAAGGTTTATCAGCACAGTCATTCATAAATTTTTCTAAGGGGACGTTTCAAACCCTAACTTCATTCTTACTTCAAATGGCTCTAAGCACTATGGGACTTAACATCAGAGGTCATCAGTCCCCTAGACTTAGAACTACTTAAACCTAACCAACGTAAGGACATCACACACATCCATGCCCGAGGCAGGATTCGAACCTGCGACAGTAGAAGCAGCGCAGATCGGACTGAAGCGCCTAGAACCACTCGGCCACAGCGGTCGGCATTCTTACTTCCTCATTGTTCCTTTTCAGTAGCAGAATATTTACAAATGTAAAATACAAATCGTGAAGCAAGAGAGTTCAAAATACCTTACCGCAAGTGGTGAAAGCCGTGTTGTAGATGAAGCCAATCGAACAAACTCACTCCCCAGGAAGAACGCACTTACATTTACAATAATTATAGAATATTTTCTATTAAATGAATAACAAAATATCAGAACCTATTAGAAAACGCGAAGGTTAGTAAAAAAAAGTGTTTGGGACCAGTTGTACACGAACCAGCCGTATGTCACATGAGACGACGCCCAACTGCATCCTTTTTCACTCTGCAGAAACAGTGCCAAAAAGGCTAGCTTACAATGAAATGATATAAATAAAGAAGCAGCTAATTACAGCCATCAGTTACAGCCTTCATAGAGTGAGGATTGATACTCAGTCTTTAACCATAGCAAAGGTAAACAAATTTAACAATCTCTTCCCTTCCGAGAGGCATCTTCACTTTCACCTTCAACTGGTGGCAGTTCATATACACATTTTCTTCTTCTGCAGCCTGAGGTTACTCTTCATCAGCATCCTGACCCAACTTAAACATTCAGTAATTGCTTGATGTATGCACCTCACCCTCCTCCTGAGTAAATTATACAAACAGATTAACATTCTCGAACTGCAGCATCGCAAAGTCTTTCACTCTCTTGTCATTCATGACATTTTCAGGCTTCTATTAACATCCATATGGAGTTCAAAACGTTCCTTTGTTAACGACAGATGTTTGTCATCATATTCTTTTATCTGCTGTACTACTGATTTACTATTCATGTATGAGTCGCGCTGAATGTTGGGGTCGGGAACGCACACTGCAATGACCATACATAATTTAGGAGCATATTTCGCATCTTATCCTCCGAAAGCCTTAATCGTTACTAGCTGACATTTAATTATAAGAGATTGTACCAAGAGATCCTCAATTTTCTGTTGCCTTGAAACAGTATACTTTCATAATGCACAAGTTACAATAATTATTTAACCATCAATATAACGTTTCTCGTCATTTTGTTACAACGAATAGTACAGTTAGCGACGGCTTTACGAGAGGTTCGCAACTTGCTGGTGCTTAGAAACGGTACATATTCATATGGGCTTCAGTTTAAAGCCAAAATGGCGTCTCGCGACTCCGTTCTGAAGAGAGATGGCGTCATCTGCCGAAGGCATCCTTCCATCACAATAGTCTACTTTCTAACCCACGTTCAGAATATCTCACATGCTAGATACTACCATGGACGTTCGGAAAGCCGTCCAAACGTGCTTTCTCCAAGCTATGACGTCAGAAACCCGGCACTCTCAACGCTCAGCATACCAATGCACAGTCCGTATGCCGACTGCTTTAGTAAATAACGAACGGCTTTTCAGGTCTCAAAATATGTAGCTATTACAACAGTGGAGCAGTGATTCTCTTCACACGTATGACAAATACTATTATTTCAGAAACATTTATCCCATTTCACAAAACTGTACATTCTGCTTCACTGTAATATGAAACTTGATGTTACTATTAACTTACTACGTTCAGAAAGCAAAAGTTAACGTTCGCGCCAGTTGTGAGCTGCATGCAGAAATGGTTCCGTGCCGTTGCCGGTAGATGTCTCCCTGGTTCAGCAAGATCGTCCTCTCACACGCTGACTCGTTCGTCGTTCAGTGCGTATCGGGTTAGGATCGCGATAACACCGCAACAAAAGGCTTTCAGCGTTCACTGTTTCAACAGATGTACTTACGGTTTGCGGCGCGGTTTCTGTCGACAGTACAGTACTATACCTCCTGCAGCGCAAGCGGATCCTGCATTGCACCTTCCAGCTCCAAGGTCGCCTCATCTCGCGGTATGCGACTAGTTTCCGGCTGCGTGGGTGGGGTGCTGGGAGTATGTTTCTGAAAGACTCCGTTTATGTCTCCCCTCCCATTCTTTCAGCAACTTTGGATGAGCTGACGCCGCATAGCAACAACACTTAATATTGCAGCTCAAGAGCTGCTCGCTAACGTGTGGGACAAGGTGTTGTCTGGATGTATCTTATGCACCCTATGGAGCTAAAATTGAATGTTTTTTAATGGTAAATCGAAACTTCGGTCCTAAAGAAAATTCAAAAGTAAATCAAGGTTTATTCCATGTGGTTCCTGGCTTGCAGCCTGATGACATCGACGTCTTGCCACAATGTTTCGGCTGAAAATCGTTCAGCCAGCCATCTTCAGGTGAAAATCATCAAAAACAACCCAAGTTTGTATTTGTGTGTATGCCTGTGTGAAATTAGTTGATTCTTAATTGAGAATAAAATCTTTGTAGTCCTATGAGTAAATTAAATTTTACCCAATAACTTTCTTCATTCATGTAGAAGACACAGTCTTTTGAAATAGTAGTCTTTTGGAAATTTCGTATATTCAGTCTGCATTTTATTTGGAAGATGGAGCATTATCTAAAACTAAAGTGTCGTTACAAACCAGTCAGTTGCATTTGTGGTGCAACTCGTTGGCCGAACATTGTATTTGGAATTTCAGATTTAGTTCTTAAGATATTTCATGATTAATTTTTCAGGTTTGTATCATTCAGAAGATTTATGGTGTCTGTAGACCATAATGCCACTATAATACTCAGTGTAATTAAGAAATTTATGTTGATGAACCACATGATTTTAGTACATCAGCTGCTGTGAGATTCATGTTCTGGAGAAGGTAAATACACCTGACAGCTATAATTTTATGAAATTCATTAGCATACTGGTTTCGAAGCTTCACGGCACCATGATCAATCCTGTGCACGATGGTGAAGTTGTTTTCATAATGTACATATTATCTCAATGAACTTTGCGTGTGTTGTGAAAGCAAATTTAAGACCTTGTGTAATGTAGCAATGAACCTACGTGAGATACTGAATTTAGCGAAAGACTAGAAAAAAAAACAGAAAAGCACATTAAATACTCAGAACGAAACAGAGATTTCCAAAAAAAAAAAAAAAAAAAAAAGGACTCGCAGGAAGCGTAAAGTGGAA
Source organism: Schistocerca serialis cubense (assembly GCF_023864345.2). Lineage (NCBI taxonomy): Eukaryota > Metazoa > Arthropoda > Insecta > Orthoptera > Acrididae > Schistocerca > Schistocerca serialis. Next base: position 1,120,338,959 of record NC_064639.1, on the reverse strand, counting down.
AGTAGAAATTGTTGGAAGAGAGAAGAAAAGCTATATAAAAATGCCTGAGTAAGGCTAAAATATATTATCATACAGGAACATTTAATGAATGAATAAATTATGAATGTAAAGATGTTAGGATATTGTATACTGTAGAAAGGAATGGAATGACACAATTTCAGAGACTTTACTGGTCTCATGGAGATATTATTTTTTATGTTTATAGACTGAAGCAGCGAGTGAGGCAGGAGATCCTGGCCTCGGAACAAATTTTCACTCGCCGCTGCAGTCTATATACATAAAGTCATATCTACGTGAGACCAGAAAAGTGTCTGAAGTTGTGCCATTTCATTTCTATAAGTACCTGCACCTGGGTTTCTTGGTGGATCCTCCATTTACGTTCGATGCTGAGATGCTACTTCAGAACATAGAGAGGTTCAGTAATCCTGTTTGTATATAAGGGGATATTCTAAGTGGACTGGGGCGACAGTGAAAGTTTGGATGGTTGAGGGACACATGTCAGGGTAGTCCCGGCAGTGGTGTGAACAGGTGTGCCAAGGAGGCTTGGTGGCTAACGCACCTGCTTAGTAAGAAGCAGACTCGGCTCGATTCCGTACTTTGGTGCAAATTTTCACTCGCCGCTTCAATCTATATGATTTAAAAAGGAGAAAGGAATGTTAAAAGAAGGAAGAATGTACAGAAGGGCTATACAAAAGTAAAAAACTGGAAAACATTATTATGTAATGGCAAAAAGAAGTACAAAAGATGAAATGAGGATATGGTACTGCGAATAGAATGTGACGCAGCAATCGGAAAATATACCTGGAGTAGATAAGATTCCCTCATAACTAGTAACATCCTTGGGAGAGCAAACCATATAAAAACCATTCCAATATGAATGCAGTATATATGAAACAGGCGAAATAACCTCAGACATCAACAAGAACCTAATAAGTTCAGTTACAAAGAAGGCAGTTGCTGAGAAATGTCACTACTAGGAAGTCATCTGAATAAGGGCTATTCGGAAAATAAGGAACGATAGGTCGCAAAATGGAAATCACAGTGAAAATCAAAACTGTTTTACTTGCAACTGTTAGCTACACCTTCCAGCTACTTCTCTACATAGTCGCCACTCAGACTTAGACATCTGTCGTAGCGTTGTATCAACTCTTCCATTCCCTCGTTATAGAAGACAGCCGACTGTGCTTTTCGACAATTTTCTACTCTGGACTCCAGCTCGCTGATTGTGTCAAAATATTGTCTTTATAGCCAGCGGTTCACTTGAGCAGAGATGAACCTCAGTGGAAGACAATTACGAGTTGTATTATGGGTGATCAAACACTTCCATCGAAAACGATACAGGAGCACCTTCATTGCCCCAATAGAGTGCGGCTGAGAATTGTCGTGTAGAACGAACCGCATGACAGTTATGTTATGTGGATTGCATAGCTTCAGGCGAATTCTTTCGCCAGGTCCTCATACTTGGCAGGAGAAGCTAATTTCTAGCAATCTTTACGTTCTCACTGTGAGCTCAGAACAAAAGAGCGACATGATGCGATCGACGGCCATACTAGACACGGTGCCCAACGCATCTGTGCCAAGCTTCATCAGATTTTCACTGTATTTTCCATTTCGCGACCGAGCTTTCCTTACTTTCAGAATAACCCTCGTATCTGAGTCAACATGGACGCTAGGACTAATCTTAGAAGAGAGTCAGAATAAAGATAAGCCTACATTTATATCATCTGTATAATTAGGTAAAGCTTTTGACAGTGTTCACTAGGATGCAGTTTCTTAAATTCTGGACGTAGTGGGAATAAAATACTAGGAGCAGAAGTTATCTAAAACTCATACAGACTCTAGATTGCAGCGATAAGAGTGAAGGACATGAGGAGCTGTTGTTATTGATAAGAGGAGTAACACTGGGTTTTAACCTGTTCACCATATTATTTGGTAAGTGTATTGAAGAACCATTAATGGAAACGAACGGGAAATTTGAAAAAATTAGGGAGAAGAAATAATAACTTTAAGGTTTGTTGCTGAAATTAACGTTGTGTCAGCGAATTGGAAGATCGGATGAGCGAATGGATAGTGTATTGAAAGGAAGATAAGATGAACATCAACAAAAGTGAAATGAGGGTAATGGAATGTAGTCTTGTTATATAAAGCGATACTGCGTGAATTAGATTAGGAAATAAACCACTAAAAGTGGTAGATGAGTTTTGTTATTTGGACAGCTAAGTAACTGACCATGGCCAGAGTACAGAAAATACAAAATACAGTCAGGCATTAACAAGAATAGTGTTTGTCAGAAAAAGAAGTACGGTATTATATACAAATATAGGTACCAGGGAGTTTTTCAGAAAGTATTTACCTGGAGTATAGCCTGGTACGTAAGTGCCATATGGACTGAAAATAGTATGGACGAAAAGAGAATAGAAACTTCTGAAGGGTTCTGTTACAGAAGAATACTGAAAATTAGATGCGTAGATCAAATAACTAACGAAGGGGTACTGAATCGACTCCGGATGAAAAGAAATTTATGGTACAGCTTTACTAAAGTTATCTGTCGTTAGGACCTACCCTGATGTACCTTTATTGAAGAACTATATCAAACCAGTCTCCAGAAAAGATTCGTAATCGTCTGCTATTAAATTTCGTAATTTTTTTGCATATTGATGAATGTCCTTTAAGTATAATATTGTGTTTTAAATAGATAATAATGAAATGTAAGAGGATAACTGTAACGTCATAATATCAGTCTCCAAACGCAGTCACCGCACATATTAGGAAAAATGTTAATCAAAATAAGAAATAATAATACTCAAGCAATAAATTTCTTATTCACGTTACAGACAGTGATACGAATGAAGAAACATGCCGAAAGTACGAAACAAGCCACGGTGTGTACACAAATTTCGAAAATTTAACCAAAATCATTCGTGAGTTTTAACAGTAAATAAGATACTTCACTTGGTCGGCCTCAGAACGTCTGTCACAGATGACACTTCCTGTTTGTCTCTTCTGAGGGTGGAATGTGATCCATGCATGGTCAGCAAATGATAGTTGTGAGAACGAATGAATAGGGATTTATGGAGTGCTGATTAAATAACCTGACGAGACATACTTACCAAAATTCCATTTACTGGCACTTCGGTTGCACGAGTTTTCTCACATCGCGGGGAAACGAGATAACTCCCTATCTCAGGCGCCTTTAGCACTACCCAGAACATATCATGGTAACAATTACTATGCATAATATAGCGTCTTGTCCCAAAAATGTTCATTTCTAAGCCATTCATCATCAATCAAATATCTGTCTAATCCCCTCCACATTTTAACGGACTGTAGCTCGTTCACTCCATTATCAGAGATGTAGATGGCTATCAGAACATTCTGCCCTACGATAATAAGATCTTTCTTCTTACAGGAACCTTGTAACCGCACGACAGTTTAACACAGCTTCCAATCATATCTGTACCGATCTTGCAGAAGTCTCTAAATGCGTTCGGATTTGCGAGTGATTTCTGCTGATGTATCATCCACTTCAGTTTAAACGTAATGTAGTGTAGCTGATGCACACGTGATCAAGGTACACGACAGCATCGGAGACGCATACAAACAGCAGTAAGCAACACATCAGAAGCCATTGCGGCCATAGCCCAAAAAAGGTAAAAACCCAAAAATGCTGGAGTTTTATGATATCGTGTTCTGTATTCTAGAGCAAAATAAAAATGTGTGATACTAAAACACCCCAGTCGTAACATTATCTTATAGCACTGCGCATGGTCAACCTTCTTTTAAGACTCGCAAGCAATGTTGAAAGTAGATTTGTGTTTCGAGGATTTGAAATATATTTTAAGCTGGAGATATTTCTAAAAACTAAAACTTCGGAATATCTTGATCTGTAGAACGGAAGTGAACGGCTGTAGGTAAAGTATTTTATTAAGAAAAGTACCCTAATCTACAACGTTGAAACAAATTAAAATACCGAATAGTGCATTTAACTATTTTTTTAATATCACTGAGTATTTTTCTCCGTGTTTAAATTTGAAACAACTGTTTTGATAATTCGGAGAAAAATTTTGGGCATGGTTGTTCCATTTTGTTTGTTTTATACCTCATAATTTACGGATATTTAAAATTAATTTTCAGTTTTTATTGCAAATTTAATTTCATCATTTATCTTTATGTATTTTTGTTTGATCACTAATTTTCATTTCTAAACTTTGTAAATTAGCTTATGATGGTGTTTAGTGACTGCAAAGATCAGCCAGCATACGATATTTTACGGAATTTGCCCTTTTTACGCCTTACGACCGTCATTTTCGTTCATTACTTTTTAACATAAAAGTTATAAACAACGAGTTCAAAATATTCTGTATTGCGTATTCCTCCGCGTTGGCAAAGCCTCCATTATTTTGGTTTTCGAACTTTCATCCCGCTTTGTTGCCGTGTAATGAAAGACAAACCACGAGGTAGTGCGACAGTACAAGAGCCTTCTTAACCCTATTATCTTCTTCTGCAGAGAAATAATGTTAAGGGTTTCATTCACTCATCGTCTAAATCTTCATTTATTTCGATTTTTTTCTTGTTTTTTCATCATAAGTACCCTTTTGCCGTGAACAAGGCGTATCAAATTACCTATCACACCATTAATATTTTGTACTTCATAACATTATCATTTAGCGGTATTTTGTGAAATATATGATTCATTATAAAGAGCCGCTACGCCTCATATTATTTTAGTTTCGTCGCAACTATATTTTATTAGGGAATAATGCATAAAATATATTTCTTGTACGTTACTTACCTGTCGAGTTAGAGTAGCCACACATAAGGATAATGCGTCTGGATCTCTGGATGGTTTAATTATCATCCTTCCATTGTCTGTAAAACGAATTACACTGATTAACCAAAAAATTATGACAGTTTACCACTGTGATACTGAAAGCCACTTTGTGGCGTTGTTGGCACAAGTGGTGCCGACGCGAATGACGAGTCGTTACAGCTACGAAACAGGTCGCATATGGGGAAAGCTGCTGACATAGGCGGTTTTGACAAATGGCAGATTTTTATGACCCGACGCCTGGAAACGACCACCTCAGAAACGCAGAAGCTGATAGACTGTCCGCATGATACAGTAGGGAGCATCTGTGGAAAGTGGTTGCAGGACGATGAACCCACGAGAAGAAGAGAGTGTTTTGGAAGTCACCATCTCATCACAGAGACAGGAGGTCTGTAAAGCTGGACAGGCAGCGACCTGTGACAGATCTGAGGAAAGAGCGCCATGCTGGTGCACGCACAAGTGTTACGAAGCAGGCGTTCAGGGCACATAATTTAACTTGGAGATCTGCAGCAGGTGATTCTTAGGTCTTCCCATATTGACTCAATGATACCGTTAGTTATGAACGAAGTAAGACGGAGCAGTGGAGAGTGGGCCATGGATCAATGTAAAATTGTCGTCTTGTCGAATGAGTCACTTTTTCATTACAGCAGGTCGATGAGGCGCCCAGATACACCGTCATCCAGTCGAGTGACTGCTCTAAACATGTACTGGTCCGCATGCCGGTCGGAACTGTATTATGCTAATGGGGACATTCACCTAGGCTTCCAAGGGACTTGTGTTCGCAATAGAAGACAAAATGACAACAGTGGACTGCGTGAACATTATTGTGGACCAGCTGCATCTCTTTATCCTTGATTTCGATCTACCGCGCTGAAATGTTACAGCAAAATAACTGCCCTTGTCACAAGGGCAGGATCGTGGTACCGCGGCAGAATGCCACGCCAAGGGTCCCGGGTTCAGTTCCCGACTGTGGCAGAAGATTTTCTCCGCTCAGGGACTGGGTGTTGTGTTGTCCTCGTCATCATTTCATCCCCATTTCCGATGCGCAAGTCACCCAGTGTGGCGTCGAATGCAATAAGTACTTGCCCTCGGCGGCCGAACGTCCCCAAATGGGGGACTGCCGGCCCACAATGCCGTATGCTCATTTCCATTTTGAGGATAATGACGGTGTACTAAAGCTGATATCTTCGCCGCTAGAATCATTTGATCTGAACCCGATGGGACACTTCTTGACAGTTCCGAGCACATATACTACCGGCCTACGATGTTTGGTACTTGCGTGACCTGGCAAAATCTTAAGAAATCCATGTCACGTTGAATCGCGACTACATTGCGTTTCGAATTTGGACCAACACGCTAATAAACAGATGGTCATGATGGCTTTTTTTTCTCGTCAGTACATTTTCGTAATAATACAGGAACTTGGATTTGAGCCACTATGAGAGTAACGAAGAGCCGCGCGGGATTAGCCGAGCGGTCTGAGGCGCTGCAGCCATGGACTGTGCGGCTGATCCCGGCGGAGTTTCGAGACCTGCCTCGGACATGGGTGTGTGTGTTTCTCCTTAGCATAATTTAGGTTAAGTAGTGTGTAAGCTTAGGGACTAATGACCTTAGCAGTTAAGTCTCATAAGGTTTCACACACGTTTGAACATTTGAGACACGAAGACGCTGGAAGTGTCCAAGGAATAGAAAAGCAACTGGAATCACTCAACAGAGGAAAGTCCACTGGACCTGACGGGATACCAATTCGATTCTACACAGAGTACGCGAAAGAACTTGCCCCCCTTCTAACAGCCGTGTACCGCAAGTCTCTAGAGGAACGGAGGGTTCCAAATGATTGGAAAAGAGCACAGGTAGTCCCAGTCTTCAAGAAGGGTCGTCGAGCAGATGCGCAAAACTATAGACCTATATCTCTGACGTCGATCTATTGTAGAATTTTAGAACATGTTTTTTGCTCGAGTATCATGTCGTTTTTGGAAACCCAGAATCTACTATGTAGGAATCAACATGGATTCCGGAAACAACGATCGTGTGAGACCCAACTCGCTTTATTTGTTCATGAGACCCAGAAAATATTAGATACAGGCTCCCAGGTAGATGCTATTTTTCTTGACTTCCGGAAGGCGTTCGATACAGTTCCGCACTCGACAGTAAGAGCCTACGGAATATCAGACCAGCTTTGTGGCTGGATTGAAGAGTTTTTAGCAAACGGAACACAGCATGTTGTTGTCAATGGAGAGACGTCTACAGACGTTAAAGTAACCTCTGGCGTGCCACAGGGGAGTGTTATGGGACCATTGCTTTTCACAATATATATAAATGACCTAGTAGATAGTGTCGGAAGTTCCATGCGGCTTTTCGCGGATGATGCTGTAGTATACAGAGAAGTTGCAGCATTAGAAAATTGTAGCGAAATGCAGGAAGATCTGCAGCGGATAGCCACTTGGTGCAGGGAGTGGCAACTGTCCCTTAACATAGACAAATGTAATGTATTGCGAATACACAGAAAGAAGGATCCTTTATTGTACGATTATATGATAGCGGAACAAACACTGGTAGCAGTTACTTCTGTAAAATATCTGGGAGTATGCGTGCGGAACGATTTGAAGTGGAATGTAGTCCATCAACAAAGGAGGTGGCTTACAAAACACTCGTTCGACCTATGCTTGAGTATTGCTCATCAGTGTGGGATCCGTACCAGATCGGGTTGACGGAGGAGGTAGAGAAGATCCAAAGAAGAGCGGCGCGTTTCGTCACAGGGTTATTTGGTAACCGTGATAGCGTTACGGAGGTGTTTAGCAAAAGCAAGTGGCAGACTCTGCAAGAGAGGCGCTCTGCATCGCGGTGTAGCTTGCTGTCCAGGTTTCGAGAGGGTGCGTTTCTGGATGAGGTATCGAATATGTTGCTTCCCCCTACTTACACATCCCGTGGAGATCACGAATGTAATATTAGAGAGATTAGAGCGCGAACGGAGGCTTTCAGACAGTCGTTCTTCCCGCGAACCATACGCGACTGGAACAGGAAAGGGAGGTAATGACAGTGTCACGTAAAGTGCCCTCCGCCACACATCGTTGGGTGACTTGCGGAGTATAAATGTAGTTGTAGATGTAGAACCTTGAAGTGACAAATGCTTGAAGACGCTAACTATCCAGCACATACCTACTTGCGAAGTTTCAGAAATCATTATTAAGTGAGAAATCCCAGAACATATTAGAGCTCCCAAGCATCTCTCCCGCAAGAAAATTAATTAAAATCCACAAACATACATTGAAGCACTCATAGTTCCGCGCTCCATGCGTGAATGAAATGGGAAGAAGCCTAATACATGGTACAATGGCAACTACCTTCTGCCTTGGTTTGTAGAGTGTACGTACAGACGCAAACGCAGACCAATGCTGTACACAGCATCATATCCTGAGTCACAAAGGTAGTAATTTTCAGGTCCCTGCAGCTGCTACATTCCCAGTAGATGTCGTCCGTAGTGAGGTCATTACATATGGACAGAGAATGGAGAGTCTTTCTAAAAGACTCATTCAAGTTTAGTTGGTGAGAATCCAGTTCCCATCTGCTATATAACGATATGAACCAGATTTTACTTTAGAGGTGCTACCCAACTGCGTAAATTGTTATAGCACTATAGTGGCCAGCTAGAAAATTGGGCTTCAAGGTCATCTGGCCGTCTTACAGCAGTGCCAGTTTTTTTGCAGTGATATTTTCAAATGTCCGTAAAAATTTTAAAAAAACATTGGGAAACTCTATTTTCAGTCTAGAAGACGATGTAGTACTTTCCAAATGAAAGGTGCTAGGGGAAAAAAACGAAAAAGCGTTGCGAGAAATTTTGGAGAAAAATAATTTTTTTACTTCAACCTGTGGTAGTAACAGAATCAATAATGTAATTGGACTGAAAAAAATGAACATCCTCAAAGCTTACAGATGCATATTCTGTGTCTTTCATTTCGGAAACATAAAAGTATTCTGAGATACAAAATAAAATATCATAAGAGGTATGAAACTGTCCCGACTGCGTAGCGAAAAATGTAGTCGCTGATGAATTTTCGTTCTCTAGGACTGCGAAGAAACTTCCCGTGAGATAGTTGTTCAGAAAACTACGAAATTATTTTTAGTAAAATTTCAGACATTATTATTATATCGTATCACGTACAGAGGCAAATTACTTTCGCGATATTCCGTGCACAGTAGCGCGGGAGTCGTCGTAAGCCGTCGCCAACAGTTTTGTTCCGACGGCTCGCTTTAATATAACCGAGAATATTCCCTACTTGCCGAAAATGTTTTACTGGGTGTCAATACATATCCTTCGTCATTGCATCCATCACTCAAAACGCAGATATATGCTACGCAAAAGCGACTGTAGTTATTTTGAAGCCAATATTTTCACTGAAGTCAAGCAAAATATTTGTTCGAGAGGTTTTGTGAAACCCAAGTTTTATCTAAATTCGCTGTAAGCCTATTATTCTCAGCACGCAGTATGTGCTTGGCACACAAAAACATCGTTCTTGCTACTACAATGTCCCTGTCTTTTCTGAATTAAGAACCAAGTGGGCGGAGAAGACAGTGCATTCAAGTGACTGGCCAGAATAATCAGTTTCATTATGGACATTACCCTGTATTTCTCTAGCCATCGGATACTATCCTCTGATGTACTAAATTAATGTAATTCTAAGTTTTAGCGTTTTGTAAAAGTCTCTTCTCAGAGAATCAGAATAGGTGCCGGGACTGCTCTGATGTTACTACACTGTTTATATATACAGTCAATACAGAAGCACCACAACGTCTGGTCATTTTATGAACTGCATTACCCTTACTACGAAACAGCCAGTAAATCCTTCTATGAAAAAAGGAGTTAAATTTCGAATGCAGTATGATTATATCTGAATGTAAAGACATTCGATACAGGTTTTTAGGAGAAACTGTTGTTAATTAATGCAGAATTGGCAATCTTATTTTAATTGGCAGTTACTGTCGAGTAAACTAATCGCCAGCACTTGTGATAAATTTATCAGACGTCTACTGCAAGGGAAAAATATTCGCAGTATATCCTCTATAACTGAAATGAATAGACAATCATTTAAATCAAGTCAACTTTTTACGTAGAGAGCACTTATCTAAACTGAAGAATCTTCTGGCAGCGTGTCTTCAGCTTGACTGTCGCTTGTTTCAGCCATGGGGTATCATCACAGATTCCACTATTGTGTCTCTTAAACCTTTGTTCAAGAAATCAGTTTCTTGCAATGCTTCTGCGTATTTTACGCACCTCTCCCATTCCTGCTGGGTAACTTTCTCAACAGCTTCGTGTGTTAGCTTCTCGGCATCATTAACTTTGAAAGTAGTGCATCTTTTCGCTATTTCTCGCTTTACTTGGGCCCATATTAATTCAATGGGATTATAGTGGCAGTGATACGGTGGTAGACGTACCACTTGGTGTCCGCTTTCGTTTTGCAGTTGATCTAAGTCGTAAGTCTTTTTGGCACCTACGATTTCTTCCTTAGACAGGAGTTCAGCCTTAGATTCATCGACTGAAAATGAAACATTCTTTCTCTTTAACCACTCCATAATATCTACCTGGCGCCAATTTGAACGTGGCAGCTTTTCTATCTGAATGGAATGGTAGCTGGCGTTATCCATCATGATAATTGACCCTTCTTCCAGCGCAGACAACAATCGAATAAACCAGTTCTTAAAAACTTCGCCAATCATTTCTGAATGGTAATCGGATTGGCAAGAGCTTTTCCCACCACGAAAAACAAGTTTGGCTTCTGCTATGAAGCCTGGTTAGTGAACCAGCGTGAGCGATGATTAATCGGCCACCCCTACCAGTAGGCACTTTCAAACCATCGTTTCCTTTGGAGACGTGCCATATATACTTACTGGTGTGGTTCTGTGGAACCCAAGTGTAATCCAAGTACACTACAGGCCTGGTGTCTTCAGCACGGCTGAAGTGCATTGTACGCAAAAACATCGCTCTTGCTACTGCAATGTTTATTTATATATATATATATATATTTATTTATTTATTTACTCGTCAAGTTCAGTAGGACCAAATTGCGGAACAAATCTCCAAGGTCACGGAACGTGTCAGTACATGAAATTCCAATATAAACATAATAAGAATCTTAAAAAAATGTTTATGAATCTTAAAAAAGACAGTCCGTAAGTTTAAGTAAACGCTATCAGCAATACAATAAAAATCAGCTTAATTTTTCAAGGAACTCCTCGACAGAATAGAAGGAGTGGGCCATAAGAAAACTCTTCAGTTTCGATTTGAAAGCGCATGGATTGCTGCTAAGATTTTTGAATTCGAGTGGCAGCTTATTGAAAATGGATACAGCAGTAAACTGCACACCTTTTTGCACACGAGTTAAGGAAGTCCGATCCAAATGCAGGTTTGATTTCTGCCGAGTATTAACCGAGTGAAAGTTGTTTATACTTGGGAATAAACTAATGTTTGTAACAAGAAACTACAAAAAGGAATATACATATTGAGAGGCCAATGTCAAAATACTCACACTCGTGAACGGAGATCGACAAGAGGTTCGTGAACTAACACCACTGATTGCCCGAACCGCCCGTTTCTGAGCCAAAAATATCCTTTTAGAATGGGAGGAGTTACCCCAAAATATAATACCATACGACAATAGCGAATGAAAATAAGCAAAGTAGACTAATTTTCGTGTCGAACGATCACTCACTTCAGATACCATTCGAATGGCAAAAATGGCAGTATTAAGTCTTTGAACAAGATCGTGAACATGGGCTTTCCATGACAGCTTACTATCTATCTGAACATCTAGAAATTTGAACTGTTCAGTTTCACTAATCATTTGCCCGTTCTGTGAAATTGAAATGTCAAGTTTTGTTGAATTGTGTGTCAGAAACTGTAAAAACTGAGTCTTACTGTGATTTAGCATTAGTCTATTTTCTACAAGCCATGATTTGAGGTCATGTACTGCACTATTTGAATCCGAGCCAATGTTGCACGCAACATGCTATACTACCAAGCTAGTGTCATCAGCAAACAGGAACTTTCAGAGTTACCTGTAATACTAGAGTGCATATCATTTACATAAATAACGAACAGGAGTGGCCCCAACACTCATCCCTGGGGCAACCCCCACTTGACAGTACCCCACTTAGACCCCACATCACAGCGGTTATCAACATTGTGAATAATGACCTTTTGCTGCCTGCTGCTAAAGTAAGAGGTGAACCAATTGTGAGCTACTCTCTGTGTTCCATTAAGAATTTCTGTCCATCATTACTCTTCTTGAATCAGAAACCAAGGGAGAGGAGAAGAAGAAGAGTGGAGGTCTCTGAGCTTGAGTAATTAATTTTGTCATGGAAGTCAGCCTTCATTTTTTTAGCCATTGGATACTCTCCTCTGTCGTAATAACCAAGGACAGTTCTACACACGATCTCTTTGTTAAAATCGTCAAAGTCTGTTGATTTCCGTTTACGTTCGTATCCCTTTCATGGAGAATCGAAACACTGCTTTATGTTCCGAGATTGTGGCAATGACACAGATTTGCTAATATGGCCTACAGTTGACTTGGAAACACCACACGCTTTAGCAGTAAGTTTATGAATTTGAGCAAAATTTAAGTTATTCCTCGCTTCTTCATTGTCGGTCAGATCAGTAAAAAACTCTAGTACATTCGATACGATAATTTTCGATTGTTTACGAATGTCTTCCCGCCCTTTACGCACGCTGAGAGGAAGAGTACTACAAGTAGGCTGTTGCTCCTGCATTGTTGTTCACCACCAAATACAAATCAAAGCATCTTTCTAAAGACAGTAAGATACTGAGATCAGACGTGAACACTCAGCAGCTCTGACCTACCGCACCGCTAACAGTACCTACAGAGCAGCAAAGCTGAGATGCGGGCGAATCACAGCCCGCAGGCCCTGCTGGTGGCAGGCAGCGGCCGTGACCTTGAGGACTCTACTTTCGCGCTGGCCGCTATAGCTGTCACCACGTGCATAGCGCTCCGACAATCCCACGGCCACTGTGGTGTCGGGAGAGCGAGCAGCTGAAGCTAACGGCTGGCCCGCCGTATTGACGGGAGGCTCTGCAGCACCTGAATAGTGGACTCGCTAGGACTGCGTGAATTTCTTGGTGTGCAGCAGTGAACATCACTGTTAAAGACGGACGTTGCAAGAGGCAGTTCGACGAGCGGCGAGATGTTCACGCTTTGAGGTGGTGACCTGTTTCAGGTCACTCTTCGCATTTTATGCTATTTCCACATTGAATTTTCGTACGAGAATCTCTTGCTTTCCGATTCAGTCTTATTTGTGGACTTTCCACTTGCACTGCATGTTGTTTACATGAATGGCTGTGGGGTAGCCTGTAGCAATCTAGGTAACCCACCCCATTATACCGAATCTAATGCTTCATTTTAGTGGTGGCTTTTCCATTAAATGCATCTGCTCTTGACCAGGGGTAATGCTTTTCGCTGAGGTGAAAACAGGAGGAACTTTCACATGTTCTAGAAAAGCTCCCAGTCACTCAGAGGATAGGGTCTCCTGCTAGTTGGCTGCAAACACAGTCACAGAGTCTTTTAGGGATTATCCTCTTGGTTCAGCTTCCACGGACAATGACTGGTGGAATGGAAGACTGTTGTCCTCAATAGAACTGGAAACCACAGGTGGAAGAAGTGAGCCGTCCGGTATGACCGGGCGGTTCTAGGAGCTTCAGTACGGAACCGCGTTGCTGCTACGGTCGCAGGTTCGATTCGCGCATTGGACATGGATGAGTGTTATGTCCTTAGGTTAGTTAGGTTTAAGTAGTTCTAACTCTAGGGGACTGATGACCTCAGATGTCCCATAGTGCCCAGAGCCATCTGAACCATTTGAACTAGTGTGTCTGCAAATTTCCAAACCTTGCCCTTCCACTGTGAACGCTGTGTGAAGCCCAATGTAAATTTCCGACAAACAAATCTGGACGCGGGAAGAGGGCGACACTCCTCTCTCGTTTCCGTACAGGCGTATCTCACTGGCAGATGTATTTGAACTTTATGAGAGGAGCTAGGGAACAGACTTATAGATCCCTGATTGGAAGAGCATTTAGGCCTTTTCTGGGATTGGCTAGAAAAGACTGCACGGGCGATGGTTTTCCGAGGTCTGAAGGAAGGCTATCAAAATTCAGAGAGAAGCATTCGTTGGTATTGGGATTCGTTTGGATCTTCCAATTCGAACTTTTGCTTGAGACTACTCTGCACTCTGCGCTCGTACTTGTTTTTCTTTACTTCGGCCGTCTGCAAAGTTTTCGAAGTTTCACTCTGAACTTACGAGCATCCGTGGAGAGTAGTCAGGAAGACGATTAGATTGGTGATTCGCAATCTCACCACAGCTGCTCAGACCAGCAACAGTTAAAAGCGGCCGCAGTTGGGCGCACCCCGACTTGTCGGCAACCACCACAATTTTTATTTTATTTTATTTTATTTATTTTTTTAAAATCTTATGGGACTCAGCTGCTAAGGTCATCAGTCCCTAAGCTTACATACTACTTAACCTAAATTATCCTAAGGACAAACACACACACACACACACACGCCCGAGGGAGTACTCGAACCTCCGCCGGGACCAGCCGCACAGTCCATGACTACAGCGCCTTACACCGCTCGGCTAATCCCACGCGGCACCCCCACAATGACAGTCACGGAAGACTGCATTTGTCATTCACATTTCCGACTTCGAGAAACGTGTTGTATTGAGGGAAGATGAGTTAGTTTCTGGCTTCTGTTTTTTAGTCTTCCTTATTTGATCTAAGCGTTTCATGGACTGGTAAGAAGTTTTTTGCAGTCTAATTCTTGCTACAGAGAGGATTTTTCTGGTAACCACTCATGTATGTTTCATTGTCGAGTTAACTCGTTAGAGCTACCCGCCTAGCGATGTTTCTTACTGATTGTTCCTTTAGTCATTGATCTGCTGTATGCTTCATTCGAGTTCATACCTTTTTTCTGCTATTCTAAAGTTTTGCAGTCACTGTTGAAAGCATATTTCGAGTTCTTTATCTATCTGGACACCATCTCAACCGTAATCGTCCAGCATCATGCTGATGGTGACCCTAACAATCATTCATTTTCTTACCGTTGTTCTATTTTAATTATGTGAACTAATTCAAAAGTTGTTTTGTAACCACAACGTTTATGGTCATGAATAATTTTTAACACTGTTTGAAAAATTACTATTTTACCAGATCGAACTCTATTAGTCAGCGATAATGAAGGTAAATTATTCAGCTGAAACGCCCTGGGCCCTCCAAATCATAAGCAATAGCCGAAGCCCCTGCCACTTCAGGATCTTATCAAATAACGTTTCTCGATGTCCACGGAAGTTGATTTTTCAAGTAGTATATTAGCTTCATGCAGTTAATCTACGACTTTATATGATCTGGTGTGATAGATTCAGCATCCTTTTAATCCGCATACCCACGAAGCTCCTGATAAGCAAGACGTCGTATTCACAGCACTGACGAAAGCCGAGAACTGTTTTCTGCGGATCGGTACTGATTTAAGCGAGAAATCGTTGGAGACAAATGTATATGCGAAACTTTTGACCCCAAACCATTTTGACCATTGGTACGGTGGTGTGTGTGGCAACAGACATCTCCTGTTTTCTCATCCATTTCATAATCATCGACATCTTCATATGTTTTGTGGTACTGGTGTGCTACTAGGCTGTGGGCTGTGTCTATGAAAGAACTTTCACAGATAATGGCAGGCAGGGAGAAATCTGTGTGGCAGTGGCTGGTTAGACATGTAACTTATGGCTTGTGTGCATGCAAGCAGCCATTGAACGGTTCAAGCCTATATACCTGGTTGCTGTTGTTTTGAGCAGTGAGAGCTGCGAACAGCTGCTGTTGTATTTGAAAGCTGAACATATCTTGTCTACGTAAGGTACGCCTAACCCCTCCACCACCCCTCTCGCTTCTTGACAGTAACTGCCAAAATTCGTGATTTATTATCGGGCGGTTTGTAGTGGATCATTTACAAGATGCGGCTGCAGGCAAGTGCTGACCGCTTTTGTGAGTGACAGCACCGGTTTTTCAGTGTCCGTGGGACTGTGGCCATTCTCCAGCCTAAAGGTAATGGTCCGAGTTCCACTAATCCGTTTAAAGGACCTCGAATAGGTGGTCATCAAAGGCGAGCGTTTCTTTCCACAGAATGGCTGGCGTTTCCTGGTACCATTTGTGAAACAAACTTCTGAAAGTATCGGCAGCCAGCAGCTCTTAACAGGTGAACTCTGAGCCTTAGCATGGAATGGCCACTTGCAGTACTGGAGGCTGATTGGCCGAAATGTCGAGGTGCGAAATTAATGTGGTGGAGCTGTGGGCAGCTCGCGAAATCGGAAATCGAAGAGTCTGTCGGTGGTTCTGGTAGGATACAGGAGGCAAGTTTGAGCCCTCTGGTTAAAATGGCTCTGAGCACTATGGGACTGAGGTCATCAGTCCCCTAGAACTTAGAACTACTTAAACGTAACTAACCTAGGGACTTCACACACATCCACGCCCGAGGCAGGATTCGAACCTGCGACCTAGCGGTCATGCGGTTCCAGACTGAAGCGCCTAGAACCGCTCGGCCACCTCGGCCGGCAAGAGCCCTCTGGGATGAAGGTGATGTGGAGGCCTAAGTTTGCAGTAGGGGTCAGTAAGCTAGTTTATGAAAGTGTTCGGAAGTGAGTTTCGCGCACGTGGTAAACATCTTAATCTACTGCGGGTTTCGAGGTAGACGTTTAGGATAGCGAGCGTACACGGACTGTTAAGCAAGAGGCCGCATAACAGAGTGCGCAGAAACTGGCTATCTATAGGCATTGTGCAACGAACGAAGCGGGCTTGCCGAAGGCTATTAGAAGAAGAATAAACTGTGTGTTTCTTCAGTGGAAATTTTAACTGAGAAAGTCTAGTGTAAGTCCATGTCTTTTTTAATTTCAGCTTATGATCCTTTGTACACTACTGGCCATTAAAATTGCTACACCACGAAGATAACGTGCTACAGATGCGAAATTTAACCGACAGGAAGAAGATACAGTGATTATGCGAAAGATTAGCTTTTCAGATCATTCACACAAAGTAGGCAACGGTGGCGACACCTACAACGTGCTGACATGAGGAAAGTTACCAACAGATTTCACATCCACAAACAGCAGTTGACCGGCGTTGCCTGGTGAAACGTTGTTGTGATGCCTCGTGCATGCAGGAGAAATACGTACCATCACGTTTCATACTTTGATAATGGTCGGATTGTAGCCTATCGCGATTGCGGTTTATCGTACCGCGACATTGCTGCTCTCGTTGGTCGACATCCAATGACTGTTAGCAGAATATGGAATCGGTGGTTCAGGAGGGTAATACGGAACGCCGTGCTTCATCCCAACGGCCTCGTATCACTAGCAGTCGAGATGACAGGCATCTTATGCGCATGGCTGTAACGGATCGTGCACCCACGTCTCGATCGCTGAGTCAACATATGGGGACGTTTGCAAGACAACAACCATCTGCACGAACAGTTCGACGACGTTTGCAGCAGCATGGACCATCAGCTCCGAGACCATGGCCGCGGTTACCACTGACGCTGCATCACAGACAGGAGCGCCTGCGATGGTGTACTCAACGACGAACCTGGGTGCACGAATGGCAAAACTTCATTTTTTCGGAAGAATCCAGGTTCTGTTTACAGCATCATGATGGTCGCATCCGTGTTTGGCGACATCGCGGTGAACGCAGATTGGAAGTGTGTATTCGTCATCGCCATATTGGCGTATCACCCGGCTTGATGGTATTGGGTGCCACGTCTCGGACACCTCTTGTTCACATTGACGGCACTTTGAACAGTGGACTTTACATTTCAGATGTATTACGACCCGTGGCTCTACCCTTCATTCGATTCCTGCGAAATCCTACATTTCCGCAAGATAGTGCACGTCCCCTTGTTCCACGTCCAGTACGGGACTTTCTGTATACAGAATGTTCGACTGCTGCCCTGGCCAGCACATTCTGCAGATCTCTCACCAAGTGGAAACGTCTGGTTAATGGTGGCCGAGCAACTGGCTCGTCACAATACGCCAGTCACTATTCTTGATGAACTGTGGTATCGTGTTGAAGCTGCATGGGCAGCTGTACCTGTACACGCCATCTAAGCTTTGACTCAATGCCCAGGCGTATCAATGCCGTTATTACGGCCAGAGGTGGTTGTTCTGGGTACTGATTTCTCAGGATCTATGCACCCAAATTGCGTGAAAATGTAATCACATGTCAGCTCTTGCATAATATATTTGTCCAATGAATACCCGTTTATCATCTGCATTTCTTCTTGGTGTAGCAATTTTAATGGCCAGTAGTGTAGTTTACAGAGGAGATGCTAGTAGCTGGTTGGTGACGGTGCAGGTAGTCATTGCGGTGTGTGTTGGCCAATTAAGTGGTCGGCTTCGAGGGCTCTGAAGGTAGGCAGGTGGCTTCAGGGCACTGATGACGATGGTTCGGCAGCCAAGGTGAGAGTCTTTCCAGCTGACACCACACTGGAGGACTTGCGCGTAGATGATGATTACACGATGATGAAGGAAACACAACCCCCAGACCCTGAACGGAGAAAATCTCCGACCCGGCCGAAAATCAAACCCAAACTGCATGGCAGTCAGACGCGCTGATCACTCAGCTAAGGAAATGGACTAAGGGGACTGAATAGTGGTGTAGATGAACTGGCTGTTTAAACCCTGTCTCGCGAGTCTAAGCAAGGCAGGCGACCCTTATTTGGCTGTGTAGTGTAGGTACAGTAAGGCACAGAAATTATCTAGGTGAGTAAACAAACGTTTGGAAGGACGTCTACGGAGCAGTACGTTGACTTATTTGTCTCGCGTAGTGCACGACGCAAAGAGATCGTGGACTTTGGCCACGGCTGCAACAGGACATTACCAGACAGTACAGGAGCTCCGAAATGATGGACAAGGAGGAGAATTCCTTGATAATAACTGCCCAAATTTGTGTTTTATTGTGGGGGGGGGAGGGGAGAAATTGTAGTTGTATTGTATACCTGGTCACCACGCGCTCCAGGCACACTTAAACATGTGTCGTTTATTCTCGAAATGCATCTGAAACCGTTAGCGGTGTGAAGTGCTGATTGCTAAAGGTAGCCGGCAGCTGTGGCCGAGCGGTTCTAGGCGTTTTAGTCCGAAACCGCGCTGCTACTACGGTCGTAGTTTCGAATCCTGCCTCGGGCATGGCTGTGTGTGCTGTCCTTAGGTTAATTTGGTTTAAGTAGTTCTAAGTCTAGGGGACTGATGACCTCAGATGTTGTGTCCCATAGTGCTTAGAGCCATTTGAACCATTTCCTAGAGGTATGAGACTGGGCTGTTGTTCAAATAATAACTGATGTTGGGGCATGTCAACTGTTTGTACCTTTGAACTAAATCTTGGTTTGGTTCTAGTCAACGGTGCTTTTACTTCAGAACTGTGGTACGCAACTTAAGTGTCATTCAGACTGAGCTGTGTCGACTCACATGAGTTTCTGGGGCCGAGGCCGGGACGCAGCCCATCTGTGTCTGGCCGCTATCCATGATCGTGACTCGCCGTGATGATCTTTGGAGGCGGAATTGGTGAACGTTTTTGGGTTGGTATTACTGGCGCGAAAGCGCGGTGGGCAGTTGGACAGTGGGTCAGTTTTGGAGCAGTGGTCTCGGGTGAGAGCACGGAAATGGGTCGTCGATATGACTTGAATGGGGCCCGAGGCGGACTGTGCAATTACCACTGCTGGCGGACGGAACGGCTTCGGGAATTAAGTGCACATGACTAGTCTAAATTGCTGGATGATGAAAAAAGTCGCAGTGATCAAGTTTGTTTGGGGAGCAAAACTGGAAGTGTAACTCTTGGTACTGTGCACTACTCACCTGTTACTCGATCAGTGTAAGATTCCAGGTGGCTCCTCTTTATCGGAAGTAAGCCTGACGTTACGTTATTAGAAGTCGGTTGAATTTAACTGATTCTGTCTACCGCCTTGATTAAGCGGGTCTCGTGACTCTATTTTGAGAATGGTGAATGTCTAAACAGTAATTTGTTTTGCGAGTTTTGCGACAATTATGGCTGCGCTCGTAACAAAAGAATTATTTTGATGAGTGGATTGGATTAAATGTTTCCCGTCCGTATAGCATGCGCTTTAACGATCGTTTTGTTCAGTGGAATCTACCGATACCTGACGTATTTTAAGAGATTAACTGAAATTATAATCCTTCTGTTGTTCTGTATTCACGTTTATGGTAAGAAACCTTTAGTAATCTTGATGATTTTCTTAAGGATTTGGCATGGTGGGTATATTGGTATTAACCCCTCACCGTTCGTGCAGTTGGTTAAGCGATTATGTTGTTAATTTATTTTCCTTATTCATAGTTGTGCTGCAATAATACTTGAACAGTTTGTTAAATTATGTAGTGGTGTAAGTGAAGCACTGTATATTATTTAAAGGGACAGTCATATTCAGGTTAAAATTTGGCGGTCGTAAATAGTACTCTTTTAAAATTAGATGATATATTCTCAAGTGATTTCGACTAAAGATAATATATTATTTTTAGCGATCCGTGTGTTGGGGCTGTGTGGAGTTGGATACAATACTATTCCAAGACGCATTTGTATGCTTCACGTGCACTTGAAATTTGTTTTGGTGTGCTAGCAGCTACCTTCTGACAGCCGACTGTTTCAACTCTACCATTTCGTTATGTTCTTATCTTTCACTCGCTAACTACATAACCTACTCGTCTGCAGCGGCATTAAACAGTATTCTGACCACGTATGTGCTATAGAATTTACCATTCTAAGCAACCCTTCGAAATAGCCTCGAGTACGAGCTCCCGCCTTTATCTCAAAGCTCACTCAAAACGTTGAGTACTTTTCATTCTTCGCTATGTGATGATTTGTTATTTGTGTAATTCTATTGTAAATTTTTATTGTGTTTCTCTACCTCCTGATGTTACCCCAGTGCCAAACGGATTATCGTCCGAGATCTTAGTTTGTTCTAGAAAGGACTTCCGGGTATCCTTCACGTTCCGGTGCTCTGTGACTGGATCGAAGCCTGTGAAATAGTATGAGCCCAAATAGAATCAGCTGTAACCCGAGGAACAATGAAATAATTATATCTGATCCAATGAAGCTATCACTAATTGAGGTGTCATTGTAAGTGAATATTTCTTCCATAATGTATTTGTAGCCCGTCTCTTACTAAGCCAGAATAGTGTAACAGTTGTATTAATTAAATTTTTGAGGGAAGCTTTAAGCAGTTAATTAACTGTCTAAGAGTATACTATCTCTGGAGTGTCTTCTTTCATTTATCGTCACTGGATTACCCGACTGATCCGAGTCATTGAGTTCATCTAAGCTGTTATTTCCCTGCACTTGATTTCTATTTAAGTTTTTCGATTATTCATTAAATACTGAGTTGGTATTGGGCCTACAAGGTCGCTCTGGTGGATTTGATTTATTAAATTATACATTGCATAGCTTGCTTGTGTGACTTACTAATTTCAGTTTTTTCGTTAATTTACTCTCATATCACCTTACTAAACTTATTAGGTAATCGAAGGACTTTGTTTAGCTGCGCACATTGGCAGCTTTTCTTTATCTTAATAGTGCATGCTCTGAGTAACTGACTAATTTTAAATTTTCTTGATTGACTTTCATTGCTGACTTTGAGAGGTGGCATGAGCCCCCTCTCATATTTCTATCTTACTCTGAGTAATTCGATTTTCCTCTCTAATTGCATGCGGTGAAAAGTTGCTATTCCTTCAGATGCGGACTTCCCACGCACTGTCTCTCATCACCCGGGTGGTCCGGTGACAGGCGGTTACTGCTGATCTGGAGAGGGTTAAGCCGACGTGTGTGAGGGAGTCGAGTGGATGCTGTCCAGATGCCGACATTGTCATAAGAGCGGGGGCGACACGCCCACAGGGGCCTGAAGAAGAGGCTGGGGCTAGAGATTCCGTTACTTCGCAGAAACTTAGTGAAAACACTTTCTGATGAGCTACCAACGAGGCGTGGGAATGATTTGTGTTGCCAGGCAGTCTTGGCGGGCAAATTCCAGCGTTTTCTGCAAAATCATAACTGTCATTGGCTTTCTCAGGGGATAGCTCCTTGACGTAGCAAAATCGGCGCAGAAACTGGCGCCAAGTATCTCCATTGGTGGAACAGTAGTGCTTCAGCAATAGAGTGGAAATTTCCGCCGGTTTTCGAGTTGCTGATTGGCATGTTTTAACCACAGCCACTGTCGTGGGGGCGGGAATGTTCTGTGTTCGGTTTGTACGGCTGCTCTTGAGGGAGTCGGCTCTCGCCTTTCGGTCGGAGTAGGTTACAAGTCTGAGCTCTCGCTGCTCTGGACAGCCTGCCTTCCGCTGGCTGTCCAATATACTTTTATTTAATTGTAACTGTCTGACGAAGTTGCTGAAGTTTCGACTTCAATGTACCTCCTGAGTACAGTTGGCAATTGAGCGTTCTGCGTACAAGCGGACTATGTTGTCTGTCTTGAGCAGTTTTGGCTATAGCTGACTGTATCAGAGTTACTGTGTGACTTTTCTTGTTAAAGCCACTCACTGTACCGTCAGTGATTGTGTAGCAAGCCTTCTTCATCTCCCTCAGAGCCGTATTCCTGTTGGTAGGAAGTCTTTAGTCTGGAACAACCAGTCCAGGAGAATTTGTTTCGGGCTATACTCGTGACATTATCATCACCACGACGGGACGTCGAAGCAACCAGCCAACGCCTCCGGTATGCCAGATCGTGTCCTTCAAGTTAAGGAGACAGCTTGGTAATGTATGTCCGCAGCACCGGCAAATCTGGGAATTATGCTATGTGACAATCAGAGCTCAGCAGAGCGCGCCTGTTCCCATCTTCTCTAACGTGGTTCTGTCTTGGGTTTTCGTTGTCTGAGTTCTCACTACTGTAGCAGCAATTGATGTTGGGTTGTCTGGGTGTTTCTCTTAAGATTTAAGTTGCACGGAATTGGCTCCACATACCATTTGGTCATAAATGTCACAATCTAGTTAATGGACACCTTCACCTTCACAGCATTTATTTGAGTATCCAATTTGACATATTGTAAATGTTTCAAGTGTTTTGTTTATTATTTTGAGTTTAGTCATAATAAATCAAATTGTTATTTTGGACAGAACTTTCATTCTGTGGGTCGGTAAAGCAACACTTTCATTTCTCACTACGTTAATGAAACTTTCCTTTATCAAATTAATTTCTATCAAATTAAATTATTGCAGGTGCCAAACTTTTTTCTACTCCACTTTCAGGGTCGATTACAGTCAGTTCGCGTTTCATCTTAATCCATGTGCAACAGCAGAAGTCGGAGTTAGAAAAGGGGGGGGGGGCTTAGAGCATCATTTCCATATGAAGATTCTAGAGGAATTTAGTGTTAAATACACTGCTAGCACCTCTTTCCTTGGTATATTTTTAAATTAACTTCCAAGAAACATTTATTTTAAAGTAATGAGTACCTATCAATGGTTGACATAACTTGCGAATGTAATTGTTGCAAACGAAGTTTGAGAAAATGTCTCTTTGTACCTAGGGGTCCGTTCCTCAAACTCAACAGCCGATTGTGCTGGCGCTGAAGTGGCGGAAGGTTTCACAAATTAAGTTGGAACCTGACAAGAATTATGCTTTTGAATTAAATCTTCATCTGGTTCTAGTTAACTGAAGTTTTACTTGAGAATTTTAGTGCGCGTCGTAAGTGCCACTTACACAGTAACATAAGCTGGCATTCGCCCAGCATTTGTGCTATTGGGTTAAATCTGGTATTGGTTTCCAGTTTACTTGAGAATTTTGGTGGGCATCTTAAGGGCCATTCGTGTAATAAATGAAGCTGGAGCTTGACCACGCTTGTATTAATTTATGCGCATTGTAAATGCGCCTTGAGTAATCTTGTAAGTGAATGTTGAGCCATGGATTTTTTCTTCACTACTGAATTTTGGAATAAATGGGTTTTTACACTGCGGAACAGTGGCGTGTTTAACTGGAACTGGGTTCACAGCGCTATGGAGTGGGAATTCTTATCTCTATGTGTGAAATAAAGTTGATCTTAAAATGTGTACACGTCTCTCAACTCAGTTCTACCGCTCCCCAGTTACCATTTCCGCTACATAAACTACAGAGCTACTCCGCTTATTCTTAACTTTATCGCTTATCATTTTCCACGGGCAATATCACTTCGCAGCCAGCGGTATTACGAAACTGCAAACGGTAAAATGTTAGAGGCCTAAAGGAAAACATGGTGAACACCTTATCCTGGCGTGCAAGTGGTTGCAGCC
The DNA here is from genome assembly GCF_023864345.2 of Schistocerca serialis cubense. NCBI lineage: Eukaryota > Metazoa > Arthropoda > Insecta > Orthoptera > Acrididae > Schistocerca > Schistocerca serialis. Next base: position 1,120,314,828 of record NC_064639.1, on the reverse strand, counting down.
TTGCGGAAGCAACAAGACGGCGCGGCTGTTGACGGGAGGTGGCCAGAAGAACACTGCAGCCCGGCTCCTTCGTTAAAATTGTCCGGCGACCGGGAAGCGGCCGCTCCACTGCGCCCCAGACAAACGGTCAGGCGTCGCCCCCGCCCAGCCGGGGCCAGAATTTAATGCTGCTGAAGGCAGGCGGGTCGCCGAACCGTTAACTCCCGCTAGAGTTCGCTTCACCGCCCCTCGGGCTATAAACCTAACGTCAGTCACTGCTTACGGCTGCCTGTTGCAGATAACGGCAATGGGAATCAGTGCGTAGCGTAGATAAAACTGAACGCTAACGAATGCCATGCTTTCTAACAACATTATACCTCTGTACACGTCGAATACGTTGTACAATTTTTGTGGCTTCATATCAATGTTGATCGTAGATACACGACGCATGGCGTAATGAAGTAGAGTGAGGAATGAGGAACAGGTGGTACTACGAGCACACGTTTGGTGAGGAATTGCCCCAAGTAAACAGTCTTGTAATCTGATTACCTGCTGTCAAAGCAGATGAAGGCACTATGCTCAGGCCAGCGCACCAGACCTAATATTTTACTAACTAATCATTGTTGTTGTTGTGGTCTTCAGCGCAAAGACTGGTTTTACGCAGATCTCCATATTACTCTATTCTTTGCAAGACTCTTCATCTCCGTATAACTACTGCAACCTACATCCTTCTGAATCTGCTTACTGTATTCATCTTTTAGTCTCCTTCTACAGTTTTTAACCCCCTCCCCCCCCCCCCCCTGCCCACTTCCCTCCAATACTAAGTTGGCGATCCTCTGATGTTTGGGAAAGTGTCCTGTCAACCGATCCCTTCATCTGGTCGGGTTGTACAACAAATTTATTTCCTCCCTAACTATATTCAGTATCTCCTCATAAGAGCTAAGCGGTGTAACCGCGTGGTCTGGGGCACCTTGCACGGTACCCGCGGCTACCCGCGTCGGAGGTTCGAGTCCTCCCTCGGGCATGGGTGTGTGTGTGTGTGTAGTCCAAAGTTTAGTTTTTAGGATGGTAGATGATAAAGGCGTGGTGAGTGATGGCCAGCGTCTTGAGGATCATTCCAAGACCCGGGCCGCCGCCCACAACCAGGTGACGGGCAATATTATACCTATCCCTTCTCTATTCAATTCTCTTCCTTCCTTCTTTCTAAATATTTAATTTCGTTTTGTTTACTAATATCTCACTTGATTTTGTATTAGTTATAAGTTTTTCTAATGCTCCACCAAAAAAAGATCTCAAATGGATGTAAACAAATAGAGCCGCCTCCACGTGGCGGGACACGGGTAACGGTGTGAGTGGGGACGGGAGCCGGTGTGGTGTTAATTTCAGTCACTCCGGACCCCAGACCCAGTCACAGCGGCTACGTGGCAACATACGACCCACCGTAAGAAATTAGACGGTGGGTCAGAAAATATAAGCAGCTACTGAAAAAAAAGTCCACAGCGTAAGTTAGTTGAAGTTAGATTAAGTAGTGTGTAAGCCTATGGACCGATGACCTAAGCAGTGTGGTCCCATAAGAACTTACCACCAATTTCAATTTTTAATCCTCATTAGTTACCTGATCCACCCACCTATTCTTCAGCATTCTTCCCCTCTATCACGTTTCAGAATCCTTTGTTCTCTTCTTGTCTAAACAGTTTATCACCCATGTTTCACTCCCATACATGACTACACTCCACACAAATACTTTCAGAAAAACTTCCCAACACGCAAATCTATATTCGATGTTAACAAATTTCTCTTCTTCAGAAACGCTTTTCATTCCACTGTCAGTCTACATTTTATATCGTCTCTACTCCGGTCATCATCAGTTATTTTGCTACCGAAATAACAAAACTCATCTACTACTTTAAGTGCCTCGATTCCTAATCTAATTCCCTCAGCCTCGTCTGACTTAATTCGACTACATTCCGTTATCCTTCTTTTGTTTCTGTTTTTGCTCATCTCATATACTCCTTTCAATACACTGTTCTTTCCGTTCAACTGCTCTTCTAAGTTCTTTCTTGTCTCTGACAATTACAATGTCACTGGCAAACCTCAATATTTTAATTTCTTCTCACTGAACTTTAATTCGTTCCTCAATATTGCTTTCCACTTTAATTCCTTCTCCTACATATACGTATTTCTGGTAGACTGAATAACATCGGCGAAAGGCTACAACCCTGTCTCACTCCCTTCTCAAGCACTGCGTCCTTTCCATGCCCCTCGACTCGTGTAACTGCCGTCTGGTTTCTGTACAAGTTGCAACCAACCTTTCGCTCCTTGTGTTTTATTTCTGCTGCCTTTAGCATTTCAAAGAGAGCATTCGAGTGAACACTGCCAAAATCTTTCTCTAAGTCCATAAATGTGTTCACTAATCCCTGAATCGGTTTTGCTGCTCGTTATTAACTCAGGATTATTTGCCGCTAAAAGGTCAAGTGTGTTTTACAACCGTTTACTACTCGCGTGCGCTCATGAACTAACTGCTCGAAATAATTTTCAGAGAATGCGTTTAGCACAATTTCGGATGATATTTTATGCGTACCTCCGGAATTAAACATGTATTTTCGTCAACATATCGGGGGTAAATGAAAGTCACCACCAATTATAATCGTATGTGTCGCGTAGGTGTTTCAAACCAAACTCAAGTTTTCTTTGAACATTTCAGCAACTGTATCATCTGGATTGCTGAAAAGTTCAAAGAAAGCTGTATCCTATGGACCCCCCCCCCCCCTTGAACCATGGACCTTGCCGTTGGTGGGGAGGCTTGCGTGCCTCAGCGATACAGATAGCTGTACCGTAGGTGCAACCACAACGGAGGGGTATCTATTGAGAGGCCAGACAAACGTGTGGTTCCTGAAGAGGGCAGCAGCCTTTTCAGTAGTTGCAAGGGCAACAGTCTGGATTATTGACTGATTTGGCCTTGTAACACTAACCAAAACGGCCTTGCTGTCCTGGTACTGCGAAAGCCTGAAAGCAAGGGGAAACTACGGACGTAATTTTTCCCGAGGGCATGCAGCTTTACTGCCTGGTTAAATGATGATGACGTCCTCTTGGGTAAAATATTCCGGAGGTAAAATAGTCCCCCATTCTGATCTCCGGGCGGGGGACAACTCAAGAGGACGTCGTTATCAGGAGAAAGAAAACTGGCGTTCTACGGATTTGAACGTGGAATGTCAGATCCCTTAATCGGGAAGGTAGGTTAGAGAATTTAAAAAAGGAAACTGATAGATTAAAGTTAGATATAGTGGGAATTAGTGAAGTTCGATGGCAGGAGGAACAAGACTTCTGGTCATGTGAATACGGGGTTATAAACACAAAATCAAACAGGGATAATGCAGGATTGGATTTAATAACGAATAGGAAGATAGGAATGCGGGTAAGCTACTACAAACAGCATAGTGAACGCATTATTGTGGCCACGATAGATACGAAGCCCACGCCTACTACAGTAGTACAAGTTTATACGCCAACTAGCTCTGCAGATGACGAAGAAATTGAAGAAATGCATGATGAAATAAAAGAAATTATTCAGATAGTGAAGGGTGACGAAAATTTTATAGTCATGGGTGATTGGAATTCGGTAGTAGGAAAAGGGAGAGAGGGAAACGTAGTAGGTGAATGTGGATTGGGGCTAAGAAATCAAAGAGGAAGCCGCCTGGTAGAATTTTGCACAGAGCGCAACTTAAACATAGCTAACACGTGGTTCAAGAATCATACAAGAAGACTGTATACATGGAAGAAGCCTGGAGATACTGACAGGTTTCAGATAGATTATCTAACGGTAAGACAGAGATTTAGGAAACAGGTTTTAAATTCTAAGACATTTCCAGGGACAGATGTGGACTCTGACCACAGTCTATTGGTTATGACCTGTAGATTAAAACAGAAGAAACTGCAAAAAGGTGGGAATTTAAGGAGATGGGGCCTGGGTAAACTGACTAAATCGGAGGTAGTACAGAGTTTCAGGGAGAGCATAAGGGAACAATTGACAGGAAGCGAGGAAAGAAATACAGTAGAAGAATGGGTAGATTTGAGAGATGAAGTAGTGAAGGCAGCACAGGAACGATAGGTAAAAAGACGAGGGCTAGTAGAAATCCTTGGGTAACAGAAGAAATATTGAATTTAATTGATGAAAGGAGAAAATATATAAATGCAGTAAATGAAGCAGGCAAAAAGTAATACAAACGTCTCAAAAATGAGATCGACAGGAAGTGCAAAATAGCTAAACAGGGATGGATAGAGGACAAATGTAAGGATGTAGAGGCTTATCTCACTAGGGGTAAGATAGATACTGCCCACAGGAAAATTAAAGAGACCTTTGGAGATAAGAGAACCACTTGCATGAACATCAAGAGCTCAGATGGAAACCCAGTTCTAAGCAAAGAAGGGAAAGCAGACAGGTGGAAGAAGTATATATAAGGTCTATACAAGGGCGATGTACTTGAGGACAATATTATGGAAATGGAAGAGGATGTAGGTGAAGATGAAATGGGAGATACTATACTGCGTGAAGAGTTTGACAGAGGACTGAAAGACCTGAGTCGAAACAAGGCCCCCGGAGTAGACAACATTCCATTGGAACTACTGACGGCCTTGGAGAACCAGTCCTGACAAAACTCTACCATCTGGTGAGCAAGATGTATGAAACAGGCGAAATACCCTCAGACTTCAAGAAGAATATAATAATTCCAATTCCAAAGAAAGCAGGTGTTGACAGATGTGAAAATTACCGAACTATCAGTTTAATAACTCACAGCTACAAAATACTAACGCGAATTCTTTACAGAAGAATGGAAAAACTAGTAGAAGCCGACCTCGGGGAAGATCAGTTTGGATTCCGTAGAAATGTTGGAACACGTGAGGCAATACTGACCCTACGACTCATCTTAGAAGCTAGATTAAGGAAGGGAAAACCTACGTATCTAGCATTTTTAGACTTACAGAAAGCTTTTGACAATGTTGACTAGAATACACTCCTTCAAATTCTGAGGGTGGCAGGGGTAAAATACAGGGAGCGAAAGGCTATTTACAATTTGTACAGAAACCAGATGGCAGTTATAAGAATCTAGGGGCATGAAAGGGAAGCAGTGGTTGGGAAGGGAGTGAGACTGGGCTGTAGCCTACCCCCGATGTTATTCAATCTGTATATTGAGCAAGCAGTGAAGGAAACAAAAGAAAAATTTGGAGTAGGTATTAAAATCCATGGAGGAGAAATAAAAACTTTGAGGTTCGCCGATGACATTGTAATTCTGTCAGAGACAGCAAAGGACTTGGAAGAGCAGTTGAAAGGAATGGATAGTGTCTTGAAAGGAGGATATAAGATGAACATCAACAAAAGCAAAACGAGCATAAGGAATGAAGTCGAATTAAGTCGGGTGATACTGAGGGAATTAGATTAGGAAATGAGACACGTAAAGTAGTAAATGAGTTTTGCTATTTAGGGAGCAAAATAACTGATGATGGTCGAAGTAGAGAGGATATAAAATGTAGACTGGCAATGGCAAGGAAAGCGTTTCTGAAGAAGAGAAATTTGTTAACATCGAGTATAGATTTAAGTGTCAGGAAGTAATTTCTGAAAGTATTTGTATGGAGTGTAGCCATGTATGGAAGTGAAACATGGATGATAAATAGTTTGGACAAGAAGAGAATAGGAGCTTTTGAAATGTGGTGCTACAGAAGAATGCTGAAGATTAGATGGGTAGATCATATAACTAATGAGGAAGTATTGAATGGGATTGGGGAGAAGAGAACTCTGTGGCACAGCTTGACTAGAAGAAGGGATCGGTTGGTAGGACATGTTCTGAGGCATCAAGAGATCACCAATTTAGTATTGGAGGGCAGCGTGGATGGTAAAAATCGTAGAGGGAGACCAAGAGATGAATACACTAAGCAGGTTCAGAAGGATGTAGGTTGCGGTAGGTATTGGGAGATGAAGAGGCATGTACAGGATAGAGTAGCATGGAGAGCTGCATCAAACCAGTCTCAGGACTGAAGACCACAACAACAACATCATCTGGATTGGGCGGGCGGTAAAAGGATCCAATTATTATTTCATTCTGGCTGCCGACGACCTCTGGCCATACTAACTCACAGGAAGTATCTACCTCAATTTCGCGACAAGTTAAACTACTTGTAACAGCAACAAACACGCCACAGCCAACCGTGTTTAGCCTATTCTATTATTAGTTGTGTTATTTCTATACAATGAACCTTGAAGATGTACTTTATCTCAAACATTTTCACATTAACATAGTTTACATTTGTATTATCTAATGAGTTGTCCAAAAGTATCTGATCGAATTCTTGTAGATCTGTAACATACTCAGTTTTACTCATTTTCTGCCATTGTCCAAATTTTCTCCATAGTGAATTCAGACAACTCTTAGCCACTGCACATCTGGGATTTTCTTCTATCTTATCACTCTCTAATCTCTAATTCAATATCCAACTTTTCTTTGACTGTTTATATATATTTCTCTTTGATTTCAAAGCCATTTCGACTGGTTTCTAACTTTACTTTGATACAGACTTTTATGTAATTTTTAAATAATACGTAACTTTTACTTTTTAAATTTCATACTTCAGAGGTTTCAAGAACCTTATGTCCCTTTGCTATTGCTTCATTTACTTTGTGATCCATGTACCAACAAAACTCCAATTTTGTCAGTGTGGTTACATTTATTAACATTTTCTTCTGCGTATTTTTCACATGAAAGAAACAGCAGCTTTTCAGTTTCATCAAACTTTATCTGTGCTAGTAGAACTGGATGATACAGTCATCTAGTTTCTGATATTTTCATTTTATTATTCCATGTCATTGTTTATTATAATATTTTGGTTTACATATATTTTTTTATGTCCTACAGGACAATCATAAAATTTTACCGAAGGGTCAAAACTACTTACACTGACATATTTTATTTCCTTGTTAATACCATCTGCTTGAGTTCTTAATTTTATTGTATCTGTACAACCATCATAGAAACTATGTCTTGAATTCAATGGTTCAGTAGCTTTGAGTAACTGTATTACTTTCGTAAGTCTTTTTGTGTTATATGCACTGATTTTAATTGCACTCCTGCATCTCTCCTAAATTATATCCTGAATTTCATATCATTGTCCTTCTCATGAATGTCTTTTGATCTAATTCATCCAGTGGTTCTTGTTTGTTGTTATTAATCGTTTCTTTTTAAGACATTTTTTCCACTATAGCAAAAGCATCCATCGTCTATAAAACAGTATTATTTTCTTTATCAAAACCATCTGCATTTGCTGAAACTAAATTTACTTAGCCACCATTAACAACATGTTCAACGGTTTTGTTTCTAAACTCTTTAAAAAAAAATTATAGACTCCTTGAAATAATTCTCTTTCTGTTCTTTCCCCATACTTCAATTCTACTGTTGGACAAGTACTAAGATCTTGTTGTAGCCATACATATCCCAGCAATCATTACATAGGCGAATGTATCTGTATTAGCTATCTCTAGGAATTGTTTCCATAGTTCTAGAGAGACTGTTCTCAATATATCTCTGTTGGAGATGTAATATTCACAAATCTTTCAGATTCACATTGGTGTACTTCAGATGTCAAACAAATGCATTTGAATTCTTCACATTTATCTACCGTATCACTTGCCTTGTGGTGTCTGCAGTCTCCTTGTCGCGTAGCGATAGTTCCTCATGGGCCAGTTTTAAGAAGATGCACGTTACAGGTGAGGGGCTTTAGAAGCACACTGGCCACGAAACCTCTTGGCAGTAACGAGCACGTCAACATAGCCCAAGTTCAGTGGCGATTGGCAGCTTGGAACGGCACAAGGTTTGTAGTTTGGAACCAGTGGAGTGAGTGGTAGCCACATATAAACTCTTTGGTTCTTTCGTGGCGTTTCCATTGCTAATCTAGAACATTTCCATGCAATGGATCCAAGCTCTAAACAATCCGGCGATGCGGTCGGCAACGCCTATATAAGTCAACAAGTGTCTGACGCAGTTGTTAGATCGGTTACTGATGCTACAATGGCAGGATATCAAGATTTATGTGTGTTTGAAAATGGTGTCATTGACGGCGACCGAGCGATGGGACACAGCATCACCGAGGTAGCGATGAAGTTAAGGATTTTCTCGCACGATCATTGCAAGAGTATACCGTTCATATCAGGAATGTGGTAAAATATCAGATCTCCGACATCACTGTGGCAGGAGAAATATTTTCAATAACGAGACCAACGAGGAATGAAGAGAATCGTTCAAAGTGACAGAAATCAAACTCTTCCACAAATTGCTACAGATTTCAATGCTGGGCAATCAAAAAGTATCAGCGTGCGAACCATTCAACGAAACATCATCGATGTGGGCTTTCGGAGCCACGGGTCCACTCATGTACCCTTGATGACCGCCGGACACTAAGCTTCACGCCTCGCCTGGGCCAGTCAGCACCGACATTGGACTGTTGATAGCAGGCAACATGTTGCCTGGTCGGACGAGTCTCGTTTCTATATGTATTGAGCGGATGGACTTGGACGGGTGTGGAGACCACCTTATGATTTCATGGAACAGACATATCAGCAGGGGACTGTTTTAACTGGTGGAGGCTCTGTAATGGCGTGAGGCATGCGCTGTTGTAGTGACATGGGGCCCCTGATAGGTCTAGATACGACTCTGACAAGTGACACGTCTGTAAGCATCCTGTCTGATCACCTGCATCCATTCAAGTCCATTGTACATTCCGATGCACTTGGGCAATTCCAGGACTACAAGACGACATCTCAAAAGTCCAGAATTGCTACAGAGTGGCTCCATGAACACTCTTCGGAGTATAAACACTTGCGCTGGCCACCGCACTCCCCAGATATGAATATTACTGAGCATATCTTGAAGGCCTTGCAACGTACTGTTAGAAGAGATCTCCAACCCCTCATACTCTTACGGATTTACGGAGAGCCCTGCAGGATTCGTGGTCTCAGTTCCCTCCAGCACTACTTCAGGTATTAGTCGAACACGTCATGCCGCGTTGCGTCATTACCGAGTGCTTCCAAACGGGTCCAACGTGCTGTTACTGTTTTCTTAGCTGCCCAAGGACAAACACCGGTAGACATCCACCGGAGAATCAAGAACGTGTATGGGGCAGCATGTCTGTCGAAAACGACCAATGTATAATGGTGCGCCCGAGAACGCACGTCCCCATACCATAAACGTCGTAACGCATAAGTTACAATGAGGCAAGTAGTAGACATGTGAGCACTCGCCTTATAGTCTTGATTTCTTCCCACGCTATTTTCACGCCTTCGATGCTTTAGAAAAGGCATTCAAGGGTCAACTATTCCTGTCGGATGAGGATGTGCAGCGGAAGATTTCGGCCTTCCTCACGCAGCAGGATACGGTGTTTTAGCATACGGGTGTCTTCAACCTGGTCCGTCGATGTGATGAGGACTCAGGGCTCACGGTGATTTCTCCTGATTAACACACAGGTTCTGGACAGTATGATCTTCGAACGAAAACTTTTGGCACACAGTTTGGTGCTTCTCATTAATATATTTTTTCCTTGGATTGACAGTCACCTCTGTTGGAGTTACACATTTTACTAACGTTATTTTAAACAACGTCGAGATTTATGCCGAATACTGACTTCTGGCGATGTGCCTTAGTACTTTGCTGATACGGCGTGTCTTCACATGTTTAATGTACAGCAAGATTTCTAATATAGAAGCATTTATATACTCTGACTGTTGGTACTTGTTATAGTTATTACGCTAAAGTCTAATTTATCAGGTACAGAAGTGAAATACTTTGACAATGGTAGCAGCCATTGCCCATGGAACCGTAATTTTAATTACAGAATCAGTTTTTCGTGTCATATTTTCCTTGAGAAGTTAACAGAATTATTAATTTCGAACCATGATAATTTACACATATGCACGCCATCACACGGCACATAATGACCGCAGTACTTCCTTGTAATGTTGCTGATCAATACTGTTAAATATGTTTCATCTAGATGCCCCACTACACTGCCATTAAGCCCGGAGCCGTGCCGAAGCCGTAACTCAAACGTTTTCATGGTTTAGAATGCTCGTTAGACCGGTGAAGCCGTTGACAAATGGACGCTTATGTCAACTAAGCTCCCCTTCCCCACCCTCCGCTACAACCAGCAGTTTGCGGATGAACAGGCTACGACGCAGTTCGCAGAGAGTAGTTAGCGGTGGACGCCTCGCCGCGCCCCCTCTCTGTTTACCCAGCAAAATGTGCAACGCTGCGCTCATACTTGGACCGACTTCACAGTCCTGTGGCTTCCGGACTTGCACGCAGTTGGAATACCCGCTTCAGTGCGGAGCGGACGTTACGTTCCCACACGATGTAACCGCTGCACTTTACGTACATCTGCTTTACGTACATCTATATACATTAATCAATTTATACAGATATTTAGCATATCATTTTCGTATTGCCTACTTCATCTCCATACGTAATTTTAATGTGTAAAATAATGAATCGCGAAATTGGAGATAATTGTCAATTTGGAGCGACACCGTTTCTGATGCCGCCTCAAGTTATATAGTCTGCAAACGTTGAGTTGATCCGATCGAACTATACGAAGACGAACAAAAGTAGTTTGAGTGGTCTTTGATCATCTGGGAGCTACGACGTATGAAGTCTCAACCATCAAAGAAGTCATACGTCTAGTTTACCACACAGTCCGATGCGAGAGTGGAATTTGATAATAATACGTGAAGGTCAGTGCACCGACATGTTAAATTATTAATGAAAGAAAAGGAAATTAACATAAATGACAGTAATTTTTATAAATCCAGTGGTTTCCTACATACCAGTGTTTGAGAACTTGTCTTGCATGTCAACGCGGAAACTGTGCATTAAAGCGTAGAATATAGGAGAATCTGGGGTAGAACGGGATAGCGGAGGAACATTAAGACTGTGGCGTTTTGTAGACTGGAAAATGCTGCAGCCCGTTGTGGTGACATCTATGTCCCTGAGTGGAAGGGGTGTTCTTCGCGCTTCCAGTTTTAGTCAATTTAAACGCAAATTTAAAGAAAATTTTGGACATGTTCATATGATTTGAAAATATGGAGAAAGCGTTCGACAGTGTTAAATAATGCAAGATGTTTGAAATTCTGAGAAATATAGGAGTAAGCTATAGGGGAACACGGGTAATATACAGTATGTAAAAGAGCCAAGAGGAGAGAATAAGAGTACAAGACCACGAACGAAGTAATCGGGGTTGTAGTCTTTCGTCGCTACTGTTCAATATATGCATCGAAGAACCAATGACGGAAATAAAAGAAAGGTTCAAAAGTGAAATTGAAATTCAGGGTGAAAGGATGAGATTGTTATAATCAGTGAAAGTGAAGAAGCATTACGGAATCTGCTGTATGGAATGAACCAGCTAATGAGTAAAACAATATGAATTGGGAGTAAATCAAAGAAACACGAAAGTAATGACAGGTAGCAAAAATGAGAACAGCGAGAAACTTCTCATCAGGAATGATGATCATATAAGTAAATGAATTTAAGGGATTCTGCTACCTAGGAGCCGGCCGGGGTGGCCGAGCGGTTCTAGGCTCCACAAACTGGATCCGCGCGACCTCTACGATCGCAGGTACGAAAGCTGCCTCGAGCATGGATGTGTGTGATGTCCTTAGGCTAGTTAGGTTTAAGTAGTTCTAAGTTCTAGGCGAGTGATGACCTTAGAAGTTAAGTCCCATAGTGCTCAGAGCCATTTTTTGCTACCTAAGTAGCAAAACAGCCCGTGACAGACGAAGCAAGGAGGACATGGAAAGTGGACTAGCACTGGCAAAAAGGGCTTTCCTGGCCAAGAGTAGTCTACTGGTAGTAAAGAGTAGTCTACTGGTAGTAAAGAGTAGTCTACTGGTAGTAAACATAGGCCTTAAACTGAGGAAAAAATTTCTGAAAGTGTACGTTTGGAGCATAGCATTCTGTTGTAGTCTAACATGGACAGTGGGGAAACCAGAACAGAAGAGAACCGAAGCCTTTGAGATTTCATGCTACAGAAGAACGTTGCTAATTAGCTGGACTGATAAGGTAATAGGCAACGAAATAGATACATGGAGAACACTGACAAGAAGAAGGGACAGTATGATAGGACATCTGTTAAGACATTGCGGAATAACTTCCATGGCAGTGCAGGGAGCTATACACGGCAAAAACTGTAGAGGAAGACGGAGATTGGAATGTATCCAGTGAATAATTGAGGACGTGTGTTGCAAGTGCTACTCTGAGATGAATAGGTCGGGACAGGAGAGGAACTTGTGGTGCGCTGCATCAAACCAGTCAGAAGTAAATAATAATAAAAAAAACTGATTTTTAATTGTACACCAATAAATGACGTGTTATCTTAAAACGCATCCATTCGCCATACGTTAGTTACACAATAGTTTAAACCGTCGGCTATCGTGCTAGATAAACGTTGTTAACCTGTAATACGCTCTTGGAGCGGAACGGAACAGGACAGATTGGGATAGTGTCCTGTTGTGCCCCTTCATTTTTTATGCAACCATATTTGAAACTATGTACTCCAATTTTTCATCCTCCCTTTACCTAACTGTGTGAACTTACACAAGAATGGCTCATATACAGCAATGTATATTAATTGAATGGAAATGGCAGTTTCAGCCGTTTCATCTTCTTAAGTAGGAGCCTTAAAATCATCTAAGGAATTTAACGTACCCAAATCAACTTTGTAAAGATGCTTTCATAAAGCGAAGAATAATCCCAAATACAGAGTTGACATATCTGATGGGAAATGTGTTGACTGCACAACAAAAAGACGAGCTAGTAGCGTACCTGAAGTCAATGGAGAGCAGTCCAAAGATGAAACATGTCATTTTCAGGTCACTGGTGTTTCATCTAGCAGATCGAAGTAGTTCAACGGACAGATTTGACAAAGAAACTTGACTAGTTGGTTATGACTAAGTTATAGGATGTACTAATAGGCATACGATGTCGTCTATTAGCAAGACAGAAAATAACATGTGTTGAACGAGCAATGACACTACATAAAGCTGGTATTAAACATAAAAAATAACTGCAAATTTTTCAAAATCACGTTCAGATATTTTCTTATTTTTAACATACTCCTTACCCTAAATTGTTCATTAAACAACTTTGTCTTAATTTCAAGTTGATACTGGCTAATAAACCTGGCATTACCGAGATATTCATTTTGCCAATTTTCTGTTAGAAACGAAAATTCATTTCCATATATTCGGGAAAACAACTTTGAAACTCATAAGCAGTCATACAAATAAATATGTCGTATGTAAATATGTACAGGTGCTGTATCAAAATTAAGAAACATAGGAGGCAGAATACAAATTCTCTGTAACATTAATTGATTTCAGAACTTGATTATAAACTATATGGTACACAGTGTGAGTTCGTCTAGGAGGGCGAGGGCTAGGCCCAAGTAAGGGCTGAACATCAATCGTAATCAAGGTATTTATTGAAGAATATGTGTTTAAAGATCGCTGAAACCAATTAAGAAAAAATTACTTCTGGGATTTCAACAATTAATTAAAGAACACAAACAACGGGAAATCCAGGATGGAATGTAATAATATATGAAAAGAATAGTTGATACTCACCATATAGCGGAGATGTCGAGTACATAAAGACAACAACAAAAAGACTGTGTTTTTATCAAAAGTAGACAACATACAGACAAGCACCCACTCACGAAAACGCAATTAACACACTCTGGCTCTAGCTGCCAGAGACTACATGGGGAGAGACTGCCTTCATAATAAAATTACCTATATTACCGAACATATAATACGATATGCAGTATTAACCTGATATTTAGAATTCCTCTGTCCTGGCATTTGGGTACCTTAAGAGATTTCGTAGGTGACGAGGCATTTCAGTTCCTTAAGAGAGTTGGAATGTGAGGTTTTTCGCGGATGACGCTGTAGTATACAGAGAAGTTGCAGCATTAGAAAATTGTAGCGAAATGCAGGAAGATCTGCAGCGGATAGGCACTTGGTGCAGGGAGTGGCAACTGACCCTTAACATAGACAAATGTAATGTATTGCGAATACATAGAAAGAAGGATCCTTTATTGTATGATTATATGATAGCGGAACAAACACTGGTAGCAGTTACTTCTGTAAAATATCTGGGAGTATGCGTGCGGAACGATTTGATGTGGAATGATCATATAAAATTAATTGTTGGTTAGGCGGGTACCAGGTTGAGATTCATTGGGAGAGTGCTTAGAAAATGTAGTCCATCAACAAAGGAAGTGGCTTACAAAACACTCGTTCGACCTATACTTGAGTATTGCTCATCAGTGTGGGATCCGTACTAGATCGGGTTGACAGAGGAGATAGAGAAGATCCAAAGAAGAGTGGCGCGTTTCGTCACAGGGTTATTTGGTAACCGTGATAGCGTTACAGAGATGATTAACAAACTCAAGTGGCATACTCTGCAAGAGAGGCGCTCTGCATCGCGGTGTAGCTTGCTCGCCAGGTTTCGAGAGGGTGCGTTTCTGGATGAGGTATCGAATATATTGCTTCCCCCTACTTATACCTCCCGAGGAGATCACGAATGTAAAATTAGAGGGATTAGAGCGCGCACGGAGGCTTTCAGACAGTCGTTCTTCCCGCGAACCATACGCGACTGGAAAAGGAAAGGGAGGTAATGACAGTGGCACGTAAAGTGCCCTCCGCCACACACCGTTGGGTGGCTTGCGGAGTATAAATGTAGATGCAGATGTAGATGAGGAGGCGTCCTTTCCCAGAAGTAGAACATGCTCTTAGCACTCTGTCATGAGCCAAAACTGAGTTTAATATTCTAGTACTGTGATGCATGACACAACAGATATTAAGCTGATAACGACAGATTTTTTTACCAGAAGAGAGAATACTTAGAGGACATATATCCTATAACATATTGTTGCTCAGAATTTTCACATTTAGAGTGATACTTTTGTGACACGAAAATACTTTTATGTGAAATGTCTGTTACACGCCGTCTGTTGTGTGATATGTGATTGTATCGCAAAAACAGTCCGCCCCGGTAGCTGAGTGGTCAGCGTGACAGACTGTCAATCCTAAGGGCCCGGGTTCGATTCCCGGTTGGGTCGGAGATTTTCTCCGCTCAGGGACTGGGTGTTGTGTTGTCCTAATCATCATCATTTCATCCCCATCGACGCGCAGGTCGCCGAAGTGGCGTCAAATCGAAAGACCTGCCCCAGGCGAACGGTCTACCCGACGAGAGGCCCTAGACACACGACATTTCCATTTCCATCGCAAAAACTTGGTTTTTGTTAAGTATAGGTGAATCTCAAGTATTGCACATGAATGTGTTTACCAAAAGACTTTGTAAGTATGCTGTTATCCTCTGGAGCTGTTGTTTAGATATGTACTTTACAGTCAACTTCAGCAGTGTGATAATGACTATTAACAATGAGAAAATTTAAGTCTGAGTGGAGAATTGTAACGTATCTCATCTATTATTCTTTTACATTACCGTCTATTTTTTCACCATTCTTTACATTCGTCTCATTTAAGTTAACGAAAGTCTGTCTCTAGTTATATGTGTACGGAGATTCAAAACAATCTTTCGTGGATTCACCCAGGACGCTGTTGTTCCAGTCGACATTTGTTGGCGTCGTCATGTGGCAGATGCTCACCGATTCACTGGAAGAGGACAAGATGGCGGGTGCCATCTTGTCAATAAGAAAAATTAATTTGAAAGATACAAAATAAATTCCTGCCGCCACTTGATGTACCACCCCATCACAGACCTCTCACTGTGAAAACTCTTTCAATTTCTGTAAAAATGGTACAAGATTTAGATGTGCTGGGATTAAGTAGTATGGAAGCTGTTTAAGGCACGGTTCGTCCACAGTCCAAAGATTCTAAATACAAAGTATTGCTGAACAGTCACTTTTCATAACACAGCCCGTAACAGTGACGTAATACTTGGTATCTCCTCAGTCATAATAGAGATGACAACTACTTGGTTACTGTTTGAGTTAATTCACACTTATCGTGATATAACTGCTTATAGTTCCTTTCTTCTCGGAGCACTGTTAGTCTTTGAAACGTCACCTTCGGTAATTAAAGAGTGACAGTGCTGGAAAAACTCTTACGTTATTTGATTTTCAAACAGCTGAGCAAAACTAAACGCACTGAAACTGTTTTACCTTTACTTGTTCTGATCATGTCTAAACTGACACACAATATTTTTAGCGCAACTCAGTCTGACTTTCAATAATCCCTACAAAAGAATGACCCAGACTAACAATAACCTATATCTTTCATGAATCACTTACCTCACAAAAATCTTCGTTGCTCTAACTACTGCAATACAGCGAGCGCCAATACTGCCAGCTAAATAAAAGAATCTAACTACTGAAGGCACTCCTTAATAGTGTTCAAAAGTCATTATATATATATATATATATATATATATATATATATATATATATATATCAGTTCAGTCTTACAAATTTCCTTTTTCTGAAGGACACACGTCCAGATCGTCTGCTTAGAGTAATCTCTCCACATGCTGTTCACATCCAACTGCCCAACACTACACTAGCGAATATTCCAACAATGAGTCCAACCAGCCACAGACTGCACACAGCGCAGTCAGCGATTTTCATACAGAGCACTACGTGGCGTTACCAACATAAAAACCTAAACTGCCTACTACTTACATCTTCACCCCCCCCCCCACCACCACCACCACCATTGGCGTCTGCGCTAACATCTTGACCAAACTTCTGTCTTGAATTTTGTTCCTTGCAGTATTGCAGTCTTGAGATTCCTCTTCTTCGTTGATAATATCACGTCGTATTTCTTATCGAAACTTCGTCTTGTAAGTTGAAACACTATAATGCTGTTGTGATAGTTTTCTGTAAGTTTTTGCGTTCCACTCGTTACTGGGCATCCTAACTGCTTCATCTGTTTAAGAACTGCAATTTTCTCTTCCACATGCAATCGTCCGACTGCCTCTTCCTCTGCGAAATTAAAACTTTTTCACCGGTTAAATTACACGTCTCCAACTGCCCTTCTATACGTTACCAGGAACCAGCATCGACAACTGTACGGTCAATAGCGTACGGCCCATTTCAGCGTGCATTCATTATTACCAAGAAAACATCCTCTTTTTACAAAATACAACTGATTTTTACTGGCAATCCGAAGTGACAGTTCCATTCACTTGTTAATTTTACACTGCCGTATCAAATTTTAAACTGTCAGTTATTGTTTGTTCATTCATTCTCAGTAACATTTAACAAAGATGGGCATTAAAAAGCTAGGATAGTATTAAGTCAAATTCTTATCTTAATTCAAAAATTACGGCGACAAGCCTTAATTTATTTCTCTCGGAGTGTCGTATGGGAATACGATAAGTTGGATTATGTCTGACCGATGTTTCGGAATCCACGTTGTTTGATATGGTGGCGGCCATTCTGGTCGAGGTACTTCATTACGTTTGATCTCCGAATGTGGCTAAGTTTTGGAACAGTTGATGTCTTTGACATATGGCTTTGAGTACAATGGGACTTAACATCTGAGGTCATCAGTCCCCTAGAACTACTAAAACCTAATTAACCTAATGACATCACACACATCCATGCCCAAGGCAGGATTCGAACCTGTGGCCGCGCATTTCCAGACTGAAGCGCCTAGAACCGCTCGGCCACAACGGCCGTCGATGTCTTTGACAGTGGACGGTACTTTTGTGAGCTACTTCTGCTTCTCTCGTTACATAGGTAGAGTCCTGTGCTTTCTGCCAACCAGTGAGTGCAGACTATGTTCAGTGGGTCTATGTTACTTTATTGTTGAATTAGGAGCTGCTGATTCTATACAGAAACTGACAAGGATTCGACTGACACTGGATCACTGTAACGGGAAGAATCGGTGACGTCGACGAAGCGGCTAAGGAGACTGTATCGCTATTAGCAGGTCTA
Source organism: Schistocerca serialis cubense (assembly GCF_023864345.2). Lineage (NCBI taxonomy): Eukaryota > Metazoa > Arthropoda > Insecta > Orthoptera > Acrididae > Schistocerca > Schistocerca serialis. The sequence goes on along the minus strand of NC_064639.1, from coordinate 1,120,296,855 downwards.
ATTCGCTTATACATTACTGTGCAGAGTATTTGTTTGCTACCTCTCAGTTGTATATGTTTAAGGCCTGCGTTGCCCGAAAGAAATGTACGTCGTTTTTTCGTCGCCACACTGGAGAAAACACGAGGTAGCTTTCACCGTATGAGAAAAGCCATAAATCGAGAATTCCCGGCTACTATTCTCAGATAAAAGCAATCCGTAAGATGAACTCGTAACAAGACACACCCCCCCGCTGGGGGTTCGTTGCAGCCCTTAGGGAAAATGACTAGATGTCTCGAGAGAGAAAAAACGTGAAGAAAATCATGAAAAAGTTAATTAGCTATGATAGTAATAGAGACGAGAATGAGGACGTGGAGACATGTGTGCGTGCTTACTACAGAACCATCGACGTCCTGGTGGTAGGCTGCTTGCGAAAACGGATGCGGGCACAGTGTTGTTACAGCCATCTTGATAATCGTCTCCCTCTTCTTCAGACACCAACAGATTCCTATCGTTAGTTTCCCGGGCACGTCTGACTTGCAGATAATGAATTTGTACGTGCTACAACTAAGATAGTGGAAGACTTAACTCGCCCATCTTCTCGATCGATCGAAACCAACCGACCGCGACCAGACACTGCTTCAGACTGGGCTCGACAGCGCGTCTCCCTGGATTTTACTTTCTTACTGGATGTGCCTCCCCTGCACAGACTTAGGGCTGGCGGTGGCGACATCACCTGCAGTTTTACTGCCGAGCGGTGAGGGGTCTTTTGTTACTTGCGTTGGATAGGCCTGAGTGGCGCAGTCCAGAGACGAGGGACGAGGGAAGAAGATGGTGTTCCTCCCCGATGTCGTATAGGTAGCAAGTTTGAACAACACGGCTCCCTTCTTCCTTTTTGACAAACTAGCGATCTTTGGACTATTGTAATATATCGATTCTCAACATTCTAAAAATCATCACGATGTTCTCGTGCTGTGGATGTTTTCCTTAGCAAAACGTCGGTCGGTTCGGAATCGAGGAGAAAACAATTTCTTTTGTGAAAGTAATTTGCTTAACATAATTAACAGCTCATTAACAATACACTAAGTCAAGCCATGACTGTGGTCATTCGGTTCGTAATCTCCTCTACAGATCAGGTCTGTGATTGTATTAACATTAATTACACAATTCGTGACATGGGGACGAAACCGTTGTTTGGAACATTACATGTATATGAGAGCTACAAACGTCTCTTATTCACATGTTGTGTAGGACGTGTTTCATTGCCGATGTCGTATGGTAGTGTCGTTTGTTAGTTGTGCTACTGTTGAAAACCTCTTACTTATGACTTATTTGTGAATAACATTTTTCAGCCGGACCTCTGTTTTCAAATTTAAAGTGTTTGTGAATTTGACTCCATTCAACTCTGTGACTCAGGTTGATGCTATTCACAAACACACAGTTGTCCTATGATGCCGACGTCAAATATCAGGAAAACCTGCACCGTAATTAGTATTACAAGGTAGCTAGGGTGGTCAGATAAAAAAATACACTGATGGAAAAAAATCATTACACCAAAAAATAACTTCAGGAATACATTTTTCTAGGTAACATATTTAAGTGATAAATACTGTTGGATCACAGGTTAAAGTAAGCGTGAAATAAGCTATTGCAAATAGGAAATAATGGTACATTAATAACACCAGAATGTTGAATGCAAGCATCCAAACATGCATGCATTGTGTTGTACAGGTGCTGGAGTTCCAAGCCTGTTGCACTTGCTCTGTCAATACAGGGACTGTTAATGCTGTTTGCAGACTATGCCGGAGTTGTTATCCGATGATGTCCCACTTGTGCTCCATTGGACAGAGATCTGGTGATCGAGCAGGCCAAGGAAACATGTTGACCCTCTATAGAGCATGCTGGGTTACAACATCGGTATGTGGACGAGCGTTAACATGTTACAAAACAACCCATGGAATTCTGTTCATGATGGCAGCACAAGAGGTCGAAAGGTCGAATCACCAGACTGAGGTACAGATTTGCACTCATGGTGCTTGGAATAACTACCGGTGTGCTCCTGCTGTCAGACGAAATTGCATCATAGACCATAACTCCAGGTGTAGGTCCAGTGTGTCTAGTATGGAGACAGGTTTGTTGGAGGTCCTCAACTGGATTCCTTCTAATCAGAGTACGGCAATCACTGGCACTGAGGTAGAAGTAGCTTTCACCAGAAAACACAAGAGATCTCCACCTTGCCCTCCAATGAACACTAGCTTGACACCACTGAAGTCACAAATGGCGGTGGTTTAGGGTCAGTGGTATGCACGCTACAGAGCGTGTGGTTCCGAGATATCCTTTAGGTACGATTTGTAACAGTTCATTGTGTCATCGTGGTGCCAACTGCTACTCAAATTGTTGCTGCAGATGCAGTACGGTGCCCCAGAGACATACGCTGAAGGCGATGTCCACCACTCTCGGGAGTCTTCTTACGACCGTACATTCCCGTGATCACCGCTGCCAGCAGTTATGTATACATTGGCTACGGTCCTGCCAAGTCTTTCTGCAATATCACAGAAGTAACCTCCACGACTGCATTCAAACTCAGTGAAGTGCTGATAATGGCGTCTTTGTGGTCTTAAAGACATCCTTGACTAGCATCAGCTCACCACGACCAATATCAAAGGTAACTAACGCTCACAATCGCTACGGCGCGTATTTAAACCAAATCTGATTGGATGATCATAGTGGCGTTACTAACGCAACTCCTATGCACAAGGAGCAAAATTTGAACAGACATCATCTTTCAGATGTAGAAACATAGCTACTAACTTTCGTTTATGTCGCACAACTTTTTCTAGATGTTGTCAATTGTTTTCTCATCACTGTAGATAATCTGAATTCGGCGTTATTTAGTTGAAAATTTTGCTCTAACAGCTGGCTTATCTATTTTAAATAGAAACCAGTCAGTTTCTTGTGACATCGATATTAAACGTGATTAAACTAGGAAGAAAAAAACAATCGGTAAGCAGCCTTATAAGCTGGCCATTTTGATAGTAACTAAAAACGGCGCAGGGGTCTATTCGTCGTCATCGATTTCGTCCAAATTAGTGATACACGCAGAGCTTGGCCAGAAATGACAGTGACAAAAGTGGGAGCTCCAAATGGGGAAGCAGTTTAGAATAAAAAGTATTTCTGGCGCTGTTCGGGCTCGCCATTATTCATACATTTCAGCGTAGCTTCTAGGCTGAGGTTGGAGCGGCGGAAAGATCACGCAATGGTGATCCGAGGGCTGTTGGCCAGAACAGAATTAGGCAACCTAAAAAGTGGAAAACAAACATTGAAAAGAGACAAAGGTTAGGGTAGGCTGTAATCTACGCTGCTCCATTTTTGCATCTGTTACACTAATTGTCAAGTATAGGAAAGAACTTTAATATTAGAAATAATCTAAGAGTGTGTAGGGAGAAATCTGACCTTACACTAAGAATGGGAGATAGAGAACCATGAAAAGTAGTAACATACGCCATATTACTGACTGAGAGATGGAAAATTTTGAATCATTGCTGATTTCCGCTGATGTTCTGCTGATATAATCGGAGGTCGTGGACTGGACTGAGTAGTGGAGCAAAGCCATTTCTGGAGTACGTTTTACAGCATATTGATGTCTAATTCGTATGCAAATTAATTAATTGATCTATTAATTACACCACCACCTCCTGATGACATCCTTGGTTTCCCCAGCCGCCATGTGGGTCTCCCTCAGGGAACTCCCAGCCCCCTCCCATGCCCCTCCCCAACTGCGACACATCCCAAGATGGTGGTCCATAAAAAAATCGCAGGAAATTCGTTCAGCCTGTGTCAAGTTGCTGGACTTGGAGGATAACATGCTCCCCTGCCCTCCTCCCTCCCCTTCAAATGCTCAAAATTCAAGTTTATTGGCAGAAATAGAAAATTTTGTGTGTTCACCTTGAGGTTCAGAGACCAAATGTCCTAGTTCACAACACCACCACCAGAGCACACTTTCTGCCATCTCAATCACCACCACCTCTGCCCCACTATCCCACATCCCCTCCACTCCTCCACTTGCGAGGAAGCCTAAGTCTGTGGTGGGCTGCCAGACAGGATGGATAAGAGTCTTTATCACTTTGTACACATTTGGGATATTGTTTATTTAATCAATTTGAGTTCCTGTTTATTGAGAACTAGATAGTAGGTCTGAATAGTTTCGTCAATAATTGCTGGATGTAGAGCGGACATTTTCGCTATCACTGCAGCACTAGAGAGTTGCTCCAGCCATTCCAGCCAGTAGCCCTAAATGTGAAGGGTGGGTTATAATGATAGGACTGAAAGCTATAACTGAAGTATAGAGGAGTATCCTCCTGCCAATCTACAAGTAAATAGCTGCTGCTGGGACGAATGTAAAAAAAGGTAATATTACTACAGTGACCCACTGTCCCATTCCACCTGTAACATCCTGCACCTATAAGCAGGACTCCTGTAAGAACATCGTTTGTCAATGAAACGCACTTAAACCTATCTACTAGTCGTAAGTCGCAATCTTGTCAAGAGAAACGTGAGAAATATATCTATGATATTTTTTTACGAATGTAGAGCACGTTAACTTACCTGAACACGATATCTCAAGAAGAAAAAGAAAACTAACCAGTCACCTCCAGTCGTCTCCAGTCTAGTCCACTGCTATCTACCGAGTGTAATGTGTATCCGAAGAGCCAGCCAGCAGAAAAACCACTGGTTGCCAGGGGCCAGGCTAATTCATGAATTCCTGTTGCTGCCCAACCCCCGCGTGACTTCCGCCACTGACTAAGCGACAATGCGAGTGAAGCAGCAGTGGTTTGGATGTGTACTGTAGGTCCATCAGTGACATAGCCCCACAGTTTAAAACATCCAAACCGGGGATGTTCTTTTGTCAATACACCTCGAATTTCTCATGGGAAATGTAGATTTTACCACTTTATTTGAGTTATTTTCAAACATATAAGAAATCGGACCATACACGCTTTTCACATCGCTAAAGTGTCATTACTTGTTATGAAAATCCTGTACAGCACAATGGTATAGGCTGTATTTGCTCCAAGTATTTACTCTGACCTCAGCAGTTTGATCACATAGGAACTTACCACAGAAAGGGTGACACAGTGAGCAATAACAAAATATCTGTCTACTGATCGCCGCATCCCAAACTTGTACAAGTCTGCAAACCTAGGCCTCCATCAGAATACAGCCCAATGGAAGCGTTCTTATTGGCTCCCGCCAAAACAGAGGCCAAACGATTGGAGAACTCGAATGGGAATCCCTGGAGGGAAGATGACATTCTTTTCAAAGAAAACTATTGAGAACTGATATTTGAAGCTGACTCCCACCAACACGTATTTCCTATAAGGACCATGAAGATAAGTTACGATAAAAATTAGAGCTCTTACAGACACATATAGATAGTCTGTGATCTGAAGGTTTCCCGGCGAATGTGCTGTATCCAAAGTTCTCGGGTGTCCAGCCGAATTCCATCGCCGAAGTTCCACGATATTTCGGCGAATAACCGTTCCGCCATCATCAGGTGGTGCTGATGGAATGATCTGTCTGCGCTGTGTCCATGGTATTTATTTCCGCGGGGTCCCGAGTCGTACCCCGGCGCGGACGGCCGGCGGGGCGCCGCGTGGTGGGAGGGGTGGGGGTCGCTGCAGCCACGCCCCGTGGTAGGCGCAGTCCATCTTCGTCCGCCGTGACGGAAGGATCTCGCGTCGGCTCGCGCCGTAGCTCCTTGATGGTGTTTAATAATGGTTTCCAGGCCTTGCTAAGTTGGAACCCGGTGTCCCTGTTGATGAGGTTATCCGTTACGCGAATTTCTATGGCCTCCTTGTAGATACAGTCCCAGCAGGCACTTGTGGCCGTCAGGGTTTTTGTCTTTTCGAAATTCGCTGTGTGTCCGGTTTCAATGGAGTGTTCTGCTAGGGCCGAATGGCTGGGTTGGCATAAGCGGGTGTGACGTTCGTGTTCCTTGCATCGGTCCTCGACTGTGCGAACTGTTTGGCCGATGTAGGATTTTGTATATGCCTGCTTTCTTAAGGCCTACATCATCTTTTGCCGTTCCTAGTAGGTCACAAATCTTTGCTGGTGGTCGGAAGACTGTGTCAATCTTGTGTTGCCTTAACAGTCTCCCTATTTTTGACGACACGTTGTCAGCAAACGGCAGAAAGACCAGAGCTTGCTTCTCTTCTTCGGGTTGTTCTTCATCTCGGTTCTTGCTGCACTTTTGTTGTCGGAAGGCCCTTTGGATTTGGCGGTTGCCATACCCATTCTTGCGGAACACGGTCTCCAGGTGTTTGAGTTCCGTTGGCAAGTTCTGTTCATCAGTGATCGAGTGTGCTCTATGTACTAAGGTGTTGAGCATTCCATTAAACTGCGCCGGATGGTGGCAGCTGGAGGCATGTAGGTACAGGTCAGTGTGTGAAGGGTTGCGGTACACACTGTGAACTGCGCCTACCAACGGGCGTGGCTGTCGCTACCCCCACCCCTCCCACCACGCGGCGCCCCGCCAGCCGTCCGCGCTGGGGTACGACTCGGCACCCCCCGGACATAAATACCATGGACACAGCGCAGACAGATCATTCCATCAGCACCACCTGATGATGGCGGAGCGGTTATTCGCCGAAATATCGTGGAACTTTGACGATCGGATCCGGCTGGACACCCGAGAACCTTGGATACATGTAGATAGTCTTTTTTACCTTCAGTGTGTTTGTATGTGGCATAGGAAAAGGGGTAACTGGTAGTGGTACATGATACCCTTCACCACGTACCATACATGGCTGCTGAAGTGAGCGTATATGTGTACGTTTAGTATACCTATTAAGATGTCAGTCCATCCAGTTCTAGGGACACAAAACTCACGGAAGAATGTTGTCTCTTATTTATCAAGAAAACCAAAGATGGAAAATTTGGTTCTGATTCTCTCTCCATAGAAACCTTCATATTAGCCCCTAATTTTTTCATTGTAGACACTTCGCGAGATGTAAGTGAGAAACTGTAATATGTTTACCCACAACACTTAGAATATACGCTATAGAGGTCATCTTTCAGCTCCCCTTTTGTCACAATATCACTAAACTGCTATAATGTTACGAATCTTCCGGTCTTCGATATGTAGCATTTGACTCCATATGATATCCACGAGTAAGAGATGTTTACCGCCAAGTTACAGACCCTTGATAATTCTCTCTGAATTCCATCACGCTCCAACAGTGCTGTTCCATTAGTTAGAAGACCGTCTATTCCTCTGCCCATCACTGACTAGGTAGAGAGCTATCATAACGGGAAATACAGCAAACTAACAGACAGCAGGGAATTCATAACTATGCATAGTGTACTTGGTTAAAATGGCTCTGAGCACTATGTGACTTAACATCTGAGGTCATCAGTCCCCTAGAACGTAGAACTACTTAAACCTAATTAACTTAAGGACATTACACACTTCCATGCCCGAGGCAGGATTCGAACCTGCGAACATAGCTGTCGCGCGGTTCCGGACTGAAGCGCCTAGAGCCGCTCGGCAACCGCCGCCGGCTTAGTGTACACGGGCTGCACAAAGAACTTCAGGAGCATGACACCTACAATTCATCGATATCAAATTACTGGCTATAAATATCCCTCCATACATGACCAAATCTCCTTTATTGTATTCCTATGATTACCAGCTAGAAATACAACACTGTAATGGTGTCCGAGTCTTCATTGACAGCACAGGTCTCCCTCCTTCTTCTAGTTATTTTTGAAACTATGAACTATGAACTATAAAGTCTTAGCTAACGACAATAGGCAGAAAAGTCAAAAAGACTTTACTGCGTCTCATTCTTCCTATACATCGGGAGTAGAACACCATCCGAGTGCTGGCATCTATCATAAGTGGTTGTCTCATTAAATATACATATAACGGTCCACTGGAGCAGGTGACCAATGATCGAAGTCGCTTCCAAGGACCTATTTGGGAGATGTGGGGGAGGAGATGTGGGTAGTGGCGGGGGTGTGGTGGTGGTGGGGGATGTCTAACAGCACCCTCTGGTGGTGCTGTTCTGAACTAGGTCAGTTGGTCTCCAGACATCAAGGTGAACACACAAAATTTGATACTCCCTCCAATAACTTTGAATATACCACCATTTCTTTGAATTTATCGACAAAATTTCTATTTCTCACCAGTTAAAGTGGAGGAGGGATGGGAGGGGAACGTGTGCCCTCCCAGGCCAGCAGCTCAACACAGACTGAGCGAATTTTACCAGACTGCCATCTTGGATTATGTCGCAGGAGCTGAGGAGGAGGGGAAGGGCTGGAAGTTTGTAACCTCCCCCTCACTTATCGACCTAAATGACGGTGAAAAATTAAACCACGTGTACCTAATAGAAATTTGGGAAAAACAATCGTCACCGAAGTTAATCTGTCGGTAAAGAGGGAGGAAAGGGTTACATCTAAATGAAAGGAAAAATGCAAATGAAACTGGTGGAAATTAATTTTGAAAAGGGGTAAAGTTAATAAAGAAAGTAAATGTGCGGCCGTTACATTAACAATTAACTAGCGGTAATTAGATATTTGAGATTTGGGGGAAATTACGCTCGCCAGTCCCAAGGTACAATTACTGTAGTAACTGAAAAAGAAAGGTTATTACACATATAATTAGCACTAGAAGCGTGGCAACTGAAGGTTGACACGTGTAGTGTGAAAACTGAAAGTTTGTCAGAAGTAATGAATTTCGCTACACTCTGACTTAACTTAGCAAAAGAATTAATAAAACCGGAAAATCGAAAGTTAATTTAGTGACTGAAATTAATAGTGAGCTTTGTTTGTGAAGCATATCGAAATTCAGTACAATACGGTTAGTCTTGGGCTACCTCAACAATCATTTCAAAAGCTACTTTAATCAACGCAATTTAGAAATAAGAGATTTAACTTTGAACTTGAATTAAATGATTCTGAACAATTAACAATAGTAAAATTTAGTACGTACCAAGCTGAGCTGCAGACACAGGTAAGCTAAAATACGGTAACAAAACTCGCACTCTTAATTTGTTCTTGTGTAATCTAAATATTGTGGCCAGCTATGAATACTTTAACTGAACTTTGAAATTAAAGCAGTGAAATCGAATGATGCTGGCGTTTGAATTTCAACGACACTCGGGTTCATTCCGGAAAAGGAAGGGACCCTGCATGGTAATGCAATTGGGACAATGAGCAACAAAGGTTCATGCTACGTTGCTGTAATTTAGTTATAAAAATGGAACAGTTTGAAAAGCTGAGGCCTGCCATACAGTTCTAAAACTTTACGTGCTTCCAGTCTTCCATGCTGGTTGATTGAAGGTTTGAAGTCGTCGGTCGAGGAGGTGGCGACAGTCACTCATTGTCGGTCGTCGCTGTTGCAGAAGCTGGATGTTGGCGCGCCTTCTTCTCGACACGGTCACCACGCGAAACGGGCTCTTGATGCGCGCCAGCTAATGCTTCCCGTCCGCGACACCGTGTCAGAAACTATCATAGCAAGTCGAACGCAATTACATGCTGCCCAACCCCGAAAGCGCGGCAACTCGCGGGAGCGTCACACAACACACCTGCTCCACTGCACCACCCCAGCCAGACTCTCTCTACCCTGCCCGCGGTCCACGCGGCAGAGTTAACACTACCAAAGATCCTAAACACTTGGGTTCTCCACACGACCTATCGATGTATTCGTTCGATAGCATAGATTTCCCTAGGCCAGACCCAGCGTATAAATACAAATAATATTCACAAAACAAACCAATTATACATCGACATAAATGCGTATATATACAAATAGTAAAACAATTACAATATACAAAGACACAGAAATGTTACATCTTGAGGTAAGAAAACAAGGAAAAAAAATTATAGTACAATAGATGGAAATAGGAGGATATGCATTTCCGGCGTTACAGGTTCGCTGCGGAAGACCCACGTGGCAGTTGGGGACAATTCACACCGTCATCAGTATAGCTGGGGGTTATTAATCGATCAGTTAATTAATTTGATATCAAACTGATATCAAAAGTACACCAGAGATGGGTTTTCCTCATCTTGTTGGCCAAAAGGGTCGCAGGTGAAGGGGTGAGTTCAATGTTTATAAATCCACCATAAAATAACAGGAAACATAAACATTAAAATTCATTATTTGAACCAAAAAAGCAAACGGTTCTCCAGACTCATTGCTGTCAGTATAATCTTATAATTAACGGAGAATCATAGATGTTTCCTGCTATTTTTGTAAGGCTCTGTCTGCGTTTTTGTATAACTTCTTCAATTCTTCAATGTGCCTACTATCCTTAAATGACAATATACACTTTGTTATAGTGATTTCATTGTTTCGTATCCAGGTATTCCGCCTCACAGAGTATCCTACATGTAACCACAGAATTGGTTGTCATTGTTCATTGGTACCGATGTCTGACATCATAGATTTACACGGCGCATTTTACGCCACCCAAATAAAGAGTAGACAACATGCATTCATTCTCAAATGTTGCCGTACTGAAACACCCAACCTTAATAGCAACAAGAACCAAGGCCTTAAAGGAAAATCCACCACTTTTAAATACAGTATTGTCAACCATTGCGGTAATAATCTGCAAGTCTGTCCTGATGTTGACGTTAACCAATCACCCGATCATAGCTGAGATCAAAACGAGGAAGGTAAATCTCATCTTCCAGTAGAAACTCGAGGTGGAAATCACAAATAGATCAAATTTGGACCACTTAGAAAAGTTCTGAGGACCTTCATTTGCAGTCTCAATACCCGTGAATCATATTATTCAAGGAAAACTAACCCGTGTTTTCCTCCCAACATATCTCAGGATGAGTAAATGATCGCTGCAGAAAGACATGGTCGAGAGAAACTCATTCAAGTCTTTTTCAGAGACGTTTTCTGTACACAGCTTACCACAGCATTTTCTTACACGAGAGGAGGTGAGGGTAGCAAATCTTTCGAACTGGAAAATAGAATACTTTGGGACAAAATGAAACCGCTAAGTCGGGACTGAAAATTAAATTCGAGCTACACAAGAAAAAAGCACCAGCTTTTTCCCAGCACTTGCGTATAAAGCCAAAAGCCTATTTCATCTTGGCTTTAGTCTGTCAAAGGAATACTGTTCTACCTAAGGTAACAGACCAAAATTCCCAGTATTCCAGAAGCTTTATTGCTGCAACGTTTCAGTTGTTCAAGGCTTGTCAAGTGATTGTCAGAAATCTGCTTAGGGATCAATATACAGCTGGACAGAAGATGAAGGAAAAAATCCGGGAATAAGGTGGCTTCCATCGTATTCAATGAGTTAAAGGCTGTAGATCTCTCAGACTATAACAGCATCCGCCTCGTGGCAGAGGAATGTGTAGGGCAACACAGTATCAATGTGTTATCAAAGTTGACAACGTTCCTGGCTAATTATGCACCAGCAAACATAAAGAAGATTGAAATAGTCTTACCAGTTACTAGACAATCTTTGTTACTTTCAAATAGAGTGTTTAGCCTAATAGAAGTAGAAGCACGGAACTCTGATACTGTCTAGAAGACACTGGGTATCTCAAGATCGGAAAGAAAGAGCCAAGTGGCTTATGAAGTCAGTATGTCAGCTCCACTTCCAATTATCAACATGCAAGTTCATAAATTTTTGGAAAACGAAGTCACGCAAAGTGGTGGTCAAAGGAGAACTAGCTTACAGCATCGATATGGGAGCAGAGAGAGTAATTTCTAACCCCAGTAGCAAACTGGAAGAGATAAAGTGTCAGACCATTTCCACTGGTGTACCAGTGAAGGCAGAAAAACCTAGAGATGTTGACATGTTGTTAGTCAAAAAAGTTTTGGAAAAAAGTGAAGACACTTTCAGTCTTGAGTGGTACAGAATTGTACTTAAGAGACCGACTCGTAACTCAGATTTGCCTGACTAGCGATGTGAATGTAAAACACAGAAGAATGATTTTGGCAATGATCTCATGTCTATTTGAGATCTGATTCCCGACTTTTGGCATCTGGATTTTAATATACCAATCAGCATTTTAAATCCCTCTAGAAATTCTCTCATATTGTAAGGACTTTAAAATAAAAATGAATTTCATTACTACTCAAATCCAGTAAATGAGCAACACATGTTAATATAATTTTATTTTGTACGTACCACACACATCATTGTAGGCCTATTTTCTATTTTTTCAGTAATATCATATAGTTTAAAACTTAATTTGTTCCCCTTTCTGTCTAAATTCCTACAATGTTCCAGCTGAAACTGTTGTAAAAGACTCACGGCACCATGAAGTGATTCCCTGTGCATGTTCACTTGAGAAGTGGACATCTACACATTTTGATTTCAAGGACGGGCATCTGTAATTTGAAAGGCAATGTCAACCGGTTCAACTAATTAAATTGATATTGGGTACTTTTCAGAACCATTCCTGCAGTATTAAAGTTAATGATGCCTGAAACTACGTGGAAATATATTAGCTCCAATTTTCGTAATATAAAATGATGTTTATGTCACTGTCTTGCAGATTGCAGATGTCCATCTCTGATCATGTCCTACTCAATTAATAAGTTTTCTCCACGCAATAACGATGACAACAGCTTATGCGAATCATTTTACAGATTTACAAACGATTTTATCCCAGAACAATAATAATGATAAAACAGAATTTCTGCGCCAAGTCTCAAGCGATTAATAATTTTCCACCACACAATACCTTTGTGCAAATCTATTTAAATAGTTAAATAATTTTTACCCCAGAACAGTAACAATGGCATCTGTATTTTTGATGGCAGAGTTTTTAAGGTGGTTCTTAATATTTCGTGCCCGCTGATTCCAGAAATATAACTCATTTTGTTGAGCCAGGTCAATTTTTATTGCTGTTTCAGTGTTTAAAATAAAACACTTAAGTCGTTTTTAATACGATATACACGCTGATTATGGTTTGAAAACAGTCTTGCATTTGGATGAAGTCTAAATTATGTGTATAAGATCATACATTAACACTACTTTCTGGAAGAAAGGCTCTTTTCAAGAACTTTCGTATATATTTTGCCTCTGTAATAGACCTCTTGAAGCAGCAGCAATAGTTCGGAAGCATATTCTCATCCCAGCGACCCTGGTATTTGTCCTCCATCCCTCTAATATCCACACTAAAAGTCTCACGCTGCTCCTCGCCATAATGTGCACAGTTGTCAGGGAAGAAATCTAAATGTGAGTTGAGACAGTGCGTCTTTATTGACATACGAACACCAAGAACCTGGAAGTTCTGCGGGAGCTACTTGACACCATTTTCATATTCAGGTTGCCTATAATTGCCAAGAAAGTTTTTTTTGTGGATTTCAGTGCAAATTAGGTATTTCTCTATGTATCCTCCATATTCATTCGAACTGTGGATCGTTCGTAAGCTCGCTGATCTGAGGACCATTAAAAACACTTGCATTAATGTTGGCCCCACTGATACGTGGAAATATCCATTTTAAGAAAGCAGCAGGGTGCCAGAAGCGAGGTCTGCTCAAATCCCATCTCCACTCTCCCCCCCCCCCCCCCCCTTTGCCACCTGCATCTCTGTACACAGAGACGCTAGAAGTGACTGGATCTCTGGCGTTCCATCCTTGTTAATAATATTTATTTCACTGTCATATATTTAACGAAGCTATATGACTGGAAGTGATTCTGCTGCGTGATAATAACTTACAAAACTTCAAAAACTTGAAAAGTCTATATACCTAACACGCTATTGTCTAAATATTGAGGCAGCAAAGAAACGTGACCTGACTGAGGAAAGTGAGTCATATTTTTTAATTCAGCGTTTAAAAAATGTAAAAGATTGCCTAAAAAACTCGTGATTTCAGAAAAAAAATGTTTTGGAACGCAGGCCAGCATAATAAGAACAAAGCTGCATTTGAACAGCGGGGCCCAAATAGTTAATAATTTTTCCCACAGATTAACAACAAAAGCCTTTGCAAATCAGTTTAAATATGTAAAATTTTTATCCAAGTAAAGTGATAATGATAAAGTGCACTTAAACAGGGGGCTCAATTAATGGATAATTCTTCAACAGACAATGACAGTGTGTGTGTGTGTGTGTGTGTGTGTGTGTGTGTGTGTGTGTGTGTATGTATGTGTGTGTGTGTGTGTGTGTGCGTGTATGTGTGTGTGTGTGTGTGTGAATACCTAAGGGACCAAACAGCTGAGGTCATCGATACCTAGACATACGCACTTCTTAAACTAACTTACGTTAAGAACAACACACATACTCATGCCCGAGGCAGGACTCGAACCTCCGGCGGGAGGGACCACGCAATCCGTGACATGGCGCCTGTAATCGCGCGGCACCCAATAACAGTGATAAGACCGTAAGCAAATGAGTCTTTTTTCTTAAATAGTTAATGAATTGAAACAGTAAACCCGCTGACAGCGGTGCATTACGATAGGTGATACAACCAGCGCCGCGGCCAAAAGACACACCAAGACTCTCGCCTGCAGACAATATACACCGTCACAGCGCCGCTAAACAGTCTAATGGCCGGAAATTCGGGAAAGGAGCCACACATATAACACTCGAAGATTGGTCAAGAGCGAGCGGTGATTTAACAGGCACAATTCGAACATAAATGTACATACATAGGACACTGCATCAAGTACTTCTACTTTACTTTCTTTTCCTTTCTCTTCTTTAGGCATTGGACTCCCTGGATAAGCAGCTGCAGCAGCAAGTCGTATACTCCTAGCTCACTCATTTGTTACATAGTTTAATTCTTAATTTCCTTGCGTGTTTTTGGTACTTGCATTGTTTAATTCATAAATTTCGGGCGTATTATAGTATTTGAGAGTTGTAGCATCGCGTTTTCGTACCTGAATAGTGTAAATTCGCATAGTCGTTTGTCTTCTGTTTTTGTTTTGAACGGCCAGTGTCGGTTGGTCACAGTTAGTGTGCTCCCTGCCGCCGTTGGATAAGCAGCTGCAGCGGCAAGTCGTATACTCCTAGCTCACTCATTTGTTACATAGTTTAATTCTTAATTTCCTTGCGTGTTTTTGGTACTTGCATTGTTTAATTCATAAATTTCGGGCGTATTATAGTATGTGAGAGTTGTAGCATCGCGTTTTAGTACCTGAATAGTGTAAATTCGCGTAGTCTCCTTCCGCCGCCGAGCAGTGTCAGCAGTACGCAAGAAGCAGCATTACTGCATTTACTAGGCAATCTTGTATTTTAATAACCGTTTAAATTTTGTCGATTTGTTTGTGCTCTCTGTAGATTAGTTCAGATGATTTTTGCAAAACAGTTTTGGCATGGATAGGGACTACAACTGCTGTGTTCGGATGCAGGCTGAGTTAGCATCCCTTCGCTCCCAGCTTCAGGCAGTGTTGGCTTCGGTCACACAGCTTGAGGCTGTTGCCAATGGGCATCACTGTGGGGGTCCGGATAGGGGTTTGTCGGGGACGGCCAGCTCGTCCCACACATCCCCCGATCGGACTACGACTGTGGTTGCCCGGGATACTGCCCGCATTGAGGCTGATCCCTCACCTGTGGTAGAGTGGGAGGTCGTCTCAAGGTGTGGCAGGGGGCGAAAGACATTCCGGAGGGCTGAACGGAAGGCCTCTCCAGTTTGTCTGACAAACCGGTTTCAGGCTCTGTCTCAGGCTGATACTGATCTTCGGCCTGACATGGCTGCTTGTCCTGTTCCAGAGGTTGCCCCTCAGTCTGCAAGATCCGGGCGGTCGCAGAGGGTGGGCTTACTGGTAGTTGGGAGCTCCAACGTCAGGCGCGTAATGGGGCCCCTTAGGGAAATGGCAGCAAGAGAGGGGAAGAAAACCAATGTGCACTCCGTGTGCATACCGGGGGGAGTCATTCCAGATGTGGAAAGGGTCCTTCCAGATGCCATGAAGGGTACAGGGTGCACCCATCTGCAGGTGGTCTCTCATGTCGGCACCAATGATGTGTGTCGCTATGGATCGGAGGAAATCCTCTCTGGCTTCCGGCGGCTATCTGATTTGGTGAAGACTGCCAGTCTCGCTAGCGGGATGAAAGCAGAGCTCACCATCTGCAGCATCGTCGACAGGACTGACTGCGGACCTTTGGTACAGAGCCGAGTGGATGGTCTGAATCAGAAGCTGAGACGGTTCTGCGACCGTGTGGGCTGCAGATTCCTCGACTTGCGCCATAGGGTGGTGGGGTTTCGGGTTCCGCTGGATAGGTCAGGAGTCCACTACACGCAAGAAGCGGCTACACGGGTAGCAGGGGTTGTGTGGCGTGGGCTGGGCGGTTTTTTAGGTTAGATGGCCTTGGGCAACTACAGAAAGGGCAACAGCCTCAACGGGTGCGGGGTGAAGTCAGGATATGCGGGGACCAAGCAGCAATCGGTATTGTAATTGTCAACTGTCGAAGCTGCGTTGGTAAAGTACCAGAACTTCAAGCGCTGATAGAAAGAACCGAAGCTGAAATCGTTATAGGTACAGAAAGCTGGCATAAGCCAGATATAAATTCTGCCGAAATTTTTACAAAGGTACAGACGGTGTTTAGAAAGGATAGATTGCATGCAACCGGTGGTGGAGTGTTCGTCGCTGTTAGTACTAGTTTATCCTGTAGTGAAGTAGAAGTGGATAGTTCCTGTGAATTATTATGGGTGGAGGTTACACACAACAACCGAGCTAGGTTAATAATTGGCTCCTTTTACCGACCTCCCGACTCAGCAGCATTAGTGGCAGAACAACTGAGAGAAAATTTGGAATACATTTCACATAAATTTTCTCAGCATGTTATAGTCTTAGGTGGAGATTTCAATTTACCAGATATAGACTGGGACACTCAGATGTTTAGGACAGGTGGTAGGGACAGAGCATCCAGTGACATTATACTGAGTGCACTATCCGAAAATTACCTCGAGCAATTAAACAGACTCGTGGAGATAATATCTTTGACCTACTGATAAGAAACAGACCCGAACTTTTCGACTCTTTGAGTGCAGAACAGGGAACCAGTGATCATAATGCCGTTGCAGCATCCCTGAATATGGAAGTTAATAGGAATATAAAAAAAGGGACGAAGGTTTATCTGTTTAGCAAGAGTAATAGAAGGCAGATTTCAGACTACCTAACAGATCAAAACGAAAATTTCTGTTTCGACGCTGACAATGTTGAGTGTTTATGGAAAAAGTTCAAGGCAATCGTAAAATGCGTTTTAGACAGGTACGTGCCGAGTAAAACTGTGAGGGACGGGAAAAACCCACCGTGGATCAACAACAAAGATAGCAAACTACTGCGAAAGCAAGGAGAGCTTCACTCCAAGTTTAAACGCAGCCAAAACCTCTCAGACAAACAGAAGCTAAACGATGTCAAAGTTAGCGTAAGGAGGGCTATGCGTGAAGCGTTCAGTGAATTCGCAAGTAAAATTATATGTACCGACTTGACAGAAAACCCTAGGAAGTTCTGGTCTTACGTTAAATCAGTAAGTGGCTCGAAACAGCACATCCAGACACTCCGGGATGATGATGGCACTGAAACAGAGGATGACACGCGTAAAGCTGAAATACTAAACACCTTTTTCCAAAGCTGTTTCACAGAGGAAGACCGCACTGCAGTTCCTTCTCTAAATCCTCGCACAAACGGAAAAATGGCTGACATCGAAAGAAGTGTCCAAGGAATAGAAAAGCAACTGGAATCTTTCAATAGAGGAAAGTCCACTGGACCTGACGGGATACGAATTCGATTCTACACAGAGTACGCGAAAGAACTTGCCCCCCTTCTAACAGCCGTGTACCGCAAGTCTCTAGAGGAACGGAGGGTTCCAAATGATTGGAAAAGAGCACAGGTAGTCCCAGTCTTCAAGAAGGGTCGTCGAGGAGATGCGCAAAACTATAGACCTATATCTCTGACGTCGATCTGTTGTAGAATTTTAGAACATGTTTTTGCTCGAGTATCATGTCGTTTTTGGAAACCCAGAATCTACTATGTAGGAATCAACATGGATTCCGGAAACAGCGATCGTGTGAGACCCAACTCGCTTTATTTGTTCATGAGACCCAGAAAATATTAGATACAGGCTCCCAGGTAGATGCTATTTTTCTTGACTTCCGGAAGGCGTTCGATTCAGTTCCGCACTGTCGCCTGATAAACAAAGTAAGAGCCTACGGAATATCAGACCAGCTGTGTGGCTGGATTGAAGAGTTTTTAGCAAACAGAGCACAGCATGTTGTTATCAATGGAGAGACGTCTACAGACGTTAAAGTAACCTCTGGCGTGCCACAGGGGAGTGTTATGGGACCATTGCTTTTCACAATATATATAAATGACCTAGTAGATAGTGTCGGAAGTTCCATGCGGCTTTTCGCGGATGATGCTGTAGTATACAGAGACGTTGCAGCATTAGCAAATTGTAGCGAAATGCAGGAAGATCTGCAGCGGATAGGCACTTGGTGCAGGGAGTGACAACTGTCCCTTAACATAGACAAATGTAATGTATTGCGAATAGATAGAAAGAAGGATCCTTTATTGTATGATTATATGATAGCGGAACAAACACTGGTAGCAGTTACTTCTGTAAAATATCTGGGAGTATGCGTGCGGAACGATTTTAAGTGGAATGATCATATAAAATTTATTGTTGGTAAGGCGGGTACCAGGTTGAGATTCATTGGGAGAGTGCTTAGAAAATGTAGTCCATCAACAAAGGAGGTGGCTTACAAAACACTCGTTCGACGTATACTTGAGTATTGCTCATTAGTGTGGGATCCGTACCAGATCGGTTTGACGGAGGAGATAGAGAAGATCCAAAGAAGAGCGGCGCGTTTCGTCACAGGGTTATTTGGTAACCGTGATAGCGTTACGGAGATGTTTAATAAACTCAAGTGGCAGACTCTGCAAGAGAGGCGCTCTGCATCGCGGTGTAGACTGCTCGCCAGGTTTCGAGAGGGTGCGTTTCTGGATGAGGTATCGAATATATTGCTTCCCCTTACTTATACCTCCCGAGGAGATCACGAATGTAAAATTAGAGAGATTATAGCGCGCACGGAGGCTTTCAGACAGTCGTTCTTCCCGCGAACCATACGCGACTGGAACAGGAAAGGGAGGTAATGACAGTGGCACGTAAAGTGCCCTCCGCCACACACCGTTGGGTGGCTTGCGGAGTATAAATGTAGATGTAGAAGAATGGAAGATCTAGAGCGGGTCGGGCACAAGCGTCAGCGGTTTCGGCAACGCCATAAACCAACGTATGAACGACTAGGGCGATATTAATAACACTGGTGCTCGCGGCACGGCAATAGGGCCTCACCACGCCAAACAGACCGGTTCACGGGAGCCGGCAGAAACACCCGCTATAAGAAACAAAATATGTACGCAGCCTTCAACAAGTGAACGCTTGTATCTGGCACAGCACAGGCAAACTTCGGAATTTACGGCAAGAATGAGGGTATTACAGTCTAGGTCAAATTTAGACTTCAAGACAACACTATAACACATATTAACGAGGCACCCGCCAGAAAAAAATTAACTTTGCAAGGCAGATACTTAAAACACAAATCAGAGACAACTTCTTTTAGATCCACAAACACGACCAAGTCTCCAATGTTAAAGAACAGCGTCACTAAAAGTCATTAACATAATTTGAGGGGCTCACTCGTGTTGCCTAGCATAGCTTTTCAATAGATTTCCACATAAGCCAAAGCAATTAAGGCCACAGGCCAGACGAAACAGAAGTGGCCGGGGATGAAACGAATTCACACAATGAGGACAGCTAGCCCAGCACCAGTCCTGTGATTAACACAGTGTGTTCACTTAACATAAGGGAACTGAACCAGCAAACGTCTGCTCACGTCGATGTTCAAGATAACAATCACAGTGAAAACACGCTTACACGGTGAGGACAGTACATCAGATGGCGTCGCACAATCAACAAGGACGCTCTCACACACTCTCACTTGAAAGAGCCAACTCTCAGAAAATTCAAGGATAAGTAAACCCCATACCAGTGGAACATACTAGCTGCTCCCCGAAAAAATCTCGGGCGGATCACGCCGGACGTTCATGGCAGAGCCCAATCGATTCAGCCGCCCAGGAGCCCCTCTCCGGCTGCAGTTATACCTGCCGCCAACCCGTGCAGAATCAACGAGCAAGAAAGAAGCGTCCGCTGCTCACCGGACTCCGTTCCCCAGCCGCTGCGTCCCGGTGCCACTCCTCCCAGCTGTGTAACACGGCCAGCAGACGGTCCTGCGGTCCAAGCATAGCGCGCAACCGAAAGATAGCACGATGTGCACGCGAGTCACATGGCTAATCCGTGATGACGCACAGTTGAGATCTCATGTAAGTGGTCAGTCTTAATTAGTCTTCTTCCTAAGATAATCTTATGTGAAAATAAACTAAATCTTCTTCATTAAACAAAAGAAACAATTATCTAGTCTTCTGGGTAAGAGAACTAAATATTCACCTATTCAATAACTTTGGTCTTTTCAGTTACCCTTACATAAAACGTAGGACACAGACATAAAAATAACATAGGTTAGTACATGTATAAACGTTGTTGTTAACTCTCCTTACTCCAAAATGAGATTTTCGCTCTGCGGCGCGAGTGTACACTGATATGAGTTCGAGTCTCGGTCCGGCACACAGTTTTAATCTGCCTGGAAGTTTTTTACAGTAACGTTTTGGCAGAAGAGCTTCTGTGAAGTTTGGAAGGTAGGAGACAAGGTACTGGCAGAATTGAACTGTGAGGGCGGGTTGTGAGTCGTGCTTCGGTAGCTGAGATGGTAGTCCACTTGTGCGTGAAAGGCAAAGGTCCCGAGTTCGAGTCTCATTCTGGAGTAAGTAGGCTGTTTATGTTTTCTTATTGGCAACGTTACGTAGCGCTCTGTATGAAAACTACTGGCTGTGCTGTGTGCAGTCTGTGGCCAGTTTGCATTGTTGTCTGCCATTGTAGTGTTGGGCAGCTGGATGTGAACAGCCCTTAGCGTTGCGCAGTTGGAGGTGAGCCGCCAGCAGTGGTGGATGTGGGGAGAGAGATGGCGGAGTTTGGAAATTTGTAACACTGATGTATATATTTATTTCTATTGTTTTGTAAAGTTTGTGTTACTACAAATGTTATCTGTATTGTTATGTTCTTTAATGATGTATTTTGTACCTTTGTTATTGTATTCTTATGTTATAAAATTGTAATTGACACCAGTTCATCAAATTAAGTAACTTGTAAGTTACATTTCACTGCACACGTTTCTGTTGGTCATAGTATATGGACAATATGTGAGAAGTAGAGACTGATAGTGTTTGCACGTGTGTTGATAATTCAGCAAGGGACTGGATAACAGCATTGCTGGTTCTAAGGACATTTCAAAAAAATTTTTTGTGAGTGCACAAGTGGTGGTTTATGGACTTGCTGTATTCTCCGCAAGACTCTTCGATGGTGATTGTGCACCTGCACAGTCGCAACAGATGATTGCTGGCCGTCTCTACAAGGACTACAGTGGGTCTGCATCTTTGATGACCCACCAATACCATTATTTCTACAAGGACTACAGTGGGTCTACACCTTTGCTGACTCACCAATACCATTATTTCTACAAGGACTACAGTGGGTCTACACCTTTGCTGACTCACCAATACCATTATTTCTACAACGACTACAGTGGGTCTACACCTTTGCTGACTCACCAATACCATTATTTCTACAAGGACTGCAGTGGGTCTGCACCTGTGGTGGCCCACCAATACCGTAATCTCTAACAAGACTACAGTGGTCTGTTCTGTGATGACCTACGTACCAATATTCTTCAAAACTTCGATTGACTCTGCTGTGGGTTTGCGCTGTTGTGGCCCATTACCTGTCAGCATGTCAATAGTCAGCACTGTCTTTCCGTTGGAAGGACAACACTACTTCTTCAAGACTGCATTTAAATCCATTACTTCCGTGTGCATTTTCTTTTACTGCTCACACTTTGAGAAAAACACTGCAATTTTACTGTGATGAACAATCTGGACTGTCTTTATGGACTGTGAGAAAATTTTAGCTTTTGACCAACATTCTATCAATAAGTGTGTGCATTTGATATCTTTGTTATTGTAATTATGAAAAACTTTATCAAATCATTATTGGCCACTGCCCAAAACAATTTGTAAAATTTTTTGTGGGGAGCATGGGGGCTATGTAAGTAGGCTGTTTATGTTTTCTTATTGGCAACGTTACGTAGCACTCTGTATGAAAATCACTGACTGTGCTGTGTGCAGTCTGTGGCTAGTTTGCACTGTTGTCTGCCATTGTAGTGTTGGGCAGCTGGATGTGAACAGCCCTTTGCGTTGCGCAGTTGGAGGTGAGCCGCCAGCAGTGGTGGATGTGGGGAGAGAGATGGCGGAGTTTGGAAATTTGTAAGACTGGATGTCATGATCTGTTATGTATATTATGATTTTTCAACACTATTAAGGTAAATACATTGTTTGTTCTCTACTAAAATCTTTCATTTCCTAACTATGCCTATCAGTAGTTAGTGCCTTCCGTAGTTTGAATCTTTCATTTAGCTGGCAGTAGTGGCGCTCGCTGTTTTGCAGTAGTTCGAGTAACGAAGATTTTTGGTGAGGTAAGTGATTTGTGAAAGGTATAGGTTAATGTTAGTCAGGGCCATTCTTTTGTAGGGATTTTTGAAAGTCAGATTGCGTTGCGCTAAAAATATTGTGTGTGAGGTTAAGCATAGTCCTGTATAATTGTACAAAGGGGACGTTTCACTGGTACACAGTGTTAATCGGCCAGTAAGTTTCTTCCCTATACTTATTTCTTGGGTTTGCATCATTCACTTCTGTCTGGCCTTAACTGTAGTAAGAGCTAGACGCTTTCCATAACGCACATTACCAGGGGGGTTACTTCACAGCTGCCACAAAATTTCAAATGTCGCTCACAGTCGATGACTTTTACTCACAACATACCATCTGAAGAGATACTGGTTTCTAAATAAGGTCCTAAAACTGAAAATGTTGAATATGACATTCATTGCAGAAAGTGACAACAGTTACTAAATTTAATTGCTGTCTTACGTTTAACTGAAAAATTTAGAGCATTTATGGAGTCTGGTAAAAAGAAGTCATTGAAAACAATAAGCATATTTTTCAAAATCTTACTTTTGTAGACCCTCGTCGCCAGTTTTGTAAAAAAACTCGTCGCTACTGCTGTGGAGGCCGACTTGTCACTGTTTGCCGAGTTTGTGAGTTCGTGAAACGGCTCCTGGTGCAGTACACCGCTAAGACAATTTCTCCCGGCCATTATTACACAGCTATGCCCCATGGTCAGGTGTAAGGAGAGAGGAACGAAGGTCCTACAACACTCCAACAAATTAGTAACAAAGTCACACAAATGAGTTAAAATGGTTCACTTTTCTTTGTGACGTGTTGAATAACGATGTCTGCAACACTGCGTGTAACACAACACTAAAAAGGCCCTAAATGGCTAAATGCAATCGTAGGTAAACTTCACAGTACATAGCAAAAACGATTTACAACAGCTGTCTATTCACTTCGAAGATTTCACTAAACGACGTTCGCTGTATAACTCTACAACCAAGTGGGCGAATGCTGCTCTTCTACCTTCCGAGTAGGCTTCTGCCCGTTGTCATCCGGCCATTAGCGGATTGTATTCGGCCGTCAACTGCCTGAAGCGAAGTCGATTTCTTCATCCCCAGCGTCACCCTTGACGCTTGTATAGCTCGCGCAAGTGGCGAGTCTCTATGGCACTGGTAGCAGCTTGTAACTTTGCGCCTGTGGTGCTTCTGCCCTGGCTGTATCTTGATTGGACGACACAGCACTTACAGTGTAAAGTAACTGATTGAATTACAGTATTTCCAAAAGATGGGCGTAAAGAAACTGCCCTCCCCCCTCCCCCCCCCCCAACTGTTCTGGTACTGCAAGGATAATTGTGTGTTCTGTAAGAAACGAAACAAAATCTGAGCACACCAGACTTTGTACTTCGATGGACACGACGGTAAGGAGCGCAACACGTCTGGCTAAAGCCGGGCGCTCGGCAACCCTAACCGTGGCAGAGGTAAGAGCAAGAGGCAGGTAGGCCAGTTGATGCGCGGGACGTGGCCTTGGGCTGATTGCGTTCGACGCAAAGCGCACAGAGGCGCAGACAAACGCGCCATCTGTTGCATATCTCGCCGGCGCCGGGAGCCGCTGAAAGGGCTGTGACAGGGCGACACTGCGGACCCATCAGCGGCACTCAGCCGCAACAAAGGGGCGTCCGTGTCGGCGTTACTCAGCTAATGACAGCTGCCGCTGCGGGAAATCGGGGGTGCGCACTGTGCAGCAGTCCAATGTGCGCTGCTGGGAAGCGCGTACTGTGAACAGCGCCGGAGCACCGGCAGATGCCGAACTGACTGGCTGGCAGACCTCACGACCCGCCACGCTGAGCGATCCTGGAAAGCGGTGTATTTCACCTGACAAAAGTTTGCAGTGCTGGTCCTCTCGATATTGACGAGTAAAATACTCTTACGTGGTTACTAAGTAAGATTAAATTTTTGCGAACTAATAGCGATCTGCACCTGTCTCTTCGGTAGTCAGCTTTAGTTTGTCGGAGATGAATTAAATGTATTTCTTCTTAATTACTTGTGGGGCTTACTCGAAATTTATTTAACCCTCTGACACTTGACATAATTATACAGTACCTGATTAAAAGTATCGACATTCCATATGTAATGCATTACTGACCACCAGATGTTATGAGCGGTGGACCCACAGTGACAGCAGAATGGGTCGCACAGGAGTAGGACTGTCACCTGTGCTTTGTAACAAAGTGTTGTACCATATTTCCGATAATTGGCCTCTATACCTTACGAGAACCATAAAGTACGTGAAAATACTATATTTACCATAATTTCGTTTATTTATTTTGTAGGAATCATTTTCTGAAAATCCGTAAAAGAAGGTATTTTCCATACAAGGTCGATCTAACTGAACCGTGAACTAACTATTCATTTCTGAACGAAACCTAATCTCAGATGTCAGTATTGTCAGTGTCAAAGCTACAGTTGAGAAAGAAACCGATGCCAACAATTTCTGTTCTTTGGAGCTAGGAAGTACCCCATTTTACTGCTAGAATAAGTGAAATAAAACTTTCCCGACGGTTTCCAAAGCACTGCTGGTTACACATTGCCACAAGTCCCAATATTTGGTCATCTTACGAGAGGCGATAACTGCTGCCAATCTAACACCTGTGGCACTACTGTAGCTTGGCAAAGCCTTATGTTGTGCGTTTCCACTTGATGTGTAAGAGCGGACTGAGCGGTTTTATAGCTTTGTGTAACAGCCAATCTTGGATAAACGCAGTGCAGTGATTACTCTCTGTATACGTATAAAACGAAAGGAACAAAGCGACTCTGAATTTGATAAAAAAACAGGCGCTTGGTAGAAGCACTGGTGTTTCCTGTATTCATATACGGATGCGAGACCTGGACCGTGAAAGGTAGTGATAAGAGCAGTATTGATGCCTTCGATATGCGGTGTTGGCGGAGAATGCTACGTGAACCGTGGGCACAAAAAACTGTTTCAGTAATAGAAGAACTTAAAATAACAAGAAGGTTTTTTTCTCGTGTCGGCCAAAGACACCTTCAGTTCCTTGGTCACATCTTGAGAAGGAAAGGGGATAATTTAGAGAAGACCATCGTGAAGGGAGAAATTGATGCCAGAAGACCACGTGGGAGAGCAGCAAACAGATGGCTGGATCAAGCGAAGAAGATTACCAGCCTGCCTCTTCACATCGTACTAAGAAACGCCGAAGATCGCTGTGGATGGCGACATCTGTCTGAAGTTTCGACTACGTAAGAATGGATGAGGAAATGACGTCACGATTCTAAGCAATGAATAAAACGACTGATGATGATGAACTGAAAGACAGACTGCAAAGATGTTGTGAAGCTGTTCAACAGTGACAATAATTCCTTAAATGTTGCTAAAAACAATAAACACTATAGTTTTGTACAAAATAATTCAGCGAAAAGTAAATAAAACTTTATTTTGATAAACTGTGCTTTCTTCCGTACATTTAACAACCAATATACTCTATTTGCTCAAAGAATAAAAGGGGCAACCCCAGCCAAGTCAGTTCCGTGACCTGGAACGTGGGGTACTCGTTGGAGGCCACCTGTGTCTTAAAAACCGTGAGGGTCATTTCAACCCTTCTAAAGATGTCCAAGTCGTCTCTTCGTCACGTGATTGTGATGTGGACAGGACGGAACAACCACAGCTACATGGAAACCAGGCAGTTCTCATGTACTCACCGACAGGGACTGTCGAGTATTCCGGAAAGTGGTTGTAAAACGTCGCGTCAAATCAGCGGAAGGAATCACCCGTGAGTTCCAAAGCGCTACCAGCTTTCCAGTTACCACAATGACTGTGCTTAGTGAGTTAAAAGATATCGGGCACAATGCTCTTCATAAGGTAAACATTTCTTTAGTCAGTGCTAAGTGACCCTTAAAGATGGTGTAAGGAACTATGCCACTCGACAGAGGATGATTGGAAACAGATTATTCGCAGTGACGACTCACGCTATATCCGGTGGAAGGAGTTAGTTTTAGCGAATTCCTGGAGAACATCAGCTGCCATCATTTCTAGAGCCAACAGCGAGGTATGAAGGAGGTGGTGGTTCAAATGGCCCTGATCACTATGGGATTTAACATCTGAAGTCATCAGTCCCCTGGAACTCAGACTTACTTAAACCTAACTAACCTAAGGACGTCACACACATCCATGCCCGAAGCAGGATTAGAACCTGCGGCCGTAGCGGTCGCGCGGTTCCAGACTGAAGCGCCTAGAACCGCTCGTCCACAACGGTCGGCAAGGAGATGGTGTTACGGAATGGGGGTGTTTCTCGTGGTTAGGTTGTGATCCCCTTACTAAGCTTAAGGAAACGTTAAATCTGGAACGGCATGAATACATTTTGCAGCATTGTGTGCTGCGGACCTCAGATGGACAGTTCACAGTCGATAAGTGTTTGTATCAGCTTGACAGCCCACCCTGTCAGAAAGCAGCTTCTGCGTGGGAATTTTTTGTGGTCAATAACAAACCTGAAATGGATTGTCGTTACCAGAGTCTCGACTTGAACCAAATGGAACACCTTTGGGATTAATTATGACGTACACTTTGCTCCAGACCCGACCGTCGCAAGCCACTACCTTGTCTAGCATCTCCTGCTGAGGGAGAATGTGTGGTGTCCCCGCCAGACACCACACTTGCTAGGTGGTAGCCTTTAAATCGGCCGCGGTCCGTTAGTATACGTCGGACCCGCGTGTCGCCACTATCTGTGAATTGCAGACCGAACGCCACCACACGGCAGGTCTAGAGAGACGTCCTAGCACTCGCCCCAGTTGTACAGCCGACTTTGCTAGCAATGCTACACTGACAAATACGCTCTCATTTGCCGAGACGATAGTTAGCATAGCCATCAGCTACGTCATTTGCTACGACCTAGCAAGGCGCCATTACCAGTTTATATTGAGATTATAATTATGTATCAACAAGAGCGATGTACACCAATTATGGATTAAAGTTAAGTATTACATCAACTACGTACTTTATCTGCTACTATTAATTGCCGTAACTGTTCCAGACCCCGCGCCAGCCTGCGCGAGCTTAAGCGCGTGCCTTTCGGCTTCCTCTCATAGTGACTCGGCTGTCTTGCCAAGTCACAACAGAATGGGCTTCCATTCGTGCACAGACATTCAGACACATCAATGAATATGTCCCGAGCAGTTCTGAAACTGTCATAAGGGCGAAACGTGGACACACACCACATCAGTGTCCATTAATATGTGTCTGGATACCCTTGATCAGATACTGTACGTACTAGATCAGCTGCGGTGAGGACGCAGTGGAACGCTTGCAACGCCAAGAAGGGTATACGATTTTGCCGCCTTCGATAGGAATATCCGAACAACTTAACAACATACGTAGCTTGGAGTTGGGCTTTATCGTAGTTTATAATGCTGTTCGCCACAAAAATAGTTTCCATCGCAACCTATGGAATAGATCTCATTTGGGAAAAGTTGAGTCTAAAAGACGTAAGGGCTCTGGAAGCAGTTAAATAACGCTTCCTAAAAGCCGCCCTGGGTATTTCGAAACACACAAAGTCGCGGCTAGTATACGAACTCGCCAGGGAACCCTTTTTCATAGAGGAACTGTGTATGAGGCCCCATCCACCGACAGCTCGAATAAACTCCTACATGAAAGAGAGAAGAAGAGTAGGGAAATTTGGATGAACTCTTGTACAACAGAAGGCATGACAAACAGATAAGAACAAGAATTCCAACACCTGGTGAACTCAATAGCAGTGTATGGATACCACCACAAAATATGCAAGAATAAGAGTTTACACGACCCCGGCAGCAACTGTGTATGTGAATTGTGCTACCAACCCTTTGACCGTTACCATGTGACCGGCCGTAAAAAACGAGTAAACTCACTGGTGTGAGGGTAAACCCAAAAGTAGGTCTCCTATTTCTTTATAAGTACATAGACCTGTTTATTTCTACAGTGGTTTACATCAGTTTACAGCTTGAACATATAGCTATTTTTCGACTTAATCTCCATTTCTGTCGATGCATTTTTGTAGACGCTGTGGAAGGTTTTGTATGCCCACGTCATACCAGCTCGCCGCCATGCTGTTCAGAAAGTTATGAACCTGCTCTTTCACCTCGTCGTAGGAGCTGAATCGCTTTCCGACCAAATGTTCTTTTAACCTGGGGAACAGGTGATAGTCACTGGGCGCCAAGTCAGGACTATAGGGTGGGCGGGTCACTATGTTCCACTGAAACTGTTGCAGGAGAGCAACGGTTTGACGAGCGATGTGTGGGTGAGCGTTGTCATGGAGAATGTGTACGCCCTTGCTCAACATTCCTCTTCTCCGGTTCTGAATTGCCCGTCTGAGTTTTTTCAGAGTCTCACAGTACATGTCAGCGTTAATTGTGGTCCCAGCGATTCAGCTCCAACGACGATATGAAAGAAAAGGTTCATAGCTTTCTGAACAGCATGGCGGCGAGCTGGTATGGCATGGGCATACAAAAACTGCCACAGCGTCTACAAAAATGCATCGACAATAATCGTAATTATGCCGAAAAATAGATAAACGTTCAAGCTGTAAACTGATGTAAACCATTGTAGAAATAAACAGGTATATGTACTTATCAAAAAACAGGAGACCGTACTTTTGGGATTACCTGTAAACAATAAACAATGTGAACACTGAAATGTGACGAACAAGGTGTGATATCACAATGGTATGTAATTTATGTAACTTATGCACCACTTGTGCGCATTTATTCTAATAATAATAATTTTATGAAGATATACTGTTTTTTCTTCCTTGGCGCAGATTTGAGAAATGTCCGCATAAAATCACTGACAACGGTGAAAAATGTATCTCATCAAAGCTGTTAATAAATGCTCTGTTCAAATAAGGCATGAGTAGTGGTTCTCCTAGACGAAATGTCTTTTTGTGTACCTCAAATGTAGTTACAAAGATTTCTTCGCGTTTACATATATTTGCAAACACACATCCACAAAACAGCCTGAAAAAGAAGAAGAGTTTGCTGCCTTGATGGTTAACTATAGTTGTTTTTTTAAGTCTTACGCACAGTATGCACTTATCCATTTGTTTTTTGCTTCGGATTTCTGCGTCATGCTATCTTCTCGTTGCACTAATGGAGCCCGGAGAAGACCCCTACGCTGCAAACCGTATGTCAGCTTCCAGCACGCCGTACAGTTTCGTATTGCAAGATGCGACGAAAAAATATGGCCCCTTTTCAGGCCGTATGTGCGAATATCGGCAAAGCAGTCGGCCGGTGGATGCAGCCGTTACGCCTCGCTGTACCTGGCGCGGACCTCTTAAGCACCCGGTGAGCCCTTGAGCCTACAGGCCATGCGCCCCGTCAATTACTCTAATGGCGCGTCACGGGACAGGCGGGGGATGGTGCGGGGGGAGGGGGGGATAGGGAGCCCGTAACCAGGCCACGGTGTCAGTGCCTAATAAGGGCGCCGGGATTCGCTCTCAGAAAAGGCGGAATGTAGAAGCATGGCGTTCCCCACGCAGGGATATTTCAACACGACATCAAGCAACTGCGAGTCATATTAGCAAACAGAGGCACGTTTCATGATATTTAAGTGTTTGCTGCTCAGAACAATTGTGCACGAAACCACAGAGGTCACCTTTTTTTTTAATTCACTATCGAGTCATGTATATTATCTTCCATATAATTGAGCACCGTTACCAGGCACACAAATGCACAGACCCCGTGGATATACTTCTAGTTGATGTTTCGTTTAGAGCTACAGGCCCATGGCTTCATTTGCAATCTCATGTGAGAGTTAGGTTAGAATAACAAACTGAAACTTTATGGAATGTTTGCATAATATCGACATAGCTTCCGACAGCACTTCCACCTCTTTTATTTTATTTTTTTGGCGGTAATTTCTTCAGCCACCAGTGTAGCACTTACACCTAATGTCCTCGACAATTTGCTGGACATATTCTCCTCTTTATTACCCTATACTTTTGTGAATCCTTCAAAATTCGTCCAGGACTAATTTCTTGACACATCTTAGTCATCCTGTTCTTTAGGATAAATCATTTTGGACTTTAGGCAGCGTCACTGTAAAACAGCAAAAACGATTAAAGGCGGACGTTTAGATCTTTTTTGCAGCAGTCCTCTTAAGAGCGAGTAATTACTTATTACAGTGATAGTCTTCCACTATACAGGGTGGTCCATTGATAGTGACTACGCCCAATGTCTCACGAAATAAGCATCAAACGGAAAAACTACAAAGAACGAAACTCGTCTAGCTTGAAGGTGGAAACCAGATAACGCTATGGTTGGCCCGCTTGATGGCGCTGCCATAGGTCAAACTGATATCAACTGCGTTTTTTAAAATAGGAACCCCCACTTTTTATTACATATTCAAGTAGTACGTAAGAAATATGAATGTTGGACTACATTTTTCGCTTTGTGACAGATGGCGCTGTAATAGTCACAAACGTATAAGTGCGTGGTATCACGTAACATTCCGCCAGCGCGGACGGTATTTGCTTCGTAATACGTTACCCATGTTAAAATGGACCGTTTACCAATTGCGGAAAAGGTCGATATCGTGTTGATGTATGGCTATTGTGATCAAAATGCCCAATGGGCGTGTGCTGTGTATGCTGCTCGGTATCCTGGATGATATCATGCAAGTGTCCGGACCGTTCGCCGGATAGTTACGTTATTTAAGGAAACAGGAAGTGTTCAGCCACGTGTGAAACGTCAACCACGACCTGCAACAAATGATGATACCTAAGCAGGTGTTTTAGCTGCTGTCGCGGCTAATTCGCACATCAGTGGCAGACAAATTGCGCGAGAATCGGGAAACTCAAAAATGTCGGTGTTGAGAATGCTACATCAACATCGATTGCACCCGTACCATATTTCTATGCACCAGGAATTGCATGGCGACGACTTTGAACGTCGTGTACTGTTCTGCCACTGGGCACAAGAGAAATTACGGAACGATGACAGATTTCTTGCACGCGTTCTATTAAGCGACGAAACGTCATTCACCAATAGCGGTAACGCAAACCGGCATGATTTGCACTATTGGGCAACGGAAAATCCACGATGGCTGCGACAAGTGGAACATCATCGGCGTTGGTGGGTTAATGTATGGTGCGGCATTATGGGAGCAAGGATAATTGGCCCCCATTTTATCGACGGCAATCTAAATGGTGCGATGTATGCTGATTTCCTACGTAATGTTCTACCGATGATACTACAAGATGTTTCACTGCATGGCAGAATGGCGATGTACTTCCAACATGATGGATGTCCGGCACATAGCTCGCGTGCGGTTGAAGCGGTATTGAATAGCATATTTCATGACAGGTGGATTGGTAGTCGAAGCACCATACGATGGCCCGCATGTCCACCGGATCTGACGTCCCCGGATTTCTTTCTGTGAGGAGAGTTGAAGGATATTTGCTATCGTGATCCACCGACAACGCCTGACAACAGGCGTCACCGCATTGTCAATGCATCTGCGAACATTACGGAAGGCGAACTAATCGATGTTGAG
Source organism: Schistocerca serialis cubense (assembly GCF_023864345.2). Lineage (NCBI taxonomy): Eukaryota > Metazoa > Arthropoda > Insecta > Orthoptera > Acrididae > Schistocerca > Schistocerca serialis. The sequence goes on along the minus strand of NC_064639.1, from coordinate 1,120,264,813 downwards.
AGGAATGTCGTTACAAGTATTGCGAAATTCACTGAGGTTGACGGACATCATTTTGAGCATTTATTGCATTAATGTGGTATTTAGAGGTAATCACGCTGTAACAGCATGCGTTCTCAGAAATGATAAGTTCGCAAAGGTAAGTGTATCACATTGGAACAACCGAAATAAAATGTTCAAACGTACCTAAGTTCTATATTTTAATTTAAAAAGCCTACCTGTTACCAGCTGTTCGTCTAAAATTGTGAGCCATATGTTTGTGACTATTACAGCGCCATCTATCACATAACGAAAAAAGTGTTCCAACTAAAACATTCATACTTCTTTACGTACTACACGAATACGTAATAAAAAATGGGGGTTCCTATTTTAAAAAAAGGCAGTTGATATCCGTTTGACCTATGGCAGCGCCATCTAGCGGGCCAACCATAGCACCATCGGGTTTCCCCTTCAAGCTAGACAAGTTTCGTTCTTTGCAGTTTTTTCGTTTGACGCTTATTTCCTGAGATAGTTGGCATGGTCACGATCAGTGGACCACCCTGTATACTGCCTAATGTCATTTTCCCGCCGTCACTTGTTATATGCCACTGTACAGTTCAAAGTAAAAATTGTTATGGAAGAGCAAGCTAAGCCTTCTACAACGCTGCCAGGTGAATGGCAGGCTACAACGAATCGGCAGCTTGTACGCAAGGAGTCCTGTCTTTCTGCGTCTACATCTACATTTACATACTTCGCAAGCCACCTAATGGTGTGTTGCGGACTGTAGTTCTGGTACCACTAACTGATTGCCTACTACCCCGTTCCACACGTGGGAAGAATGGCTGTCGGTAGGCCTCTGTATTGGCTCTGTCTCTCGAATTCTCTCATCGTGATCATTACGCGAAAGTTTTGTGAGATGAAGTAATATGTTGTCCGACACGAAATTTCCATAGCGAACCCCAGCGAGATGTAAAACGTCTCTCCTGTGTAACGTCTCTCAATGGCGTTTGGTGAGCATCTAAGTAACATTCACGCTCCGACTAAGCGATTCCGCGAGGAAAAGCGATATAACGCGGCGCTCTTCGTTTCATCTTCTCTATCTCTTCTATCAGACCTACCTGGTAAATATCCCTTACTGATGAGCAATACTCAAGAAGCGGTCGAACAAGTAAGTACCTTAGCAGCCACTTGCTTCGTGGATGAGCTACATTTCCTTAAGATTCTTCCTGTGAATCTAAGTCTGCCACCTGCTTTTCCTACTATTTCTTTTATGTGGGCAGGCTATTTAAGGCCGATCTGGAAAGTTACTTCTAGATATTTTAGGGTAGATACTGTTTCCAGAAATTTCTCATCAATTGTGTAGTTGTAACGTAATAGCTTTCTTTACCTGCGTATGCGCAATATGATACATTTATTTAGGTTCAGGGTCAACTGCCAGAGGCTGCGCCATCCTGTACAGGTCATTCTGCAACTCGATACTGCCTTCTTGCTTTGCTACTTTGTTTTAGACAGCCGCGTCATCTGCAAGCAACGGACATTTTCTGCTAGACTATTAAACACTGTAAGCAGTAACGGTCCTGTCACACTTCCCTAGGATGCTCTGCAAATTACCTTTACATCTGTCAATTTTGTTCCTGAAAGAGCAACGTTTTGAGTTCTGTCTGTAAGGAAGTCTTGAATGCGGAGCTGTTCCGATTCGATAAGCTCCCATTTTTTCATTAAACGGCCTTGCGAGACGATGCCAAATGTCTTCCTGAAGCCAGGAAACACAGCACGAACCTGACCGCCGTTGTCTACAGTGATATAGATCTCACGGAAGAACATAACCGAGTTTCGCAAGATCTCCATTTGCGGAATCCATATTGATTTCTAAAGAAGAGATTTTCGTTTTCCCAAGACGTCATAATTCTTGAGCATAAAACATGTTCCGTACCTCTACGATGTATTGACGTCAACGATAAAGATCTATAATTAGTTATACGACCCTTCTTGGAAACGGGAATGACCTGTGTTTCTTTTCCGTTCACTAGGAGTCCTGCTCCATTGATCTACGACAAACTGCTGCTAAAATGAGAGCAAGTTCTTTAGCGTAATCTTTGTAGAATCCTTTTTGTATCTCATATGGTCCTGATCCCTTTCCACTGCTAAGCAAATGTACTTGCTTTTCTATTCCACTATCAGTCGTAGTATCTGCTATTTCTATATTCTTACGATGAGGGACCTTATTACCATTTCCCCTTATTACCACTTCCCATGATGAAACAATTTCGGGTGACCGAATTCAGTATTTCGTCCTTCTATCTGTTATCTTCCGTGCCGATGTCATCAGGATAGATGATTTACCCGGTTGCTGGTTTTACTTAAGATCAAAGTCTCTTAGGGTTTTTAGTCAGATCGGTATACAAAATTTTGCTTTCATCGTCTTTGAACGTATATATCGTATCTCCTTATGCTGAGTTTTGTTTCATTCACATTTTGTTTGTCTGCTAGATTTGGACATATCTTGAATCTAAGATGAGGCTCTCTTTGTTTACGGAGCAGTTTTCTAATACGGCTATTAAACGACGGTGGCTATCTCCAGTTCCTTAAGGCCTTGGTCGGAACATACTTGTCTAAGGGATGTCTAAGGCACCTACATAAAGATGCCGCGTGGCAGTTCTCTTGTGGCCGCTCGTTTATACTGTCCAGACAAGGCCATGCGGAGCTGCAGGCTGGCTAATGATTATGGTCCGTCGGTAACTTGTAACCATCCCCTCTGTCCACCGCTGTTAGGGCGTTTAGTTACTTCGAAAACCTCTCTCATTTTTCGCTGCTGCCGAGGAAGCACACGAGGCTCTTGAAAGTTAACTGATCATCCACACTCCTGAAAGTCTTCAACCATAGCTAATTTGTTGTGTTACACTCGTCGCACACCGTGGTCGTGATCCGACACAGGAGTGCCATTCGGTCGTCCGGTAGACTTTGCCATATTCACATCGTAGTTTTTTGACACCTATAGTGAGGAGAACATGTTTGGAATCCTTAGTGGGAATCAACAGATTTCGGATTTTGAAGCCGCTCTGGAATGTTGCACTTTATCTACACGGTCACAGACGCCGCTCACATAAGGTAAGCGGACAATAGGAAGTGGTTCTTCTGATCCTTTGTCCGTTTTACCTTTACTGTACCTCACATATCGTTGTACGTTCTTGGTGCTGTATCCATTCGCTCGGGATATTGTTCGTAGGTCGTTCTATTCATGTTGGAGGTTGTCAGTGGCCCTAATCCGGCGACCTTAAGCTATTCTCCACTTGCAGATATCTGTTCGTGTACATCTGTTTCCTGTACACTGTCGGTCGTCTTTTACCGCTGGATGTTCCGTACAATTTCGCATCCTGAAGAAGAATTGCTTGTCATTTTCCATTTCTAGCGCAAACTGTATGTATTTACGTAAGCTCTTCAGGTTCTGATGAAATTCGCGTTGTCCTGTATTCTCATGAGACATGTGACGAACATGTCATTCTTATTCCTTTGCCAACAACGTGAACACAACGTCGGGGAACTGAATGCTGTTTGTTCTAATATTTCCATTAATACGTCAACTGTACGTCTGAAAGGGTGGAGCCCATTGCTACTTCATCTGCTAGTAGATTTTCTTTTTTGCCAGCTAAAATATGTTGATGACAAGTACAATTACACCAAGTCACAGGCGTCCGGCGGTATTTGCTCCTGAAGGCTGTCTCAGCTAAATGCACGTTGATAAAAGGAATGTATGTAAAAGATGACTGTTACATAGTGCCTAGGGCTTGATGATCCTGTGTGAGCTGGCTAAATTGTATGGAGTTCTAAAGACACTTGTAGCCAGCCAGCCAGTTGGTGTAGCTTGTGGTAGTGATGTTTCACCAGGTAACATGTGAGCGAGTTATTCCCAGTGACTGTCGTTATCAAAGAACAGCCTTCCTTGTCCCCCTTCGTATTCCCTGTATTCTTAGCGCACTGGAACTTTCGACGCCAGCGTGTTGGTTGTGATACCATCTACTCTAGAACTTTTAATAAAGGCTAGTGTCTGCCTCATTACCTTCGCTGCTGGGGTACTTTAGAGTTCTTTGTATATGGGATCATTAAGCAGTTTGCACATTTTTAATTTCTTGTTATATGCGTCCACAGCTTCCACAACTATATTAAATATCATCCTCAGCTGTTGGAATTTTATTTCACTATTTCAGTTTGGCATTAAGCCATTTTCGAGCATCTACAAAACATATTACCCCGTAATAAGGACAATCTGCAGTGGCATTAATAGTAGGTGCAATAAATTTTTGTAGTGATTTGTCACTCCACACAATGTTTTTCCAATGTTCAATCATTCAATGTTTATTGTCCTTACACAAAGCGAGGCGCTGTTTGGCATTTACCGGCGAGATGTGTGGCTTATGAGCAGCCGCTCGACCATGAAATCCAAGTTTTCTCATCTCCCGCCTAACTGCCATAGTACATGCAGAGGATCCTGATGCAGTCTGGAATTCCTATGTGATGGTCTGGATAGATGTCTGCCTCTTACACATTACGACCCTCAAAAACTGTCGGTGGTCTCCGTCAGTCAACACACGAGGTCGGTCTGTACGCTTTTGTGCTGCACGCGTCCCTTCACTTTTCCACTTCACTATCACATCTGAAACGATGACCCTAGGGATGTTTAGGAGTGTGGAAATCTCGCGTACAGACGTAGGACACAAGTGCTACCCAATCACCTGACCACGTTCAAAGTCCGTGAGTTCCGCGGAGCGCCCCGTTCTGCTCTCTCACGGTGTCTAATGACTACTGATATGGAGTACCTGGCGGTGGGTGGCAACACTATGCAGCTAAAATGAAAAACGGATGTTTTTGGGGATGTCCGGATACTTTTTATTTCATAGTGTAGCATTCATGTATTTAGAATTGGCGATTTTGTTGGAGCAGAGTTCCAAACGACGTTGGCATGAGAGAGGATATGTCCAACGAAGGCTCTGAATTTGCATTTTATGGAGGAGCCAACATTTTCTTGAACCATACAGAGAATACAATATTCAATAACATTGTAAAACAAGGAGGGTATAAAATAATCTACTGATATCGATATGTGGATGACATAATCTGTTTTGTAGATGAAACACATAACAGGATAGTAGAGCTACACGGTAACATCAACACAGAACACCCAAAAATCCACTTCACAATGGAAATGGGGAAAACAAGAAACTAAATTTCTTGGATCTTACAGTCACAAGAAACAACCAGCAACATAAATTCTCCATCTCCAGAAAAGCCACATCCACAAGAAACGTTCTCCACAGCTCATCTAATCACCCAACAGTTCGTAAATATGCCAGTATCACACACAGGCTCCACAGAATAAACAGAATACCTCTTAAACCAGAAAACTACTCACACAAACTAAATATAATCTTACAACGACTACAAAATAGACATCATAAACAAACTCAACAACAAGGTAAAAATGAAACACAAAAGCAGCGGCGGCTCACTCAAGAGCACAACCAAAGGATCTGAAAAACCAGAGTCAGTACGCACACACAACACAGCAGACCACACCACATAAGGGAAAAAAGACAGACAGTACATACTAATATATAATAACAAAATATCACACAGAATTGGAAACATCTTGAAAAAGCAAGGGATCCCAATAACATTCAGAACAAACAACACAGGTCAGAAAAGACCAGTCAGAAAAACCTTAGACAAATTCAGCAACACTGGGATGTATCAACTCATATGCAACTCGTGTCATGCCCAATACATAGGACAAACAAGCAGAAACCTCCAACGTGGTACACAGAGCACATGAGAGCCCTAAAGAATGACAGTACACATTCAACTTTCACAGAACACCTTATGAACAAAACCATACCCCCATTTGTATCGAAAACGATCTACACATTCTAAAACACAGAAACAGTCTATACCGACAGCTAACAATGGAAGAAAATTACGACATACAAAAGGCTATAGTGGAAGGGAAAAATGTAATAAACCAAAACGCAACACTTTGCAACAACACACTCTTTACTGCTCTGAGAGAACTGACCAATCACACAGAACAGAAAGCACACACTCGCAAAAGAACCACATCCACGTCGCACACCGGGACCTAAATAACGAACAGAGGTCGTCGTAACTCCCGTTACAGTTTTTATACCCTTCTCGCAACATACGATACACCTCTCGCGACAGACGCGAACAGCAAGATGGCGTAATCTTCTTGATCATAAACAAAGTGCGTAAGTTTTGTTTTTCTGTATATAGAATCAGCTACATGCCGTCCAACGAACGTGAGTACACGAATTAACTAACAGCCCAGTACACATCAAAACTGAAGTCCACAACACTACCGCAACCCCAAGTGTATATTGCTGACATGCTAAGCTCAGCTTACAGTATTTGTTTCCTAACAGCCGCTCACACGGCTATAGATGAAATGATGTACGATCAGTAAAAACGGCAGCAGAAAAAAGCACAGAAAATATGCTGCAAACAGCGACAATAATTCTTAAAAATATGCCATAGCAAACAATAAATAAGGCAGTATGAAAGTATCCTTGGAAAACTATATTTCAAAAAAGAAACAGTGAAAATTGTAACAATGCGCTACTGTTTTTGTATAACTATGCCATTTTCTGCATGTTTTAGATTTAAATAAACCCACCGATGATGGTGATATTTGTCGCCGAAACTAGTTTGGGAAATAAAGGAGAAAACAAATAACAAGGTGTTTTGCATCAAGGTGGACTCAGTTCTGATATTGCTGTTTTTTAATGGTTAAAGTCTCGAAAGGCCTAAACTGACTGTAAGAAGACATATATAGGTGAATGAATTGTCTATTATTGATCGAAACAACGTAAAAGGGGCTTACTTAATATATAGGATAATTGTGAAAAGTATATTTTACGGTTTTGCCGCATTTAGAACCGACTGTCGTAAGTTGAATTAGACAGTTGATGAAGCCTACGGTCGGAATAATTTCTATACTTTTCTACAACTTTTTATTCCGAATATACTCACAGGATGCCTTCAATATCTCATTATAGGACGAATAAATAAAGTACGTTTGCGAATGAAGATGTTGATATAAGTTGCAATATTCCGCGTCGTGTAAGAATGCGAAACCCATCAGATACATTCCCCTTAAGACTCCATGTTAACTGTAAATCACGCATCGAAAACGCTGTCTTGAATTGCCCTGACGTAGAATCATCCGGTGGGAAATTGGAATAATCCTATTACATAACCACCCCTTCAATCAGTAGGATATATCAGATAATTGAAGGGAGCTGTGTTTTTTGAAATAAAAATGCAAATAAAACATAAACAGATCATTTATTTTATTAAACAATTACAAAGAATTGGCATCAACATTCTACGAAAAACAAAATTAATTGCTGACAGCAACTAACAAGACAGGCAAGCCGATGGATGGCTACTGTATTCTAACTACACATTAAATCATTAACCCAGTACAATCCAGCGATTAATTTAGAACCTACAGTGGTCGGCTGAATACTACATCAAACGATACTAACAAGGGAACCTCCCCATCGCACCCCCCTCAGATTTAGTTATAAGTTGGCACAGTGGATAGGCCTTGAAAAACCGAACCCAGATCAATTGAGAAAACAGGAAGAAGTTGTGTGGAACTGTGAAAAAATAAGCAAAATATACAAACTGAGTAGTCCATGGGCTACATAAGGAACATCATGGACGAATTTTGCTTAGAAGCGCCGTGGTCCCGTGGTAGCGTGAGTAGCTACTGAACGAGAGATCCTTGGTTCAAGCCTTCCCTCGACTGAAAATTTTACTTTCTTTATTTTTGCATGGTTATTATCTGTCCGTTCGTTCATTGACATCTCTGTTCACTGTAATAAGTTTAGTGTCTGTGTTTTGCGACCGCACTGCAAAACCGTGCGATTAGTAGACGAAAGGACGTGCCTCTCCAATGGGAACAGAAAACATTTGATCGTAAGGTCATAGGTCAACCGATTCCTCCACAGGAAAACACATCTGATATATTCTATACGACACTGGTGACGGCATGTGCGTCACATGACAGGAATATGTTGTCGACCCACCTAACTTGTACACTTGGCGAATGGGTAAAAAGATTCTTCTACCTTGCCCGATTTAGGTTTTCTTGTGGATGTGATAATCACTCCCAAAAAAGCGATAAAAATATAAGAGTTTGTCACATAAACTGAAAATAAAAAATTAGAATTTACACTTGATGGAAGACTTGAACCTAGGACCTTTCGTTCCGCAGCTGCTCACGTTACCACGAGACCACGGCGCCGCTGCCTTCCTATCGTCCTTATTGTTGCTTATCTTCCCTTGAACTACTCAGTTTGTATATTTTGCTTATTTTTTCACAGTTCTACACAACTTCTTCCTGTTTTCTCAATTGATCTGTGTTCAGTTTTTCAAGGCCTATCCACTGTGCCAACTTATAACTAAATCTGAGGGGGGTGCGATGGGGAGGTTCCCTTGTAAGGCCAGAATCAGGTTTAGCGGAGCTGTGGCAACGGTATGCTTCCTGTCTAAACACTAACCCCATCTAGTGACCCATGCTGCCGTATATACTCATCAATCTGCTGTGCCGGTAAGTCGGAGGACCGTGACTATAGTGGAGAACCTTGCTCGTCAGGACTCGAAAACCTCCAAGCGCCATATCCTCTCGAACCAGCGATCTGTCTCCATCCACAATCAAACCAAAAGTGTCCCTCTTCTCTCCCGACTCGGCAGTTTTCACCATCAGGAAAAATGTTATTGTGTCGCATCTCACTGACGAGTCCTCGGAGGGAATAGGAAGGACTGCAAGAATAAGCGTCATGGAACTTACCGACAAGGTACGTTGTCAACAACTTCTGCTAGTGGACCGCCTGCTCTTCACTTGCTTGGCTGAAAAATAGGCTACTGAGTGGGTTAGAGTACAGAACTGAGCAGGAATATTGGGGACCCGAGGAGGATATCATAAAGCGGGAGATAGGATTACTAAGTTTCCTTTAATTTACGTCTATGGTCACAATCTTTCCTGTTTAACAGATTACCGGTTTTGGTCTTTAATGACCATCATCAGATCTGCAGCAAAAATGGGAAAATATAAATACCCTCGCAAACTGTATACAGCTTAAGTACAATACATAGAGCATATAGAAAAGTAGTACTGACAAAATTTACATTTGTGCACTTAAATGTGAAGAGGCATACCCGTCTCATAAAAACAAAGTCTTAATGCACTGCAGTCATAGTGGCATAGTCAACTGTTAAATGCGGAATCAGTACCAGCTTCGTCAAATACATATAAATCACATCACATCACATGCACGAGTCATGTTGTTGGTAAAACTACTGTTTAAAACAAGCTGCCGTACAGTAGCCACAAGATGTTTGTGTAGGAAGTTGACCAGATGTCGCTAATGTCAGCATACAAAAACGTGCCCAATGCCTACTTTGCTTTGTTTGACAATGTTTACCCTAATCACTCAACGCCTCTGTTATATATAGTGTGTTCGCAAGTTCACCTAGTATTGAGTGTATCACACTTCGATTTTACGCATGACTTTAGTAGATTCTTGTTCCTTCTTTATTCATTTCATAGACTGCATTACTCAGATAATGTAGATCATCCACTGTTATGGAATTTTATCATTCTTTGCTTGCAACGGAGTACCTCAGGGTACGAGGAGCCCTCTGCCGGTCACGTTCCTCCAACCACTTCCCGCCTGTGCGGGATTCTGGCGTTAGCGCCAACAGAGGGCGCTGATTATGTGCGGCACCATATTTCCTTTCATTTGTGGCTCCTTTGGCGATTTGAGTTCAAAATGGTTCAAATGGCTCTGAGCACTATGGGACTCAACTGCTGTGGTCATAAGTCTTGGCGATTTGATTTATGTAGTTTATACTACCCGGTGCAATATTAACAGTGTTTAATATTTATGTCATTGCCTAGAATATTGGCACTAGAGCATATGTCAACCACTGTTCTTTAACTCTTCGTCTTTTTAACAACATTACTTCTGTCGTGTTCTTCTTTTTATTGCTTTTTATTACTGTAACACTTTTTATACTTTATAAGCTTATTACAAACTTTAACTATTGTGTACCCCTTTTATTTTCGCTGTTTCAATTAATTATTGAAAACTAGTGTATGCTGACATTAGCGACGTCTGGTCAACTTACTACACAAACATCTTGTGGCTACTGTACGGGAGCTTGTTTTAAACAGTAGTTTTACTGACAACATGACTCGTGCATGTGATGTGATTTATATGTATTTTACGATGCTGGTTCTGATTCCGCATTGAACAGTTGACTGTGCCACTACGGCTGCAGTGCATTAAGACTTTGTTTTTATGAGACAGGTATGCCTCTTCACATTTAAGGCGCACAAATGTAAATTTTGTCAGTACTACCTTTCAATATGCTCTATGAATTGGTTTTAAGCTGTATACAGTTTGCGAGTGTATTTATATTTTCCCATTTTTGCTGCAGATCTGATGATGGTCATTAAAGACTGAAACCGGTAATCTATTAAACAGGAAAGATTGTGACCATAGACGTAAATTAAAGGAAACGTATTACATATACGGGTCACTGTGGTTTTTCGCGACGATGTCGCAGCTTGTGAAGATACGATTACTATACCAGCCCCTGTCACACGGTGTCACTCGCAATCCTCCTCCTGACGGCCTATGCAACAAAAGACCTTTCTAGTAGGGTGGGAAGCCCTTTTACAGGTGTCTTTGCGCACGGCCACATCCTTCTGAAAGTTTCTGCCCTTACGTATACGGGTGGGGCTGATCACGCGGGAGAGCGTGACACCCGCTTGGAGCACATGCATGATATTTCCACACTGATTGTGTTCAAAGGTCACTTTTCCTCGCTTACTCCGATCCTCGTTATGCTACAGAATCCGCCCTTGTTGGCAGAAAAAGAGTAAATCGTGGCTGCGTCCGGTCAAGTACGCACCTCTGTTGCTCTGGTTAAGCGTTTATTGTCTACTGTACCACTCACTTTCACTTGTTCTTTCTGCTGTTTGCTGCCACTTTTTTCTACCAATACCATGTCAAGGCCCCGATTAACAAATCCCCACCTTGGAATGTCGATATTCACGGGCCAATCACAGCTCATCTTCCTCCCTACTCTGTCCTAGAAATTCCCGTCTGACGTCCGCCAGTGACGCCTGAATCAGAGAATAGTTTACCACTTCTGAATTTCCCGAGGCCAAAGTACGTTCCAAGACTTACACTTTTCCACCATAAATTGTGGTGTTCCAGCAAGCACTTGAAATTGTTACCCTTGGCCATCACATGACGCGAGTCTTCCTACGGCTACTAACGCTGACACAGTGCGAAGGACTGGTACCTTCTGTGAGCTTCCGTCGGTGGTCACTTGACATGCGCAATCCAGCACAAGCTTTGAATGCCCCACACGACACACCTACTGCATTCAGAGCAGTGTGCAAAATGTGCATTTCTCACGTATTCACTGACTGGAACTATTAGCTGCTTTACCATCGACCACTAAATTTTTATAAAATGCATTTCCCCGTAATAAATCAACGTAATATGAGTGTAAGTAGAACAGCTCAATTAGAATACCTATGGCCAGCCGTGACAAGGGGCAAATAAATGTAGTTGAAATGGAAGGGGACAGGCCAGACAGCTCGTAACATCTCATAACCTCTCCCTTACAATAGAATTTTGACCCGAAGTTGTCCTACTGAAGCTTGGGAGTGGGGCAACTCCAAGTAAAATTTCTAAAAAAAAGGGAAAAAAGTCCTGCCACCTATCAAGGCTGATTATGACACCCACATAAAATGGTAAACAGAGTTGGAAGCAGAATAAGCCCTGGTCGTTCAGCCACAGGGTAGCTTTCTCCTACACACATGTGTGTGTGAAATCGTATGGGACTTAACTGCTAAGGTCATCAGTCACTAAGCTTACACACTACTTAACCTAAATTATCCTAAGGACAAACACACACTCCCATGCCCGAGGGAGGACTCGAACCTCCGCCGAGAGCAGCCACACTGTCCATGACAGCAGCGCCCTAGACCGCTCGGCTAATCCCGCGTGGCTCTCCTACACACAGTTTTAATAAATGTAACCTAGCGAAATGTTGGCGGTACACAATACTCACGTCAGCAGGCTTAAAAGTTCAACAAGACCAACGTAACACGGAATGGCTGGTAGTACAATCGTGAACTGCTTAGAGTAACAATTTAATAGAAATTCATTGGCTTGGTCTGAGTCCTCATTACATGTTTATTGTTTTTCAAGGTGGCGTAGGGTCTATATGACTTTACAGTCCAAGCTATTCTTGTTTAATCAAGTTACAATTACTGCCTCTTTTAAGTAGAAGAGCGACCGAAAAATTTTCTGACAAGCTGTATGATCTATTTTTTACTGAAAGACATGATACATAAACCGCCTGATCAAAAGTAACAGAAAAACCCCTAAAACATGCGTTTTTCATATTAGCTGCATTTTGCTGCCACCTACTGTCAGGTACTCCATATTAGCAAACTCAGTAGTCATTAGACGTCGTGAGAGAGCAGAATAGGGCGCTTCGCGGAACTCACGGATATCGAACGTGGTCAGGTGATTGGGTTCACTTGTGTCATACATCTGTACGTGAGATTTCCACACTCCCAAATATCCCAAGGGTCACCGTTTCAGATGTGATAGTGAAGTGGAAAAGTAAAGGGACGCGTACAGCAAAAAAGCGTACAGGCCAACCTCGCCTGTTGACTGACAGCGACCGCCGACAGTTGAAGAGGTTCGTAATGGGTAACAGGCAGACATCTATCCAGACCATCGCATAGGAATTCCAGACTGCATCAGGATCCACTGCAAGTACTATGGCAGTTTAGCGGGAGGGGAGAAAACTTGGATTGCGTGGTCGTTCGGCTTCTCATAAGCCACACATCACGCTGCTGAGTGCCTCGCTTGGTGTAAGGAGCGTAAACATTGGACGATTGAACAGTGGAGTGGCGAATCACGGTACACAATGTGGCGATCTGATGGCAGGGTGTGGGTATGGCGAATGTCCAATGAACTTCATCTGCCACCGTGTGTGGTGCCAACAGTAAAATTCGGATGCGGTGTTGTTATGGTGTGGTCGTGTTTTTCATGGAGGGTGCTCGCACGTCTCGTTGTTCCATGTGGCACTATCTCAGCGCAAGCCTACACTGATGTTTTAAGCACCTTCTTGCTTCCCGCTGTTGAAGAGCAATTCGGGGATGGCGATTGCATTTTTATACACGATCGAACAGCTGTTCATAACGCACTGCCTGTGACGAAGTGGTTACAAGACAATAACATCCCTGTAATGGACTACCTTGCACAGAGTCCTGACCTGAATCCTACAGAACGGGATGTTTTGGAACCCCGCCTTCGTGCCAGGCCTAACCGACCGACATCGATACCTCTCCTCAATGCAGCATTCCGTTAAGAATGGGATGCCATTCCCCAAGAAACCTTCCAGTAGCTGATTGAAGTCTGCCTGTGGGAGTGGAAGCTGTTATCAAGGCTAAGGGCTGGCCAACAGCATATTGAATTCCAGAATTACCGATGGAGGGCGCCACGAACTTGTAAGCCATTTTCAGCCAAGTGTCCGGATACTTTCGATCACATAGTGATAATCTCATGTCACTGAAGTGATAGGCATAAAGAAGGAGTTGGCCGTTATATTGGTTACACGAACTTGATGAACGATAAGTCCTGGAAAAGGAAGTTACTGGTGAACAAAGTCGATTTGCGTTAGTGCATTATTGAGAAAAAAATTTAATACAGGTTCCGTCGTGGTGAATTAGGCTGTGGGCACACAAATGACTTTAAGGAAATTATCAAGCATGTAAGAGGGAAATATCATAAGTATGGCTGTAATGTTAAATGATGTTGTGCACGTATATGGTTTAGGTAAATAAGACATTATTACCCCAATATTGTAAAGACATCTCAGGTTACATCAAAACATGCAGAGAACTCACCATACTAAGGCAAATTTTGTTTTATAATATGGATATGAAGTGGTCACATTGTGTCGATCAAGGCCATTGGTTTGAATTGATTTTGGCGATATTGTTGTTACAGACATGAGCATTTTCATGTCCTAATGTCCTACACTTATCAACAATATGTCGAAAAATATTTTAGTACTATTACCAACTGATAAAGGCGACATTTTACAGTTGTGCAGAGTCTACTGTAAAGAAAACTCCTAATGTTCCAGTGTACAGTGAGACTTGTCGTGTGTATCATGGAGATTAGAAGTACGTGTACCTGTCACACAATCACACAGAAGGACATGGTTCATTACATTTATGTCGGTGTGCCTCTGACAGAGTGTGGTGAGTCAGAGGCCTGTGAACTGTTATATGTGGCACTGAAGTGAGGCCCGTAGTCTCTACTGCTGTTGCATTAGGCACAAAGGTGTGAACACCATGGGCACACTATAGGCGAACGTTGTAACGGGCAGGAGTAGCGGTTGCGCAACTGCATGAATCAGTCATGGCAACCAGCATGGACATCAGAATTATCCTTTGGTCATTGTCCTCTAAGTGAGTCAAGTCTCACCCAGGCCAGCAATACCTATGGGGTTAACTCATACTTACTGAGACATTTCTGAGAGCTCATGAGCAATAACGTATGAAATGAAGTAGAGTAGGGTCCACGTCTGTGTACCCTATATAAGGAACTGTCATTGGCGGTAACCACTGCGGGGGGTCTCGTACAGACCAATAAGTGGATTCCCTGGATATCCCCAAGTTGCAGAGCCACAACGTGGCTACTACAATGCTCTCCAAAGGGAAAAAGACAAGGGCGCAATCAGAGCGTCAAGGCTGAAAGCTTGCAGTTGAAACGCGCTGCCCCTGACAACAAGCAGCATGCCGGGTGGCTTGAATATGTCGGTCGCCGACGGCGTTTGTCCTTTCGGCCACTATGCCGGTGCGGTGTCAGCGTGCATCCAGGCCTCTGACCACTGTCTGGTCACCGCCACCTTATAATTACCTAGATTAGCGCACCCTTTTAGACTGCTCCCCTCGTGGCGGTGCTCTCTGGACGAAGCTGCACAATAGTATAGCTATGTGCTCAGATTATGCACGACTGGACAACAGCTTGACACGAGACACAAGAACCAACACAAACAAAATCACTGTTTCTAATTCTACATCTACTTTCTTAATTAAGCCATGGCTACCTAAGACATATACATGTCCACACTCTCAGCACATTTACATCATTAGGATACTTAAGAAAAATATGCGACTACTTATTTACTGGTAAAATTAAAATTGTAGCTTGGCTCTGTGAAGGAAAATTATGTGGTGCAAGACGTCTTCTGCTTCTACCTTATTGGTGCCTTGTCTTTAGTTCGGATGCTATTGTGGAGGAACCTAAATAGAACATCTGTTAAAAATCTCTTCAGTAAATTTCTTAACCTAAGCTGTTGAGCAAAAGTGTGTACTGTTCCTGGAACAGTAAATATCACTGTATCATTTCTTCTCACACACCCCATCTCCTCACTTACATTACTGTATACTCTGTCCACGCACCATAGAGATAAAACTCAGTACTGTTGTACGTTATAAGTGCCATTGCTCTCTGGCAACACACTACTCAAAACAAAACAAGATCACCACAGTAGTGGGACAAAGCCAATGCCACCCCACTCTCCACTGTTGCCAAAATTATTCAAGATGACGGCGGTAGAAATGGCAACATCGCAATGACATCATGGCAGGAAGGTCAAATTTTGGCAGGAAAGTAGGTCTATTGGGCTTCTTCCACTAATCTAAGAAAACGGCGGGAAAAAAGGTCACCTGGGCTACCTCCACTAACCTAAGTCATACGACCACCACCACTTCCTAGGAATCGATGGGGAAGAGATTCAGCATGTGGTGGTGGATAGGATGGATATAAGTCTCTATTTTGCATCCAGTGTTCATTTAAACAATTTGAGGCAGTTTCTCCATCCATTGTGTTCGCCATGACGTCTGGAGTCCTACTGACCTAGTACATAGTACTGCCACTACAGGGAGCAATCGTCCATCCTCTGACTTAATCGAAGATAGCGGTTTTGGGGGAAAAATGGCGGAGAAGAACTCAGCCTTTGCTGGGCTGCTGGAGAGAGGAGGGAGTTTACTATATTTGTTTTGGAACAATTTATTTAGGGACGTATTTCAAGTAGTTAATTTATTACAGTGATACAAAACGCTCGCCCTGACATGCTTGGGGTCGCAGTAAATAGTCTACAGACCTGCAAACTACTCGTAAATCACCTAAACAATGCAGTACACTGATGTACAGACACGAAACAACTCGTAAATTTTCAAAATAATCAATGTAAAACGGTCTGCAGACACACTCACTCATTGTAAACTATCAAAATAATGCAGTACATAGCCTACAGACCTGCAAACTACACATAAATCACCGAAATAATGCAGTACACTGATGTACAAACAAGCAAACAACTCGTAAATTGTCAAAAAATAATGCATGTAAAAGACTGTGCAAACATTGTCAGAACATTTAAACAGGCAAACAGAGGGCAGTGTACAAACACTCACTGTTCATAAAAAACGCTTTCGGACTATCATGAGCTGCAACATATCAGCGAACTGTTCCAACTCACGCACGCACTGACGCCGCCATGAGCCACCACCGGACAGACAAATGCAGGGGTTCGAGCCATTGCTCTCATGCCACTGTCGCCTACAACCAGCAAGAGAAAGTCGCGTCTATTTTCGTGTACGCAATTACAATTTTTCGAGTGTTATACTGACGTCACATATCTATGTAAATACCAGCCAAGTCGCCCCCTGGACGCGCATATGTTCACCTAACCACTGTGGCTGAGGTGTATGTGCCAGGCTAGAGCCAAGAGAGATGTTTGTATAGCAACTCACCCTTTCACTCACAGCTAAAAGGTTCTCAATGTTTTACTAATGTCACAGGTCACACTATGGAAATCTGCTCCAATGCTTCCCAGAATAGCACAGGGTGCATGGCTCCTAGTGATCCTAATGGGACATATGAGTTGCATCTAGCTGTGCACGTGTTTACCTACCCAGTGTGGCTGACGCATCGCAGTGAAATGTTCTCTTAGCAACTCACCATCTTAGGTGCATGTAAAAGGTTCTCAATGTTATACCGACTTCACATGGCTATGTAAATAAGAGCCAATTATACCTCTTGGAAATTGTAAAGTGTCGCAGAAATAGTTAATGGTCGCTTTTATAGGAGCTTTCATGATGTCTCAGCTTGTCTGCATGGAAATTCTTGTCTTAACAGAACCTGTTTACGAAAATAGCCCAGAATAAAGTCTATTGCATTTCTCCTGATGGTCCTAATGTGGCATTCCATTCATAACGTGGTATCCTTCATCATTGAGTCCTGCTTTCAACAAACATCTCTAAAACACAAACATTCTCACCACTATGTGGAGGCCCCTATGCCCCAGCACAAAGGAAGTCTTGTGAAAAAACGGAGCATTCTGATAGGCTCTTAGTGAATTTTCTCGCCAAACTACTAATGCCGCCGATGTGGAAGCACTGTCTGCCTTTTTCTTTCTGAAAACAAGACTTTCAGCTGCAGAAAACAGTTTTGTACACATCGCCATATTGCACTGACAGTTAAACCCTGAAAAAGTGGCCAACAGATCGTCAAATACAACCCAAATACTCACTGTGCTGGTGTGCAGCGCCAATGGAGGGAACTGCAGCCATAAACGCGGCCCATGACCACAGCCGTGGAAGAGCTTGTCAACCAGGGAGAGGCCAGCTGGTCATGGACGACCACACATCCCAGAAGGACCTGAGGTTCGAATGCCATCAGTACTCCCAATGCAAACACTCGTAGTATTGAATCTTCTCAAATTTCTGCGGAATATACATGTGACACACATGGTCCTGAAGGTGACTCAATGCAAACTGGGTATTAGTTCACTATTCACCCATCCAGGGGAGCTGCGAGCCAAACCATCAAAAGCCAGAAGCTTTCTCGGACGCTCTGAACCGCTGTACAAAAGGTGGACAAGCTCCAGCTCGGAACAAAGGCATCCACTTAAATGTTATTTCCGGCCCTGACCTGATTGCTTGCCGCTGTGCTTTCTACAGCCATCTCCAGACTCACAAGAATGTTGGGAAACAGACACATATTTATTAGTGTATCTACAATTAAATATTACGATTGCTGCCGCAGTCTGACAGTGAGCAAGGTACTGTATATCTCTCCCCTTTACAATCGTGGTTCTGCAATGAATCTCATTATCTATGGTGCACATAATTTTCCACATAAAAACGAATCTTTCATTCCTCTTATGGTTATCAATGTGCTGAATCTATATCTCCCTCACGATAGGACGTGCAGGAACGATGACCAGACACTCGTGCATAAACCGCAAAGACTGTTGTACAAAGACTGGGTCGGTTCCCCTCAGCACAAAGGTGTTACTCTTTCTAGTTCTGACCTCTTTGCTTGCTTGCTTTCTTGCTTTCTACACCCATCTCCAGACTTTGGAATTACAAGAACACATGTATTTTCACATGGTTTGCCAGAATATTATACCATTTACCTGATACTTCTCGATATCAAGCACATAGCAGCACGCTACTGATCGATCGTGCAACATAATTCTGAAGATATAGACTAGAAATTATTTTTCTAGAAACCCGAAACTTTAACGCTCACAAAAGCTCTCCATACAAAGTATTGGTTCGCTATTCGGCTGTGTAGAGGATGACATGGTTAAGTCAGCTACATTCTCGCATCCCAACAGGCCTTTCCATTCTGGCAGCCCCTGCCATTAGCGGGAAACATGAATCGTTCCTGCCATGCACACCAAGAGAGAATCGTCCTATAAAACCGGCGGTATACAAATTTTATCACTGTACTTACAATTAGATATTACAAACATGGTCTCAATTGGACGACATTCGACAATGAGCAAAGTAACAGAATAAAACCTTCTGACGGCTGTGGCCCTGGAAATAGAAATATCTATACAATTCTTATGACTTGATATGCTTTTCCCTTTGCTATCACAGTATTCCACGTCAAATCCATACTTTCCTTACGACTGGACATATTTATTTCCTTTGCACATGTCAGAACACACACACATACTTTATAAGCCTGATGCTCAAGGCGACCCTATCAAGCACCCCCTACTACTAAGTATAATACTTCGTAAATAACTGACTGCTGACGATTCGAAACTGTACTGACCCTACAATCAGCGATGGGTGGACATGTCTCACAAGTTTTTCCTGCGAGTGGTACCACTGTGTTTTAGAAAGAGAGGCATAATCGTCTGACAAACCGCCAGATGTTAAAAGACACGATCGAAACAACTACTGTATATTACTGTCACAAGCAGTCTTGGTTCTACTGGTGCATGAAAGTATCCATGTTAAAAGCTGTATTGGCTTTATAAATATAGGTATGGCATTAACTCCAAATGAAGTGGTTTTGTCCAGACAAAAATGTGGTACTGAATATAGACAGTGATCACCACAGTGTATATTATCAGATCAACAGCGCTGTTATAAGTCACCGACATTGCAACCTCGTATTAAAAATTACCGAATTTAGAAAGTGATTTGGCTAAGGAGCGTGGTATGAAACCAGTATTTGCAACTCCCTCATGACGTCACCAGATATTTCTCCAGTATTTCTAACGTGTTCGATCTCAATGCCACACCAGAGGTTCAGTGATATATCGACTGGGTTATATGCGATAGTTGATCGAGATGGATCACAAACAGTACATGCTGTGCTGTTGAGGTTCTGAGAAATGTTCACACGTTTTTCAGATCTCTAGTGCTACGCTTTCTGGTAGATATGATGTCTGGGATTTTGGATCAAGTCTTTTCATTCAACCACATACCTGCATTGTATCCGATGGAGAATTCCTTTAATGATGACATCCACTACTGAATCATATTTCTGGTACTCTCATATCTCAAAATGAGTCATCTTTTTCGAACCTATCTGCTACAGTAAAATTTTAGATAGCCCTATGCCTCCTGTAGAGCATTTCCAAACAGCAGTCCCAAGGTGACTCACGACCTTTACATTTAAACTCATCTGTCACAGTGACAGAATAGCTCACAGCTCTGCATTCCATTTCGACTTGTGAGGTAATGGGCGAGTTGTGGAGCCCTGAAAAATTTTAAGTTAGGAGTTGGTGTGGCCACATGGGCTGCTCGGCCACCCAGGGCTTGTCAGCAACCGTGTGGTGCCGAACATTAGCTGGAGCAAGAGGGGTAGCCACAGCACGTGGTCCAGGCCAACAGCATGGCTGGGTATTCCATGTTGACGCTGTGTTGAGGACTGTGCTTTGTGTCAATGAAGGAGATTTGTATGCTGGGAGTGCCAAAGATGGCAGAATTTGTGAAACCATAATGGCAGACATGTCACAGTTCAGAAATTAATAATAGCTGGAAGTATCATGATACCTAAAAAAGAAAGATGTACATCACCCTTACTTGCACGACGATTCTGATGGTGTAATAGGATTTTCAATATCTTTAGTAGTTTAAAGTTTAGTATCTGACTGTAAATCAGACAAGTAACACGCAGAAACAAGTTTCCAAAATCTAAACGGTTCATCCGATTTTGTTGTCGACGATTCTTTAGAAAGCTATTAGTGTAAACCTAAATTGGTATGAATTACAGACATGTTTTGAATAGTACATGAGTTATTTGTGGTCAAAGTGGCCGATTACTATTGACCACATCAGGCGATAAGTATCCACAGTTACTTGAAGAAACGGTAACAGCATGCTTATAAATATATTTATTCGTCTATGTCTTTGTTTATATCCGATATAGACTATTCATGAATAAATTGGTCAAATATTTACTGTGTTTTAGAAAGCACAGTGCTCTACTTTTGTTTCTATTACTTTGATATATGTTTATTTAATTTTTTTATGTATTTAATAATTTGTGTTAGAGCGTGTTTATGGTCCAGCCGTATGAATATTTATTTAATTTCAAGTTATTTAAATGCAAATCCAGTATTTCGTATGTGTTTCAACATGTTTGTAAATGTGCATTGGTTTGGAGACATGACGGGAGCGCTTTAGCCAATCACAGCGCTCGTTACTACAGTAGGTGACTACTGAAGTCAATGGAGAGACTGTATCGAAATGGGGGAGGAGCATCGGGCAGCACAGGACACGGGGGAGTGCTGGGTGGGAAGGTATGACGGACAGTCGCAGGAAAGACTTGGAGAGTGTTGAGCAGTTTGCGTGTGGTCGTGGGAGATAGAAATATTTCGTAGTGCCGACTTGGCACTTGTGAGATTTCCGTGGCTTCTGCAGTGGTGACGTAATATGTGTTTAGAAGTGAACACCTCACGAGCTATGTTGTTGCTCATAACTAATTACACGAGGTAGGAATCTATTGTTTCCCTGTAATTTAACTTATATTTGATTTAATTGCTGAACCATCGACACCAATAAACGTTGTGCAGTAATAAACGGCATTCTTGAAGGTACTTCTGCTATTGTACCGTCATTTGAAGTCATTAAAGTAGTACCTACAGATTTTATTTAATTGCAATCTTTCATTTATAAATTTCTATGTTACATTCAAAATTCGCAATTGCCAAGTGATAGCAACCTTTGACCATTCGATTCATGTGCACATTCACATTCTATACTGTAGCCTCAGCAGTATTTGCCATGTAATGCGGCAACTACGTATCCCAGCCCTTAGACAACGAAACCAGCCACAACTTTTAATATTTCAACTCTGAGTCTGAGGGTACATAGTTGAGGGCCACATTTTTTTATTTGAAAGCACGCAGACTGATTCCTCATACAGCAGTCATGTATGCGATCACTGTTTCGGTGCTAGCGATCCCCAGAAAGTGTTGCCCCTCCACCAAAACTCTTTCTCCATCACAAACAAACGATGCAGGTCAATCATTATGTGGTAACCAATAGTGTACCAGTGGACGAATCGTGCGTCCTGAGAACGTGTAACAGGTGCAAACGTCCACAAAAGATGACAAAAAAATGAAAACCTACCGTTTAGGAAATTTTCTATTCTCTGTAGGCACAAAAACATCCTTATTATTTTCTATAGGAATCAGATGGTTCACTTCTCTGCCACAGCCAAGTGATTTACAATCACTGTACTACCAAGTAAATATAACGAAGCTATCAGACAGCATGCCTTCTCTCCTCTGTCACTTTTTATACCCAAGACTGGCGTACCTTCCTGGCGCGTTCGAACAAGGGGACACATTACTTGGGCCCCAAAATTTTACTAGTCACTAGCAGACAAGTTCTATTTACATAGGTAGTAAAGTTATAGTAGTGTTCAACTAACACAAGATTTATAACAGTTGTTTTAAGGAAAAGTATCACCAAATTACCTTCTTAACATAACAGTACTCTGTACTATGGATTCCTACCATCTAATACTATGCATATCAGTGTAAGGTTTCAAGTAGCTGATGTGAATGCGCTTGACCGCTGTTAGGGTTAGGTGGGCGACCTTCACCTTCCTCACATTGTACTCTGTCTTGGTCAGAAGCAATCGTATTCTGCCTAAACTGTCTTATGTTTTCATTCTGGAGGAAGTGCTGGTTGCTCCTGCCTCCTGTTTGGCGTGGGTGGTTGCTGTTGTGTGTGTTGATGATTGAGGTTCTATCTCTGCATGTCCATCTTTGGAATTATTTCTCTTCTCTCGGGTGTTGCACGGTGATCAGGACCACGTCTTCTTTCAGTCGTGCTCTGTTCATCCAGTGTGACTTCCAATTCTAGAAGGATATTTTTAAGAGATTCAATGTCGTTACCACGTTGCCTACCGATATTTGTTGATGGTGTGGTGGGAGCTTCATATGGCAAAAGAAGATTGTTTGGTGTCGTTACACTGATCATCAAGGAAGTGTCTCTTTATGAACAGAGCCACGAAGAGTCTGACAGGTCTTTTAAATCCCTAGGCCACCAGATCTTTGCAAAATATGATTTCGTGTTTGATGCACTCCTGCATCTTGTTCGACAAGTAGTTCGCCAAGAACGCATCCCTGAACTCTTTGTACGATGAGCATGTTGCCGCGATCTACGCATTCTTTTTGCGACGCTTCCTTCGAGAAAAAACCTCCAAGTGCCACGTCGTCTCGAACCAGCGACCTGTCTCCATCCACAATCAAACCAAAAGTGTCCTTCTTTCTTCCACCGGCTCCCGACTCGGCAGTTTGCATCGTTCTGACCGAAAATGCCAATCAGGAAAAATGTTACTGTTTTCCACCAATAGCGTGTCAATGCCACGTTTAACAAATCCCCACCCCGGAATGTTCTCATTCACGGGCCAATCAGAGCTCATCTTCCTCGCTACTTTGTCCTAGAAATTTCCGTCTAACGTCAGGTAGCGATGCGCGTATCAGAGCATAGTTAACACTTCTGAATCTCCAGAGGCGTAACCATATTACAAGACTTTTGCTTTTCCTCCATAAATTGTAGTGCCCCAGCAGCATGTTGCCGTTGTCCCAAGAGGCGAGTCATGCCACAGGCCGCTCTAATTTAGTAAAAAGGTCCGGTAGCTTCCGTGAGCTACTATCTGTGACCATTTGAGACGCAAATCCAGCACAAAGCTTTGAGTGGCCACAACACACATGCCTCATGAAGATCAGTGTGCGGGATGTACATTTCTCACATGTTCCCTGACTGAAATTATTAGCCCCTGTACCGACGCCCACTGAAATACTATAAAATACATTTCCCTGTAGTAGCCGGCCGAATTGGCCGAGCGGTTCTAGGCGCTTCAGTCTGGAATTGCGTGACCGCTAAGATCGCAGGTTCGAATCCTGCCTCAGGCATGGATGTGTGTGATGTCCTTAGGTCAGTTAGGTTTAAGTAGTTCTAAGTTCTATGGGACTGATGACCTCAGCTGTAAAGTCCCATACTGTTCAGAGCCATTTGAACCAACCCTGCAGTAAATAAACCTAATGAAACTTCATGTAGATGCAACTAAAGTCTCATGACAATCGCCAGTTATGGAAGAGACAGTTAATTCAGCGTAAATTGAATGAGGCAAGCGAGACGTCTTGTAACCTAACAAAAAAGAAAAAAAAACATGCTGAGTAACAGAGAGGGCAGTCTTATTACACTAGGTCTATTTTCTGGAACACCCGGCAGATTTGCTGGAGAAATCACTAAAGATTTTAGTCAATCGAGACCATTGATGACTAGTACATAATTAGTGAACGAGTGACTGTCCTCCCACAAGAATTCGATTTCATAGTGGTGTATCAAATATAAATTCTTCGAAGCATCTAGATTGATTCTCTTGCACGAAATACCAACACCTATCTGCCTCTGAACTATACCTGAGTTGTTGGCGTTTGTTGAACACCATACCTGCGGGGCCTTAGATCGATTCTCAACAGCAAATAAGAAGTGATAATCTACCTATGACAATGAACCGCCGGGCTAGGTGGGCGTTCCAAAACGCGGGATGCTCAATGCAATTCACCGTGATATTTGCGTACAAATATGACTCCACTTTTGTGAACAAACCGATGTATGATCGGTCAGCAAACTCTGCAAGCTACCAAACACAATTTCTATTCTACGTTCGACTCCCAGTTGCAGCAGCCTGCGGTCCCGAGTCAACAGCAGCTGCATGAATGGAAGGTGAGCAAACAAAGCTGTGTTGAACGAACAACGCGAACAGTGCTGCCAGCTAACCTGTGAGTTTTCAGCATAGCACGTTAACATGACTGGAACTGAATGAAGCTGCTCGTGCGTTCGTTCTACTTTGTGACGTCTTCTTCCGTTGCAGAATAACCTCCTTCGAAGCCATAAAAGTGAGTACAAAACTAAATTTCGCGGATTCTGAAACTGTGTACTAAACCGATACTCGAAGTCTAATCTAAAACGTAAAATTGGAGATCACTAGCTCAGTTGGCCAAACAGATATAAGTTGGCTGCAATGGTTGAATATCAGCTCATCTGCTGATTGGGGGAAGACGACAGATAATGACCCAGGGGCTTTGACAACTTTCTAAAGAGTTGCTCAAAGGCTGAAAAATATGGTTTATCCTGTTGGTTACGCCCTTTATTGTCATCAAAATCTCAGAGAACGGTTCCTTTTGTAAGACATGATACCGAATTCAGTTAGAAAGTCTTCTTGCCTTTTAAAATCACTATATTGGTGGACGACAGAGTAAGTTGTTCAGATGTGTGTGAAATCTTATGGGACTTAACTGCTAAGGTCATCAGTCCCTAAGCTTACACACTACTTAACCTAAATTAACCTAAGGACAAACACACACACCCATGCCCGAGGGAGGACTCGAGCAGAGTAAGTATTACAAAAGTAGTTCAAATGGCTCTAAGCACTATGGGAATTAACATCTGAGGTCATCAGTCCCATAGACGTAGAACACTTAGAACTACTTAAACCTAACTAACCTAAGGACATCACACATATACATGCCCGAGGCAAGATTCGAACTTGCGACCGTAGCAGCAGCGCGGTTCCGAACTGAAGCGCCTAGAAACACTCGGCCACAGCGGCTGGCTACAAAAGTGGTAAGCAGATTGATTCGTACCATGTACCTGTGGTCGTAAGGTAAAAGCAGGGTCGAAAATTACAAGCTCACTTGTATCTACATTTCAACTAACGTTTCTTTTTTACGTAATTCCAATTTATTGCTGAAAAACGTTGGATTCTCTGTTGATAAGTTTCTTTCATACGTGTGCTACCAACATTATGTTTCTGTCTTATTGAGATGGTTCTGAAATAGTACTTCAACACATTCTGAGGCCATAAGGAGGAGTATTTTACCGTCTTGTGAAACTTGGGCAGATAATTTTTTGCAGTTTTTTTATTCTTTAAAATAAATATTTGTTATTAATTAATTATAATATGTGTGTTGCCCAGTTGTACTGTCATGATGACAGGCTAAATAAACCAATGAAGAAAGCCTCTCACCATCCTCATGACTTAAGTAGTTTGTTTATCGGAAACCTACAGCTATTTTTATCACAGGAAACTGCTATGCACTGTGTTTGGATACAAAAAGAAACCTGAACTTACAGCGTAATTTGGAAGAGCCCACTGTGTCTCGAATCACGTACGAAAAACGGTGTCTTGTGTCCTCTTTTCATTCCGTCACCATGTCTCGAATGGTGGTTGCAAGCTTAGACCATATTAAGTGGTGGTACACGCCTAGTTTATTAACACAATACACTCATTACACAAAACACAATATTCGAAAGTAAGTCCAGTAGTCGACTATCAGCTGTAGGTGAGAACCCGGCCGGCACAGCAGTTCTCACAAAGTCCTTCACAGTGTCGTCGTACGCATAACAGCCGGATGACAGGGTTGGCAAATCGAACAAGAGTAACACGCAAGTGCTCTTCCGTGACGCCTGCGGCCACCTTTGTGTCGGAAGAAGTTGACTGATGCCACGTGACCCGGCGTGACGTCACGAGGCTTCTAGCTGGTGGTGGGGCAGCAGAATCCGGATCCTCTGTATCGCTCTGCAAATCGCTGGATAGAAGGGACCGCGCGTAATCTGCCCTTCGCGGCAAGAAAGAGTGTCAGCAAGCGACGTGGCGCGACAAACTGCCGTAATGCTGACGTTACGGCACGTCGAACCCGCTTCTTGCCCCAACCTCAGTGGAAGGAGCGAGAATTTCGAGACCGTTGCAATAGTTAGCAATAATAGACTCGTCCGACCAAGCAACATGTTTCCAGTCATAAACAGTCCAATGTCGATCTTGATAGGCCCAGGTGAGGAGTAAACCTTTGTGCCGTGCAGTCATCAAGGGAACACGAGTGGGTATTCGGATCCGAAAGCCCATAACGTTGATGTTTCTTTGAATGGTTCGCACGCTGACACTTGTTGATGGCGCAGCACTGAAATCTGCAGCAATTTGCGGAGGGGTAGCACTTCTGTCACGTTGAACGATTCCCTTCAGTCATTCTTGAAAATCTTTTTCCGGCCTTAGCGATGTCGGAGATTTGATGTTCTACCGGATTTGTGTTATTCAAGGTACACTCGTGGAATGGTCGTATTGGAAAATCCTCACTTAATCGCTACCTCGGAGACGCTGTGTCCTATCGCTCGTGCGTCGACTGTGACACCACGTTCATTCTTACTTAAATTTTGATGACCTGCCGTTGTAGCAGCAGTAAACGATCGAACAACTGCGCCAGACACTTGCAGTCTTATATAGGCGTTGCCGAATGCAGCGCCGTATTCTGCCCGTTTACATATCCCTTTATTTGAATACACATGCCTATACCAGTTTCTTTGGCGCTTCAGTGTATTTCTTTCGTACTTTTCATTGTTTTTTAATCAGCTGTAGAGCTGCGAAACAACTTCCTTCGAAATACCTGAAAACGATTTTATAAATCACACGCTGGCAGTACCACGGACTTTGCTTTGTATTAATACAGAGATATGGCCTGAATGGTAACATAAGCTGTGCCGTACACGAGAGGACGGTCGGAGAGACAGAACTTTGCGTATAAACGTTGGACATGAAGTGACAGTCAGAAAATCGCCCTTAAATATGGGTAGCCCGCATTATATGGAAGGCGTGGAGGCAGAGTGTGTAGTAAGACTATGTATATGTAATGAGCATGCAGTTTGTGGGCCACTTTAGGTAATAAACCACTGGAGAAACTTCAGCAAAATTAGGTTCTAGAAAAAGTTCCGCTACCAGTCACAATAAAAGATATTTCATTCGTCACACGAAAGGTTTCGGGCTTGTGCCCATCCTCAGGTATTTATAAATTCATGTACATATTTATATTGCTGGAGATCAATAAAGATGAAGCATCATTATTATAATTACGCTCTGGTGACAGTTGCACATTTTTTGTCACATTCACGTCAATATTTCAGTTTTATAAAGTGTAGCTGCATATATCACTATTCCAACGTGCACTAGCGAAATACACTATGTTTACATACAAACGTGTAGACTCAAGCGTCAACCACTACACTTGCGGACTTGTATGGCTATCTGTTTCCCACTTAATCGCTCACACGCACAGTAACGGACTCTTCAAAATGCACAGATTGATGTATCGGACAGCTTAAGGGAAATCCAGTCACATAATTATGGAAGTGGTCAAATTAACTGCCGATATAGCGATTATCCTAGACTTTCTGACATCGAAGGCGTGTTTTTTATGACCAACTTTGCATTGTCGTAGCTGAGGAAACTATTGACTGTGCAACGTAACACCATCAGAGGCCTAAGTCTATAGTTAAATGAATGTCCGCGCTTCATACAAAAAGATATGAAAGCCTGGAATTTGACATATAACCCACCATAAGTAAATATCGACACTGAGATTTAACTATATACATTTCTGAAATATGACACTTGCTTTCATCGGTTAGGTTATTACGCTAAGTGTCTACACATAATGACAGTGTATTGTGATAGAATCTTGATTTATCAGTCGAATAACATCGTCGTCTTGAAGGAACAATCCGCAAGGATCCTACTCCTCACCTTCTGGCGAAGTACAGGGCTCCTATTGGAAATGATCTTTTATACATTCTCGACCGCACTCCTGCTCTCACGAAGAAGGAAAGCGTGGTCCAGTGATGTGCGTCGGGAAAAGTGTTTCCCGGAGGGTGGTGGCTGGTGGCGGATTCGGAATGGTGAGTCTAAGAGTCCGTTGTTTGTTCTGCTACTTCGATCTGAGCCGTGCTTAGGCATGAGCAGACACCCCATAAACCCTCGACAATTTTGGATGAATTTCCGTTGGAAATAAATCGAATGGAAAAAGAAGTTTGTGTCGTATCAGTAGTTCAGTTTCTCTATTTTAACGAAACACTGATAAACGGGTACTTTAAGAGGCCATCTGAAAGAAATTGTGCCGCAGATCTGGTTGATGCTTGACTACGGTAATGTCCAACATTTACCAATGTAACAAATAAAATATCATTGCTATCAAAACCTCTCAGGAGCCAGGCGTAATAACTTCCTTACAAATTTTGGTATAAAATGTCTGGCACTGCAGAGTCACAATAGCCCTGTTATTAATTCACTAATAGCTTTTGGGCACCACCTATAGTCAGCATCAGAACATAAAAAAACAACAGTTACCTTTTACAGCCAATTAAAGAAAACTGAAATCAGTGATCTAAGCAAATTAACATATCTACAACATCAGTGAACAAATTCTCTTTCTCTACAGTCTTATTCAACCCTCTGTTATAAAATCGTGTATAAGTTTACATACTTTTACGTCTTCTTTTGGTAAAAGAGTTTTAATATTTGTTGGGAAAGCATTTCCAGAGGTCATTAGATGCTGTATCAGTTTCGTAGTTTCTTGATACCTTCCGTGGCAGCCGAAGAAAATGTAATTAACGTCTTCCGCATTGCCGCATTTGTATGAAGAAGATGTGGTCATGTTGAGGCGGTAGATGTGCCAGAGTCTCTCGTGACTGAATCGAAGTCGTGCCATCGTCACTGTAAAGTTTCTGCTGTGTCTGAAATTTTAGTTCAAAGAATATTGTCTGTCTACTTTGGTAATACCGTTGGAGGTTTTGATTCCATTGGGCCCTGATTATGATCTTTACGGTATGCACGATATCGTCGGATGCCACTTTATCATACTTCACTGAATCACTGTATACAGTTTCCTTGGCCAGAGTATCTATTTTTCATTTCCCTTTATTCCGCTATGCGGTTTCGCCCATAACATGTCAGATGTCTCATTTCAGAGCGACAGCTCTTGCAGTGCTTCTATAATGCGATATACAGGATAATTTCTGGTATTATATCCGAGAAAATAAACTTCTTTGCCAAGATAGCTAATAATAACCTTTATTCTCGATAACCAGTTTCGGTAATCGATGTAACCATCTTCAGATTTCGACAGACAGATTATTGAATATTTCCTAAATTAATATGTAGTAACCTGTCTGTCGATATCTGAAGATGGTAAAGTTGATTACCGGAACTGGTTATAGGGAATAAAGACTATTAATAGCCATCTTGGCAAAGAAATTTACCTTCTCAAATCTATTATGACAGATCGGCCTTCGCGGCTCAAAATGAGTAAACCAAAATTTGTGGTGTTGTTGACATCGTATCATTTCAGTAGCCTCAGTGCTGGACGTGAGTCGATAAAACTGCAATTGATTCTTCTTGCAATTCTTTTGGGTATCTAAGCAGCCCTGGAATCGCTATAAGCTATACAGTGAATACAGAGGCAACTTCAGGGAGCCTGAACTGGCATCCTCGAAAAGCCTTGCCGTCTACGAATACACTTTATGCATCGTCTTTTTGTTTAGACCCATTTGTGTACAGAGAGCCCAAATTCTGTTGACATGAAAATTCATTAGTTTACGCCACAGTGTAGGTAAAAAACTAAACTAAACCAAACTGCCCCATCCCCCACCCGAAGAGGCCATGAAGGCCCAATAGTACCGACCGGCCGCCGTGTCCTCCTCAACCCACAGGCGTCACTGCATATGGATACGGAGGGGCATGTGGGCAGCACACCGCTCTCCCGCCCGGCCGTATTTCAGTTTAGCTCCTCAGTTTGCCTCACGAGAGCTGAGTGCGTCCCGCACATGTATGTAGGGAGGTAAAAATTGACACATGCCTGAAATGAATGAGGTCTTATTGAAACCAAACACGAATGCAAAAATCGACGCTCAGACATACGCTGCACAGCAACACGTCAGTGAATCTGCACGGGAACATGCACAACTGCGGAATTTGAGCTACCGAAAAGCCTAGAACTGTCGTGGAAACCTCATTGCGTGACATACCTTACTCTATGATTTCTGATGCTCTGAGCAAGAATCTGCACTCTTCCCATGTCTCCTGGGGATTTCCGATTTATCTCCTCCTCTCGTGACTTGTGGTGAGTGTAATCCTTTTGTCAGCTGAATTTTTTTTACAAAACCCTTTCAGTCGCTCTCCTCTCTCATTCTTACTTCTTATCCCATTTGTTTTCTTGTTTTTTCTGAGTCATCACTCTTCTGACTGGTCTGATGCGGCCCACCACGAATTCCTCTCCTGTGCCAATCTCTTCATCTCAGGGTAGCACTTGCGCCCCATGTCTGCAATTATTTTCCGGATGTATTCCAACATCTGTTTTCCTCTACAATTTTTACCCTCTACAGCTCCCTGTAGTACCATGGGCGTTATTCCATGATGTCTTAACAGATGTCCTACAACCCTGTCTCTTCTTCTTGTCAGTGTTTGGCATATATTCCTTCCCTCACCGATTACCGAAGAACCTCCTCATGTGTTTAGGAGCAGTTTCTCGCTTCGAGGGCAAGAGAGCTTCCTGAATCACTCTCCACTCTTCCGCTCTGTTTGACAAGGCCATTGGCAGACAGACGGCGACTTATTATGCCCCAAGTCTACGGTCGCCATTGCTGGTGATGTTTATTCAAAAATTAAGCGGTGTTTGGGTTTGAAGACGGGGCGAAGTATATTTTATTACTAATCAGAGATGCTGCCTCTAGATGACGGGTACAACACGTTCTGCTCTAACTCTTTCTTTTGTTCAAAAAATGTTCAAATGTGTGTGAAATCTTATGGGACTTAACTTCTAACGTCATCAGTCCCTAAGCTTACATACTACTTAACCTAAATTATCCTAAGGACAACCACACACACCCATGCCCGAGGGAGGACTCTAACCTCCGCCGGGACCAGCTGCACAGTCCATGACTGCAGCGCCCCAGACCGCTCGGCTAATCCCGCGTGGCTTTCTTTTGTTGCCTCCACTACAACAGCATTTCAGTCCCCAGTGATCATTAGTTTTTCTTATCTTTTATTTACTGTATTACCAGTTCAGGTTCCTCCCGTAGTTTCTTTATCTTCTGCTTATGACGTTGAGATTTATAACTGAACTATTTTTATAGCGTTGCTTTCCTGCGGAGTATGATGAAAGTAATTTTTCACACTAACTCATTCTGTACTCTATCCTCTCAATCATGACTCACCTGGCCAGAAATCCTTATCTTCCTTGCATTCCACTTCATTAGCCCAAATCATATCTAGACTGGGCTTTTGAATTTCTCTACACTCCGACCCGTATAATTTTATCCTTTCGTTGGTCATTCTGTCTTTTTCTCATGATCACCTCCCCTACTGGTAGCAGCCTCCTGGATGTCCGAATTGGGTCTAAGCAGGAATTATAGTGACCGCAATCGCACTAGTCGGGTAGCGACATCAGAACCAGCTATGGCTGACCGACTAGGCGAGAGCGCCGATCCCGAGTCCCTAGAGAACAACTAGAAAACACGAGAGAACGACAGCCAACGGAGATGACACTTTAGAATAACAAGTCCAAATAGCGAACCACGATCGATCGAATACTAAGTTCTAGCGAATTCAGAACCAAGATAGCGATGTGCAGTGAAAACTGTACCGCAACGCCGAAAAATCACAAGTAAGGGACAGAGCGGCCGCGCTGATGGCTTTGTAGGGCAGCCACAAGCCCTGACAGGCCGGCCGTACAGTCGTGGTCTGCAGGCGGAGCACGCATCGGAGACCGCAGCGCCCGCAGTTAAAGTAGTGCCGCCTAGCGGCCGTCATCCGTGTCCCTACCGTCGAGGGACTGTCGTGAAACGAAGTAGACTTCCGCAGCCGTTAGCAAGTTTATTAAAATTGTTCTAGGTAGTGTACAGCCTCATTGAATACAATCCTTTAAAGCATAAAATTTAAAAATGTAAAATAAAAAGAAAAATATTAAAAATATAAAGTGTAAAACGACTTACTAGCCCTGAGAAAGGCCGTGGTCAGAAGACCGAAATATCGGTTTTATAGTTTATATAACGACGCGCAGCAACAGCCGGATGAATTTAAATCCTAATCAAATTATTTTACTACAGATCATGTGTCCTGTGCGTGACCGTTGAGCGTTCTTGATGTAGTAGTTTCCATTGCCTTCTACAACGTCATACCGTTGGTCACTGTTATTTCCTCCGAGTTTTTAAGGACAGTTTTCTAGCTCAACCTTTGCCCTCTTCTCCTCCTTCTTAAGGCCGTTGGCAGAATAAGGGTAAGGCGTTCTAACAAAATTCTTCGGGCCCCGTTGGTGATGTTTTCTATTACGGATTCAAGCAGTGGCTAGGATCGAACCTGGGACCCAGGACGTATTGACATTAGCCAAATGCGCTACCATTGGTCACGATGTCGCGATGAAGCAACGTAGTAGGGAGAAAAGTATAATTGTCGTTGCTCTACGTTCCAGCGATATTTATGGGATTTTAAATAACTGTTTAATTGTAATATTTTAACATCCAAACATTTTGCCATGATGTTGTGATTAATGAACGCAGTAGCGAAAAATTATAATGGTCATTGCTCTATGTTTCAACGATATTTATGAAATATTAAGTAACTGTTTAATTGTAATATTTTAACTTCTAAACATTTAGTCTATTTTCCTACGTTAATGGTCACTGTTAATGGGTGTATTACATGAACTCACCCCAGAGTTTCATTAATGAATTCAATACTAGCTGTAATGACGTACTTGTGCAAGCAACTCCTTTGCATCACTTGAAATTGTGAATAGTACTCTCGTGCGTTCCGACACAGACGCGATCAGAAGAGGACTATAATGGCTCATGCTGTTTTCTGATTGAGGTTTAGTGAAATCAACCTCGACTTAATTTTTTCGGGCCTTTTGCTCATCGAACTGAATCAAAATCATGTGACAATAAGTACGCCTGATTCTGATCTGGAAGTTATGATTAAACAAGTCCAGCTATCCTAATATGAGTTTCAAGTAGTTTTCTTGAAATTTCCCCTAAATAGACGAAGTTAATTTCAGGTGGATCCACTGAAAGGTAGACAGCCAGTTGACTCTCCCTTGCCTTGCCACATCCGAGTCTTTTTTCTCTGTCACTAATTGCGTCGACATTGTCGGGACTGTACGTATCAATCTTCTCTTTTTCTCCTTTTCTGAATACTCCTAACAAGGAAACAACACTGCTCACCATTTAGAGCTTCCTTGGTATCATTTGGTTGTGAGTATGCGGAGGAGAGCCGCTTTATACGAAGTTGTTGTTTAGTGAGAGCGCTTGGAATGTCGAAGCAATGTATTCGCACCCAAATTCCCGTGACGAGGCATTAGCATAGCTGACGAGCTGCCGTGGACACAACCTCACACCACCGAAACGCCCACCTGGTCGTGTTGTGTTGTCTCCACTGAGAAGCTCTGAGGTAGCTGCAGGTCTCGTTCTGCTTCGCCACGACCAGTGACGCTTTTAGAAGCGTGTAAGCACTGTAGACTTCCATGTCCTGCTTTGTTTCACTACACCAGTTACAGAGTGGATTACTAACTCATTTCATGTTAAGTTTATCGTGTTGTATTGAACTCCACACGGAGTTCAGCAAAGAAAAATTAAGTATATTAATTTGACACTGTGTGCTCCTCCCCATATGCTGCAATCGCTTCTCGTTTTGTTTTCTAAATTAATTTTCAATGGAAATGATTATCCTGAGCACAGACACGATCGATACACTGCTCTTGTTTATGCCTTTAAAAGCTGCACTCCGTGGAAATATATGAATTATTACAATTTAACAGCGAAAAGTCCTTCGCCGTTTACTGATCTTTCCTTACCAGGCCGTTGCATTTTCTCGAAGTGTGTTTGGCCGTTTTGCAGTGCTCAACTAAGCTGTTTAACGTTGCTCCCCACCTTTTCTATGCACTAACTAACTGTAATCACTGGGCGCATTCACCAGTTAAGTGTTTTAATTGCTACATTGTTTGCAATGGTGATTTCTAAGACTCAGAAGTGTCACGATGAAGACATGGGAGAACTTTCCCAAAAGGGATGATGAAAAAACTAGATAACATTACAATGCCTAAGCACAAAGGAATTATGCTTCTTTTACTCCGTGACTGAAATGTGGAAGTGTTACAAATTTTACTGAACTATTAATTAATCACAACAGAACCAGTCAAGTCAAACATTTTACAACAAGATGTGGCATTACGAACTACAACAGCCATGTACTCTAAGTCTGTAAGTACAACGAATGACAATTATGATATAGTGGCAAATCACTAGGAAACTACTATTTACTTATGAGATCGCTTAACAAATAGATTTACGACCACTACTGAAATGAAATGTCTGGGTCCCATATACAGTCAGACTATCGAGGCACGTGGATGATACACAAAGAGGGGCAGTGCCAATGGTAAAAGGCTTACTTGACTCGAAGAAGAGATGATAAAGTACGACAATTAGCAACCCGTCGAAGAGCAAGGCCTAAATATGAGATATTAGAAATTTGTTAGAATCAGTTTTCCGGTTGGAATGCATTATATTTCACAGCCTCTTCGTCCAGAGTGGTCCTTAACAATGACGTTCATTCAACAAACGATTCAGGAATGAAATGAGACAAGACTAACGCATTCGACAGTTTATGGACTATTAATTATATGTACATGTGACAGCGGAACAGCAATTCTGTTTAGAAGTTACCAAGAAGTTTTCAGCTATAAAAAATCTGATTCCTTAAATTCTGACTGCGTCTAAAGGAAGTTAAACTTCCTTTAGATCTACAAGTTCATACTATCTACGTGTATACAGATTTTAAGGACAGTGGTAACATTCATCCACTGTAGATGCAGATGTAACATCCGAAATCATGCGTAGAATGAATTAAAGTTTTTTTATAACGCTTTCTTTTCTTTTGGCTCTTTTGAGTCCGTAACTATTATCTACTGCAGAAACAGATACGTATATTTCAGTATGCGGCCAAGATTGACGACATTCTTGATTTTAATGACCACATTTTGAACTCTAGTGCTGGCTGATACTTCAGCTTTGTTGCCAGCCATCTGAAAATAATACATTTGTGTTCTGAAATTGGTCATGCAAATAAAGACAATTTTTGAATACTTGCGTGGATAAGGATGTGGCTATCAATTTTCCGTATTAACGTTTGATTAAACTGTCTAAATTACTAAAACTTGAATGTGTCATTTTGAATAGATGCATTTATTCCGTAAGTACCAATATTTCACAGTCTTTTTCAATTAAGACAAAATCTTTTTCTAGAAAAGGCCATATTTTGTTCTTCTCAGGAGATAAAGAAAATAGCCCGAGGTATTCACCCACATGAAAGGAGAGTAAATATTTTCCGAAACTTCGCTAACGCATGTATAGGTACTCAGCAAGAGACTAGAGAAGATTTTATTGCACCGATCCGTCGCGAAACATTCATTTGCATATTACTTGTGTTTTCTTGCACAATTACCAGTCGAGCGTTGGCGGGGTTGGCTGTCAGCAGAAAGTGTGTAGCAATGGTAGGACAGTAATCGACGCCGTGTTGTCTGGAACAATGGCCACCGCCTCAGAAGAGCCCAGACAGAATCCTCATCGACGTTCATTACAGGAGCTTTGAAATTCATGGCCTTAATCATGCTCAAATGTAAGTGATGGTCTCCCTTTTTCAGCAATGCTCACTTAACTTTAAACTGTCTTAGTCTCATTTGGACACCATACATGTATCCTAAGAAAAGTCCCTGCAACCGTCTGCTTGGCAATGCCATCAGCAGCATAAGGTTTTTTGTTATTTTTAAGTATTTTTGTAAATATTAATGCTTACCCCGTCTCTACTGTCATTAGAACACAACAGTTTCATCGAAATGCAGAAGGTCGCTGCAAAAGTGGTTTGGTTTTGGAACTGTTCCAGTTACACTCATCATTTCACGTCGATTATAATCACGTCTACTTTACTATGCGTCTTTCCCCGAGATAGAAAATTTACTCCCAGTACATCATAGGCAGTTTACTCCTCTGTGCATTTTCCCAAGCAATTATGATCCATTAAGAAGACTGCCGCACGTTTGTGTAGTGACATCAATGTCAAAGGCAAACGCCTGTCCCGAGGGCCTCCCATTGTTGCCAATAATACGGGTGAGCAATACGCTCCACCTGATATTTTACATTGATCTGCAGATTTTAAGTACACGTGTGTCAGGAATACTGTATCAGACTTTGTATTAGAATAAATTCAACCGGAAGTTTGAAAAAAAGTCCTATAAGTAATAACACAAATGATGAATGTATTAAAATTAAAGAAGTAATGACATAGGATGCTGATGAAAAATCGGGAAGTAGGAGAAATATGCATTGCAAAACAGAATTGAGACTCTGGAACAATGGAATTAAAATATTAGTAACGCATAAAAAGGAAATATGTTTTAAAATTTTTGCCATCACCAAGTGACGTAATTTACAGAACAGATTACCAAAGGAAAACATCTCTTGTATAGATAGACGTACACAAAATTAAACAGGAGAAGTGAGACTGATGCATTAGTAATATAGAGTACGATTTTCATGGGAACCAAAGCATAGAATGCAAGGTAATGCGACAGTTGAAGAAACATATAGAAACACAGTAATCCTGATAGTAATATCAAAACATCGAGAATCTGAATGTTAAAATTATTTTAATCATAATGTTGGAATAAAGAAGAAAAAAAAATACGTCTAAATGACAGCTTGGTTCCTAACACGAAGTAAGAAGTAAAGCAAGCCATTAACGATACGAAACTTAAGAAGTCACCAGGAACAGGTAGTATCAGCAATGAAATACGTCTCATAAAGTCTGTTACATTATCATCAGCGAGCCGATAATAATAATCAGAATGAAGATACTAAGAGTTTACCTATCGATAATTGGAATAAATGCCCCAGAAGAGACACAGGTTTATGACTCTGAGAACTTCCATCATATCTTGCAAGGAACAGTATACAAAATAAACAACAATGACTATGTGATAATGAAAAGAACTTTAAATGCTAAGGTGGGTAACATCCCTTGGAAATGTTACTGTCTCTACCACACTTACAGACTATGTAATTGCAAACCAGAAGACTTGGTCTTTATTGGAAGACACAAGGGTGTTCAGAGATCCAGAAGTCTCTTTAGATCACTTCTTATCAGTCTCTAAAGGAAGATGAAAGATATAAAGAGAAACGAAATACTGCTGATTCAGCAATTAAAATGTATTACTTCAAGAAGAGAATATCCGGTTACTATATCAAAAAAGCCTTGAAGGATACAATAATTTTAGATATAAAATGGATAACAGCAACCAGGAATGGAATAATGTACAGGAAGCAGTAATTAAAGTAACAACAGAAGCATTTGGCGCGAGAAAGATAAGTTTATTTGAAAAGGGGTCTGCGATACTGGGATGATGAAATACGTAGTCTAATTGAAAATAAAAAATAGGCTGTCTTAAAAATATTAAATTTCCCAAATGATCGTGCTCTGAGACTAGATTATAAAAGGAAACCAACCCCAGTTCAAAGGAATGTCAGGCAAATTGAAAACCTTAATAAATATATTACAGATGTTAAACACGATGTA
This sequence comes from Schistocerca serialis cubense, assembly GCF_023864345.2. Lineage (NCBI taxonomy): Eukaryota > Metazoa > Arthropoda > Insecta > Orthoptera > Acrididae > Schistocerca > Schistocerca serialis. The sequence goes on along the minus strand of NC_064639.1, from coordinate 1,120,226,426 downwards.
AGAGGAAGACAAAGCATAATAAACAATGAAACGTTTAATTAAAGAGGATGAAGACAATCTGCAAGTAAATACATTATCTATGAAACACTATGGACGAATGTGTAACATACACAGATGGTTCTGTCTGAACCAGATAGTAACGTAGACTAATAACGTAGGAGCAACTACTGGATGCAGTAACATTAGCAAGAACAGCAAGGCTCCAGCATGTGACGAAATCAATGTAAAACTTATAAAATATGCACGAAATTTTGCAAACATGAGATTACTAGATTTCATGAATATGTCCCGGCAAAATACTTATATATCTGAATACAGAAATGTACCACAGATACGTCCAGTTTATAAAAAAGTAAACAGACATGAATAAAGAGACAGACACAGAGAGTTATTTGCCTTCTCCATACGTCTTATAAATTGTATGCTATAATTTTAACAAAACAACTGCCATCAATTTCTTAAAAAGTACATCTGATGTCCAACATGGTTTTCGGAAAGGTAGATCATGCTCAGATTGTATCTTCACCATTATACAATTAACAGAAAAACACAGTGAATTCAAATTACCAACGTTTCTTGCCTTCGTTGACTACCGAAAAGGCGTTTGGTAAAGTAAATCGAAACAAGCTTGGATAACTGTAAGAAACAAAGGATCGCGTCGCACCTTATAAAAGGTATACATGTTTTGTACGTTAATAACAAAATACAAATAAAAATAGCAGGCAGAAGACATAATTTACATATATATCGACGATATAATCAAAACTTGGGTACAGACAATAAAACGTTCTAAACCTAACAATGTGGGTGTTTGTAGACCGCTTTTCACCGATGATCAAGTAATTGCTACAAAATTTATCGTAGTCCATTGTGGCATGGTGGTACAGTAACGTTATATTGTAATTAATATTAAAAGACAGCCCTAGGTCGCACAGTGCTCTGTACTGACTTAGAAGCGACGCGTTTCACCCGGGTAGGGTCTGGTAATCTGAAAATACGATGAAAAACTGACATAAAAATGTACTGTGTAGTATTAAAGCATCGACTGCTCACCAGCCAGTGCAGTGGGGCGGAACGGCATCAAGAAGGCGCTGAGCGGCGCGCCAATGGAAAGAGCCAGCAGCGACGCACCTCCAGGAAGACAGAGTTCAGCGTGTCCAGTCAATGCTAACTTAACCAGCCGCCCATCGATGGTCGTGCTCAGTTCGGTCGTAGACCTCGTCAGTACTGACTACTGCGAAGACGATGCTTAGCCTGGAGTAGTAATAGTGTATAAAAATAGTTGCACGTAGGAGGCATTTCATAATGAGAACCTACGTCTCTTTCCCTTTCAGTAATGAAGAGTTCTATTAATCTGCAAGTGTATGTACAGATAATTTTGGGATTCCTGCCACCGGCCATTGCAACTTGTCTCCTTTCTTGTTTGTGTCGGTGCTGACTCCCTTACTAAAGCACTCCGTCTTCAGGCCACAAGTGACCCATCGGGACCATCTGACCGCCGTGTCATTCTCCTCAGCTGAGGATGTGGATAGGAGCGGCTTGTGGTCAGCACAATGCTCTCCCAGTCGTTGTGATGTTTTTTTTTTTTTTTTTTTTTTTTATCGCAGCTGCTACTATTCGGTCGAGTAGCTCCTCAATTGGCATTACGAGACTGAGTGCACTTCGAAAAACGGCAAAAGCGCATGATGGCCCGGATGGTCACCCATCCAAGTGCCGGCCACGCCCGACAGCGCTTAACTTCGACGATCCGACAGGAACCGGTGTATCCAATCCTGCAACTCCCTTACTAGCCGACGCAATATACAGGGTGGTGAATTGATCGTGACTGGGCCAAATATCTCACGAAATAAGCGTGAAACGAAAAAACTACAAAGAACAAAACTTGTCTTGGACCACTTTTTTCGCTTTGTGATAGATGGCGCTGTAATAGCCATAAACATATGGCTCACGATTTTAGACGAACAGTCGGTAACAGGTAGGTTTTTTAAATTAAAATACAGAACGTAGGTACGTTTGAACATTTTATTTCGGTTGTTCCAATGTGATACTTATACCTTTGTGAACTTATCATTTCTGAGAACGCATGCTGTTACAGCGTGATTACCTGTAAATACCACATTAATGCAATAAATGCACAAAATGATGTCCGACAACCTCAATGCATTTGGCAATTCGTGTAAAGACATTCCTCTCAACAGCGAGTAGTTCGCCTTCCGTAATGTTCGCACACGCATTGACAATGCGCTGACGCATGTCGTCAGGCGTTGTCGGTGGATCACGATAGTAAATATCCGTCAACTTTCCTCACAGAAAGAAATCCGAGGACGTCAGATCCGGTGAACGTGCGGGACACGGTATGGTGCTTCCACCTGACATGAAATATGCTATTCAATACCGCTTCAACCGCACGTGAGCTATGTGCCGCACACCCATCATGTTGGAAGTACATCGCCATTCTGTCATGCTGTGAAACATCTTGTAGTAACATCGGTAGAACATTACGTAGGAAATCAGCATACATTGCACCATTTAGACTGCCATCGATAAAATGGGGGCCAATTATGCTTCCTCCTATAATGCCGCACCATACATTAACCCACCAACACCGATGATGTTCGACTTGTCGCAGCCATCGTGGATTTTCCGTTGCCCAATAGTGCATAGTATGTGGGTTTACGTTACCGCTGTCGGTGAATACGCTTCGTCGCTAAACAGAACGCGTGCAACGAATCTGTCATCGTCCCGTAACTTCTCTTGTGCCCAGAGGCAGAACTGTACACGACGTTCAAAGTCGTCGCCATGCAATTCCTGGTGCATAGAAATATGGTACGGGTGTACTCGATGTTGATGTAGCATTCTCAACACCGACGTTTTTGAGGTTCCCGATTCTCGCGCAATTTGTCTGCTAATCATGTGCGGATTAGCCGCGACAGCAGCTAAAACACCTACTTGGGCATCATCATTTGTTGCAGGTCGTGGTTGACGTTTTACATGTGGCTGAACGCTTCCTGTTTCCTTAAATAACGTAACTATCCGGCGAAGAGTCCGGACTCTTGGATGATGTCGTCCAGGATACCGAGCAGCATACATAGCACACGCCCCTCGTGCATTTTGGCCACAATAGCCATACATCAACACGATATCGATTTTTCTGCAATTGGGAAACGCTCCATTTTAGCACGGTTAATGTATTACGAAGCAAATACCGTCCGCACCGGCGGAATGTTACGTAATACCACGTACTTATACGTTTGTGGCTATTACAGCGCCATCTATCACAAAGCCAAAAAGGTGGTCCAACTAAAACATTCATATTTCTTTACGTACTACACGAATATGTAATGAAAAGCGGGGTTCCTATTTTAAAAAAAGAACGCAGTTGATAGATCTTTGATCTATGGTACCGTCCGAAGTGGCCGAGCGGTTCTAGGCGCTGCAGTCTGGAACCGCGCTACCGGTACGGTCGCGGGTTCGAATCCTGCCTCGGGCATGGATGTGTGTGATGTCCTTAGGTTAGTTAGGTTTAAGCAGTTCTAAGTACTAGCGGACTGATGACCTCAGAAGTTAAGTCCCATAGTGCTCAGAGCCATTTGAACCATTTTTTTGACCTATGGCAACGCCATCTAGCGGGCCAACCATAGTGCCATCTGTTTCCCCCTTCAAGCTAGACGAGTTTCGTCCTTTGTAGTTTTATCGTTTGATGCTTATTTCGTGAGATACTTGGCCCGGTCACTATCAATGGACCACCCTGTATACCAACTACTACTGGTTGTCATTACTAGCGCGATCAGTCGCTTCTGATACTCTTAACATTGTGTACTACCCAACCACGATATTATTTCACTTGGCCTCCCACAGCGCGTGGCCTTTACCGGAGACAGGCGGTGACTTTACAGTGAACAAGTCCAGTGGTGAACTGAGGAAAATGCATCGCTTTGCGAATGCCTTCGGGACAGTTGTGCATATGCGAGTACAATCAGGTGGTTCAGCGTGTTGCGATAAAAACTCACGATAAGTCGACCGAAGTGTCCTCACTCTCGGATGCAGTAATGCTGTGGTCGAAAAATATACTCTGTGTGAGCGAGGATCGGACACCAGCGCTTTGTGCCGGGACCACGTTTACAGTTTATGAGCGTGGTCTCACTCTCTGCTGCTGTAACTGCTGACCCTCGTCGCACTTTTTAAATTTTCTTCTGTAGGTTTTGTTCCTCGTAGTTTGTGTACCATCTCTTACGGTGTTTTGCTGTTCGTTTAACGGGTACTGTAGGCGTATTTCAAGAAAGCTTTTTGATAGTAATTATAATAGTTTTCACTTGCTTTCCTATTCTTTACGTCTTACGTATGTACGTTTTTGGTTTTCACTTTTGAGTATAGTAGATCAGAGTAGAACGACGCCAGATAATTTACTGTGCCAATTCTTCTGAGCCAATAAAGAGCATTGTGCAACCTAGGACTGTTTTTTAATATTAAATTAATTGTCAGTCACAATAAAGGTGACTTACAAGAAGCTGTCTTTAATTTATGTAAAACAGACAGACAATAGAATACTATCGTCTCCGTCACATAGACAAAATCAGTTGGTTTTTTAGGGCATTATCCCATGTCAGTTAAAACTGAAATCGATGATCAGCCCATAGAGAAAGTTAAGACATTTAAGTGCTTAGGATGCAGTATTAAGTCTAGGCAAACAATGAAATACAAAATATGTTAGACGTATCTAACTACTTCTGTGGAACGTTACGTAGAACTTTGGGAAAGAATGCCCACAGAGATACTTCACTACAGTTCTATAAGTTTATGGCTATAGGGACACTGTTCTATGATGCGATAACTGGTCTCTTAAGAAAAGAGATGAAAAGGATAGAAGCATGTGAAACGAATTTCCTTAGATACGTGCTTGATATACTCCGATGGATAAGAAGAGAAATGATGACATCCGAAATGAACTGAATATGCAAAACGTGATTGATATAACAAAACAATCTCAGAGGAGATAGAAAGACCATATAGGCCGTATGCCTGATATAAGAATCAAATGGCTCCAACGACTATGGGACTTAACATCCGAATTCAACAGTCCCCTAGACTTAGAACTACTTAAAACTAAGTCTCCTAAGGACATCACACACATCCATGCCCGAGACAGGATTCGAACCTGCGACCGTAGCAGCAGCGCGGTTCCGGACTAAAGATCCTAGAACCGCTCGACCACAGCGGCCGGCGATGCAAGAATCACCAAAATCATAAAACAATGTAAACCGATAGACGAAAGTGCTTCAGGAGGACCAATGAAGAGGTGACTTGAGCAGTTTTGAGAACACGTAACTGACCAGAAGTCCCAATACTTGATGTAGATGATAATGGTGAATCTTTTACACAGTTATTTTAACTTTACGAGTAACCATTGGCAAGATATTTGTGTATCAGAGTAGTGGAATGAAGCCTTAATAGGTCCGCAATATGTACGAGAACGATGGTAAGTTGCTGCGTACAAATTGCAGAGGTACAAACCCTTTAAATTCCGGTTATAATACCACAAAATAATAAATAAATAAAAGGTAGTGTCTATTACCGACGCACACACTACTCATGTCTGGCATAGCTTCAGAAAGGGAAGATCTTTTTCAGGCTGTATGTTTACACATTCGTAAACATCGAAAAAAAGAAGAAACTTTAATTTTCTCAGTTACTGTGCATTCACAGACTACGGAAGCCATTTGAAAGGGAGAAACTAAATTTATTATGGAAAACACTAGAAAATAAATGGATCCTAGCGCACATAATCTCAGTTGTAAGTTTTCATTAAATAGCTTATAACAGTAAACGGCATTTTTGTTACCAACGGAATGAATCTTATCACGTTATATTATTTTGAAGACCACACCACAATAGGAAATTCTGAAAGTGTAACTTATGCAACAGCTCTTAAATTGAGCAAGGTTGCTGCTACATACCATGATGAGCCGTAACACCATGCACACCTGTTGAACAAGCCGTTCGACCGCCTTTGAAACGCGGTAAAGCAGTGATTCTGCTTGGCATGGATTCAAGCAGTCCTTAGTACGCTTACGGAGGTATGTGGCGCCAGATGTCTTTGCATAGACCACGAAATCCCCGTAAATTATGGGCTCGTAGTTTGTTTGCACAGGGTTGGCACCCGATAGCGCCTCAAATCAGGACGGATTTGGTGGCCAAGACACCACCGTGAGCTCACTTTCATATTCATTAAACCATTGAAATTCAATGCAGGCCTTACGATAGCGACAGTTACCCAGTTAAACCATGGCAACGCTATCGTGAAAGATATCCGAGAGGGATCCACCTGGTCTACAGTTCCGATTCCGGTTTCAGTTAGTACCATGGGTCTCCATGCGTCCCTGCTGATCGTCCCACATAGCTTAATATAACTCCACCGGCCAAACGTCCATGGCACGATACATATTTCGGGTAACAACAGTACTGGTCACGACCACCGAACCGGTGTAAAAAAAGACCAAGTGACCAAGTGACGCGTTGCTACTAATCCATGGTCCCATCTCGACTATCCCTTGCTAACCTTTCGGTTAGTACGGCAGCACTAATGGTTCTTCTGCTTAGCAGTCCCGCGTTCAACACTCTGCGCTTAGCGCTGTGATCCGAAACACTTGAGGCTGTCTTCAGAGACCAGCTTTACAGTACAGGTGAGTCTCCGACATCCACGTTCTGTGATGACGCATGGAAGTTTAAGACGTGGTCGCCCATTCTTGATGTCACCGTCCTTCAACCATTCTGCATAAGTGCTGACGACTGGAGCACGTTAACAGCCGATCAGTCACGTCGCTTCCGAGATGTTCAATCGAAATATTAAGCCCTCAGTCAAGGTCAGATATCTTATACGATTTCTGCACTTATGGTCTGAAACGCCGCTACTTCTTCCCTATTTGTCTCTACTCCGCTTATGTACTTTGTTTACCGCGTCATGTGTTCCCAAAGTCACCAGGTGGCATTTAGTCTCGCTGTTCGAGTGGTTGAAATGCCTCTAAGCACTTGGGACTTAACATCTGAGGTCATCAGTCCCCTAGACTTGAAACTACTTAAACCTAAATAACCTAAGAACATCACACACATCCATGCCCGAGGCAGGATTCGAACCTGCGACCGTAGCAGCAGCGCGATTTCGGACTAAAGCACCTAGAACCGCTCGGCCACAGAGGCCGGCAGACTCGCTGTGAACAGCGGTTAAAATGTTTCGGCCATCAGTGAGTGCTGTAACAGATTCCACAAGTAAAACTGTCTAAAAGTGACGGTGTTTCGAAATTTGGAAACAAAGGAACCAAAATCTATAATAGATGAATAAATAATGGAAACAATAAGCCAACTGCAATAACTGCGGCATCACATTAATATGTCACCTGATCAGACAACATTCAAATGAAACTGGTGCAATTCGACAAACAGTAACACGTAACATTCGAACAGACATAATGCTAGTTACAACTCTCCCGTTATTGTATAAGGGTGCGAAGTGAAGTTCATCAGTGGTGTAGTGGGATATTCGCTTCTAGATCGTAGAGATAATATTGATTTGAGATTGAAAAGTGGTCAGTTATGTGTTGTTGTTGTGGTCTTCAGTCCTGAGACTGGTTTGATGCAGCTCTCCATGCTACTCCATCCTGTGCAAGCTTCTTCGTCTCCCAGTACCTACTGCAGCCTACATCCTTCTGAATCTGCTTAGTGTATTCATCTCTTGGTCTCCCTCTACGATGTTTACCCTCCACGCTGCCCTCCAATACTAAATTGGTTATCACTCGATGTCTCAGAAGATGTCCTACCAACCGATCCCTTCTTCTAGTCAAGTTGTGCCACAAGCTCCTCTTCTCCCCAATTCTATTCAATACTTCCTCATTAGTTATTTGAGCTACCCCTCTAATCTTCAGCATTCTTCTTTAGCACCACATTTCGAGAACTTCTATTCTCTTCTTGTCTAAACTATTTATCGTCCACGTTTCACTTCCATACTTGGCTACACTCCATATAAATACTTTCCGAAACGACTTCCTGACATTTAAATCTATACTCGATGTTAACAAATTTCTCTTCTTCAGAAACGCTTTCCTTGCCATTGCCAGTCTACATTTTATATCCTCTCTACTTCGACCATCATCAGTTATTTTGCTCCCCAAATAGCAAAACTCCTTTACTACTTTAAGTGTCTCATTTCCTAATCTAATTCCCTTAGCATCACCCGACTTAATTCGACTACATTCCATTATCCTCGTTTTGCTTTTGTTGATGTTCATCTTATACCCTCCTTTCAAGACACTGTCCATTCCGTTCAACTGCTCTTCCAAGTCCTTTGCTATCTCTGACAGAATTACAATGTCATCGGTGAACCTCAATGTTTTTATTTCTTCTCCATGGATTTTAATACCTACTCCGAACTTTTGTTTTGTTTCCTTTATTGCTTGCTCAATATAGAGATTGAATAACATCAGGGATAGGCTACAACCCTGTCTCACTCCCTCTCCAAACACTGCTTCCCTTCCATACCCCTCGACTCTTATAACTGCCATCTGCTTTCTGTACAGATTGTAAATAGCCTTTCGCTCCCTGTATTTTACCCCTGCCACCTTCAGTTATAGATATCCTAAAAAGATACAGAATAAAGTGGTGGAATCATGTTCATTGTAAGGAGTACAACAGAATCACTAAGCTCGCACGGGAACATAATCCCTGATGAAACAGAAATACTGCCCACTCTTGAGAAAATGGCTAGAACATTTGTAATGCGGAACAGGTGAGTAGGTCTAATGCGTTCTGATGACGATGTTCTGAGTAGCACAGAACCTAAGCCTTGCTTGTTGTAAGGCGGGCTGCTTGAGAAAAACTTCTGTCTGGCGCAGAGGCTCCACCTCGGCCGAGGCGCAGCGGTGGGGGCGGAAGAGGTAATACCCAGAGGGCGGTAGGCGCCGGGTTAGGGACGGGACGGTATTGTACATCCGTGTCGTACGTCAGGCGGGGAACCCCCGCGCGCGCCGGCAGAGTCGTAAAGCACGGCCGGGCGGCCTGGGCGGCCTGGGCCCGTGATTCAGGCCGTGCGCCGCGCTCCCTGGGGCCACGTTGCGCCTCCAAGGGCTCCCCAGGGCCGCAGCCGCCCCCCGCCCTCAGCATCCCGGCGTGCGGTCCTCCGCGGAGATTATCTGCCCCCGCTCAGGCCTGCTCCCCGTCGCTATTCATGAGGCTCCGGAGGCATTCGCTTATTACCCCGGTTGTTAGCTTACTGTCTTCCCTGTCGTTTCCACCAGTAGCCTTCTCTATAATCCGATTAAGCTATAACACAGCAGGAGTCAAATATCCTCCTCTGTTCCACTCTTCTGTATCTCACTTGGACATATCGTTTCTCAGCCGCGCTTCCGTACGGGCCCTGTTCGCTATTGTATTAACCTCGGTTACAGAGCAAGGGACTTTTTGTTGGGTTTCCCCTAATCCTCCTAAATGGATGGTGGTTGCAGCAGACTATGCTGATTTCTAGGGCGAGTAACTTTTTCCCATGTTCGGCGGTTTCGAACAGCTTTTACAGTGAGTTGTGCCTAACAAATGCGCTATAAGCGGGAACGGGAAACAGGTAAATAGAAGTGCTTTCACTTTGCCCCAGACTCTAATACACTGGAAGGCAATCGATACAGTTTGCACTCTCGGCCAGCGAAAAAAAAAAAAAAAAAGAAACACACTATCAGACAAGCTGCGTGATTGGATAGAAGAGCAAATTGAACACAGCATGTTACTCTTAACGGACAGAAATGTTCAACGCGAACGGAGGTCATTTAGGACCTTTACTTTTCACTACATATATAAATGACGTAGTGGATAACTTCGGGAGTTCCATGAAGCAGTTCGTGGATTGTGCTGTTGTATACAGAGAAGTGAATGTGTGTGAAATCTTATGGGACTTAACTGCTAAGATCATCAGTCCCTAAACTTACACACTACTTAACTTAAATTATCCTAAGGACAAATACACACACCCATCCCCGTGGGAGGACTCGAACCTCCGCCGGGACCAGCCGCACAGTCCATGGCTCTAGCGTCAAAGACCGCTCGGCTAATCCCGCGTGACACACAGAGAAGTCGCAGCCTTAAAAGATTGTGGTGAAATGCAGGAAGATCTGCTGAGGATCAGTGTCTATTGCAAGGATTGGCCCTCTACATAAAAATGTGTTGTACACAAATAAGCGTAAGTGCACGTTATTGCACGATTATACGACCACGTGAAGTACTCATGTGCACAAAATGCCAAGGAGTATGCGTATGGAGTGATTTAAAGTAAAACTAATTAGAGGTAAGGCAGATGCTAGATAGAGATTCACTGGGAGAGTCCACCCACAAAAGTGGTAGCTTCCAAAATCCTCGTTCGACCAGTATTTCAATATTTCTCATCAGTTTGGTATTCGTAGCGGTGAAGATTAATAAGGAAACAGGGAGAATCCAAAAAACAGCAGCGAATTTCGTTATAGTTAGTAAGCGTGAAAACATCACGCAGATAGTTTGCCAATCGAGGTGTTAGGTGCTGGAAGAGAAGCGTTGTGCACGCGATGTAGTTTAGTGTTTAAGTTGCGAGGCTGTACGTTCCTAGAGGAGTCAGACAATGTACTGCGTCCTAGCACGTATATCTCGCGAAAACACCAGCAGGAAAAAGTAACGGAGCTCCGAGCGCACTCGGAGGCTTACCAGCATGCGTTCTTTCCGTGAACCATTCAAGACTGGAACAGGAAGGGAGAGAGAAGGAAATTAATTGTCATATATAAAGAGCCCTTCGCCACACACCGTAACGTGACTTGTGAACTTAGTTGTGGATAATTTCGTGCAGCGTTTTGGGAGCTCTGAGATCAAGATTCGGCCATTTTAATGTTACAATTAAAATTTACGAAACGTAAAGAAACTGATGTTACAGCCGCATAAGGAATACAATACAATATTGAATGACAATCTTTTATAGTAATATCTTTAGTTTTCCATAAGAAAATCATTCTGAACTTTAATTACAATAGTGTCTCTTGTATTATTTCAGTTACATAATTAATTACAGTTTGAATTTGGTTACTAACATGTAATGGTAGTACAGAGCTCATGTTCTATCCGATTAAATACATAGAACGTACAAATAAGGCCACGAATTCTTAAAATTGGAAAACTGTGAGATGCAAACAATTCGAGAATTTTAAATAATAGATTTCAGCTATCAGTCGTCCTTCTGAAATTTTATTGGCAGATCTAGATTTCAGCCAGAAACTAACCATTTTCAATGTACTATCGCTTTTAATGAATTCAGCACGTCTCTTCCGCCACCGTCCGGCGGCAACAAAGCCGTTTGGCAACCGTGCGAAGGAGAGTCTCGAGTCAGTACACCTGGAGGGCATTAAGGTACTCCACCAGGGATGGAGTAGGGGATCTCCCTGGCGACTACAAAGGCCAAGATTACTTCTTGATCTGGCTGCTTACAGGAAGTATTGTTCCCCGGACCACCTTTTTAAAATTAAACTTACTGAGATTTTAGAACGTCATTCCGATTTTATTACTGTTTACATGGATGGGTGTAAACAGGGGGATTTTATGAGCTGCTCTGCTGTGTTTCCCGATACTGTCCATCGGATAGGGCTCCCAGAGCAGTTCTCAGTTTACTATGCAGAACTGTTTGCCATTCTGCAAGCATTAGAGCATATGCGCCGACATCGTGGCACGAAATTCATCATCTGCTCCGATTCCCAAAGTGCTCTACACGCTCTTGAACAGATGTACCCAGCAGATCGGATGGTGCAAGACGTACAGGACGCACTCCTGCTCTTGCAACAGCAGGGTAAGGATGTAATTTTCTGCTGGGTTCCAGGGCACATAGGGATTCCTGGAAATGAACTTGCAGATGCGGCTGCCAAGGAGGCTTGCTCCATCACACCTCCTGCTCGCTGTTCCGTCCCCCTGCAGGCCATTACGTCTTTCGTGACTCGGAAGGTCATGCGTTGGTGGGAGGCTCAGTGGCTGGACGTGAGGGATAATAAGTTGCGAGCGGTGAAGGATTCTGTCCGACCGTGGCTCACCTCCTTCCGACAACGACGCGCTGAGGAAGTAGCCCTTACACGGCTGAGAATAGGACATTGTCCTTTGACACATGGTTACGTCGTGAGGAGCCACCAACATATCAGACATGTGGGACACAGCTGTCGATACGGCATATTTTAACTGAGTGTGTTTTATATGCGGGTTTGAGGGAAGATTTCAGTTTCCCACCAGACCTACCCTCTCTTTTAACTAATAATGAGGCGAGTGTCGCTAGAGTTTTACGTTTTTGTGTGATGTCTGGCCTTCTTCCCAAAATATTGGGATTGAAGTCTTAATGTGCTGTCCACTGGTTTGGTCACCCATTATTTGTAAGTGGTCACTCAGCCACCGCTAATTATTTTTACCTGATTGTACTGCTATTTTATTTTTAGTTTTATCTCCCTGTTTTGATGTGCTGTGTCCAATCTTGCAATTTGAACAATACCCATTCTCTCACAATTCGGCTCTGAATTGAACTTTTGGGAACGGGCGCTGATAACCTCGCTGTTGTGCGCCCTAAAACACTAATAATAATAATCATCATCATCATCATGTAATGCCTGTTGGTCGGGATTCATCCACAGTTCACTGGATTCAATGAACTGTGGATGAAGCCCGACCAACAAGCATTACATGCATTGATCAAAAATGGTAGTGTATCGATAATGGCTAGTTTCTAGCTGAAACCTAGATCTGCCAATAAAATTTCACAAGGACGGCTGATAGCTGAAATCTTTTATTTACAAGTGAATATTATAGTCGCTGCGTGCAACAGCCTTCTGAATGGAAGGTAACCTGAATTGCACAGTTCATTAGAAATGTAATTACAAAGAATATTAATTACAGAGGAAGACATAAAAATAACAAATGAAAATACATCGCTTGATAATAACTTTTAAGCTGTTTCTCAAGATAGTGAGGTCTAAGGTAACTGGACCTTTAGACTGCAATTTTGTTAATTAGAAACATTGATCTTTCATGCTAACATCTCTGCAGTCTCTAGTTATTTATTGCTAAGGACTTATTACTTCAATTTCTTGATTAATTAATTAATTTAGTATATGTAAATAATTTTATCAGTGACAACAATCCACTGATAATTATGACAACTCGCGTCCTTCCAGAACATTCCACACGCCTTCGCAATGAATATCAAGTTTTTTTGTCAAATAGTACAAAATTATATATATAAAGACACACAAGACCTTAGGAAGCACTGAACTGTCTGACAACTATCCGGATGAATGATAAAAAAAGGTGGTATCGGATATTTCATATGAGTCCCTGATGCTGCTGTACCAATCAGACAGAATTTGGCAGGATGTCCCTCAGGAGGGCAACCAACAACTCTAGCAATCAATGCCAAACCGAATAACTTCTTGTATAAGGGCTAACCCGCTACTGAGTTGCTCAAGTTTTGAAGCTCTTTGTCTTAAATAAATCGTCCAATTTTTCTGAAACTGTAATCATTTCTTTTTGTCTGTATGTGTACATCACATCCACCGATTTCCGTCCCATTCGGATAATTTCTTCGTTGTGTGTCGTTATTTATTTATTTTTTTATTTTTTTATTTGCGTTAGTGTGTACGTCGAAAATACTTCTAGTACTGGATTAAGTGGTCTCGATGGTAAAGTGTAGCTTTGAATCACCCTGAAACTTAATAATAACAGCTAAACGGGTTCACGCTGGTGAGGATAATGGACTAACTGTTCATTCTGCACGCCGTCCAAGTAGCAGGTGAGCCGGTAAGCAAGTGTCTGCCAGCGACGTGAAAGCGACCACAGAATCGGCCGCGCCCACCAGCCACATCAAAGGCCGCAGAGCGGCGCGGCGCAAACAAATCACTGTCGCCCGGCGCCGGCAATATAAACGCTGGCCCAGCTCAGCGCTTGTTGCTGTTACACAGTTTCCTCTGAGAGATGCTACCGGCCGTCTTAAAGTGCCTCTCAGATACGAGCTCTTTGGTTCCATTGTGCTAGCACTCACCGAGGACGACACTGTAGAAATGCGAGAGAATACCTCATCATCTTACTACAACCTGAACAAACACTTCACAGCAGAGGCACCTTGAAGAGAGATACGACGGCATGCGCATTACCAACAGCAGGAGACGACCTGTAGCCATAAAGTACCGTGCCTCTTGTAATGGTACTTGAATAACGTAACCATTACGGCACCTTATCTCAACCTCTCGATACCAGCAATATTCTTCTGTGTTTCTGTAAAGTAGTTGACATATTTCTGAGACAACATTCAGATTTGATTTCATTAATGTAGAGGTACTTTGATATATCGATATGTTTGTATTGCAATGATATTATTCTTATGTGTATTCTTTCTTTTGTCACTATGTTCTTGGACGTACTTGTAACTCTGATTTTTGGGCGCGTAAGCGATTATTAGTTAGTTACAGAGTCGGACCTTGAGAGGGTCAAGTCTTGTTCGTCATGTTTGAAAGACATATTGTAGTCAGCTTATAAAATGTGAACTTTAACAGTGAGGAAGATGTTTTCAAGTATGTTTTGTATTGTGAAGTGATGGTCTGTTAGTTACGTGATATTGCAACAAAAGCAATAAAAAGGAAGTGTAACATAAATTCGGATTGCTGATTATTTCTTTATATCACCATTGTGCTAACTTTCAAAGGTTTAATCTTCAAGAATGGTTTGTGAAACACATCTATAAAACTTTTGAATATAGCAGAATAATACCTAGGCCTCTTTGCATCCGAGCTTGGAATCATCACCACCTAGATTTTCGACGATTGAGCCATGATTTTACAACGAGACCAGCGTGGGAAACACGAAAAGATGAGTGCCTAGATTATTCATTATTACATGAAATGACTTTATTAACTGTCCTCTAATGACACCTGCCACATAATAACTTCGTTGTTGCCCGAAAATGCAGTATTTAGAAGCGTGAACAACACCACAATCGCCGGCCGTGGTGGTCTCGCGGTTAAGGCGCTCAGTCCGGAACCGCGCGACTGCTACGGTCGCAGGTTCGAATCCTGCCTCGGGCATGGATGTGTGTGACGTCCTTAGGTTAGTTAGGTTTAAGTAGTTCTAAGTTCTAGGGGACTGATGACCACAGAAGTTAAGTCCCATAGTGCTCAGAGCCATTTGAACCATTTGAACACCACAATCATTATTAAATTTGGACCTTTGTTGCGGTAGGGTTGTTAGACTCTCCAGTGGAGACAACTGAAAGTACGTCTATATGGTCCTCCAGATTAAAAATGTATACAATACGGGATTCTTACTCTGCTATGTGATTACCATTTATTTTTCTGGTCTTGGACAATAACAACAACAGAGCAGTGAAAGAAGGAATACTGTTGTCTTCGTCATAATGATGTTTACTTCCACTGTTGTTTGGTACGTTGCCACGTTAAAGGCAGTTATCGTTTAGTTACACCTGTAATGACTCATCTCACATGTTCATTCTGTAATGATTCATTGAAAGCTATGTCCATTGTAGCTGATCTCTTATTTGTTATTACCATTGGCATTTATAACGTGTGTTTCATAGTATTGCACGTTGTATTAAGTTTTGTTTAGTATGTTTTAAGGCCACGGTTATTTTAAATGATGCTTTTAAATGTTATCACTTGTGTAAGATTTGTTTAATTAAATCTTTTTGCTAGCAATATTTTCCACGAGTTTAAAAACCTTTTCTGCTGCCGATTTACTACGTAATGAACATGTATTTTTATCTATTTTGATAGAACTGAAAATACTTATATCAATATTTGTATGCAAATTGTTGTACCTGAGTGTACTGTATGGGAGGAAATGGTGGCAGTATCACATTAGTCTTATTTAATTTTTGTATCTGGTTAGTAAATTTGTAGTTCATTCTCAAATTATATTATGCATCCATCCCTTTCTCCTATCGAATTAGTCCCTACGCCAGGCCGGCCGCGGTGGTCTAGCGGTTCTATTCGCGCAGTCCGGAGCCGCGCGACTGCTACGGTCGCAGGTTCGAATCCTGCCTCGGGCATGGATGTGTGTGATGTCCTTAGGTCAGTTAGGTTTAAGTAGTTCTAAGTTCTAGGGGACTGATGACCATAGATGTTAAGTCCCATAGCGCTCAGAGCCAGCCCTACGCCAGATATTCCCGTATTATTCGTTTGAAAACTTATCCTTAAATCTGCTCACCAGAACACATACGCAATCTTTTCTTAACCTCTTCCAAAGTGTGACTTCATTCAAATTTCCTGTTTGCTTGGTCTCTTTAATATGTCTAACGTTTACTTATGGAATACTCGCAAAAAGCTTGTGACTCCACTTAATTATGCGAAAGTATTTATGGCTCTATGATACTTGACGGTATTCGCTTCTTTCGACTGTAGTTGAGGTAACGGACTAAAATTGCTTCTCTATGTCTTTACGACTCGTAACCTAGCAGTCTTTTAGTTTCTTATAGTCGTTAATTTTTGAGCCACCTTTCCACTATACCATGTGAATTCATAAACCTGTTCATGTGTTGATCACTATATTGCAAAAGCATGTTGCTCCATGCAGTGGGCCGGCCGCTGTGACCGAGTGGTTCTAGGCGCTTCAGTCCAGAACCGCGCTGCTGCTACGGTCACAGGTTCGAATCCTGCCTCGGGCATGGCTGTGTGTGATGTCCTTACGTTAGTTAGGTTTAAGTAGTTCTAAGTCTAGGGGACTGATGACCTCAGATGTTAAGTCCCATACTGCTTAGAACCATCAGAACCATACAGTGGACTCTTGCACTCTGTCCGCACTTCGCTGTCAACTAACCTCTTTGCATCTTGTGTCATCAATTATCACGACTAATCAAAAATTATAAACAAGAATTGAAAGAAGTTTCCAACTAACAGTTAAACCGAAATCGTCATCGTTTTTCCCACTGTTTTACTCTCGACGTGAGGTGTGGACACTGTAGGCGGCACGCAACAGACAGCCTCGACAATTACGCTAGTCACACCTAACAGCA
Source organism: Schistocerca serialis cubense (assembly GCF_023864345.2). Lineage (NCBI taxonomy): Eukaryota > Metazoa > Arthropoda > Insecta > Orthoptera > Acrididae > Schistocerca > Schistocerca serialis. The sequence goes on along the minus strand of NC_064639.1, from coordinate 1,120,209,385 downwards.
AGTGGCCCATTTGCAACAATGTTCCTGTAAAACAAGCTACCACAATCTTAATAGTAGTAGCTAAACAGCTGCTAGAAGTCTAATGTAAAAATTTCGATGGTCATACCTTAGCGTGAAATGTGTGACTGGCACTAGCTCCTAGGATTCCGTAATCAAAGGAGACTTAATATTGCTTCCTTAGTCCAGTCAAGAGGAAGTTTTCCTGCAACAAAATAGCCGAAGTTTTTATCTCATTTTTTGATGAGAAGGTTGGGGGGGGGGGGGGGGGAGGGGCGGGTGGCTCAGTCTGAATTCCGCGTTTCCTGCTTTGTAGGAGGTCAGCTTCGCAAAGAAAAGCACGATAATACTCAAACTTCATTGCTCGTTTTTCAGTTTCTCACTTTTATTTTTGGGTCATCAGTCATTTTGTAGGGAAGCAGCCTACTCACGCTGTAGTAAATTCACATCAGTTTCCGTTGTGTGCCAGCCAGTCTGCTGTAACTAGCTCTGACGTCATAAATGTTGCGCAATACCTTAAAAATCAAGCGAATGAACTAAAACTTTTCTAGCATGTCAGAAATAATACTAAATTAATGTGTGTTAAATATCAGTTCGATAACTTCAGCCATTTCCGAGATTTGGATGTTTTTCTGGAAAAATCATTGGCGCAACAGAAAAGAGCTAGAGACTTCAAAATTTATATTTAGATTCATCTTTCATAATGATTTAATAAAAACAGTACTTTGGATTTCACAAATTAAGACTTTAGTGGAAATTCATGATTTTCTGGTTTTCGTCTCAAAACTGAAGGAAGCAAGATACATTAAGTAGGCTAGTAAATAAGGCTAGGATGTTTAGATTTAAATAGGTTGGAGGTCCGCTATGATTATGAAAATGTGTAAAGTTTCTTTTTAATACCTATAAAATTATAGCGATAGCGGATCTAAAAAGGGACAGTTCAGAGCTCATCTGCTGCGTGCAGTGTAATTTAATTAATTCTCTCGCTCAAAGTATTTAACTTAGCCACGTCAAAATTTTAATATCAATACTTACCTGCGTGCTGAATGCACGTTTAAATTAAGAGCTTCTCCGGCCATCAGCCAAAGAAGCTATAAATTATTATGTAACTTGAAGTGGTGCGTTACTAGCCCAGCGGCTAGTCGGGATAGCGGATTTGAACAGGCGTTCCCTCAGCCGTCCGCACCGCGGCTTTATATATAAGAACACTGCGCGAGGAAGGAAGGCCCCAGTTCTCTCCAGACGCTGAATGACACGCAATCTGTGTCGGTAGTCGCGTCGCATCAGTGTATCTGCTACAAACAGCCTCGGGTGCCGTATAAAGTTACTAGAGATATACGGAACCATGAAGACATTTTATGTGAAGTACTAATTCTGGGATGATTTTCATTAACTAGCTTCAGTTTGCGTATTGTCGTATTTTTCACGTGCCGTCGCGGGACAGACATTCTACCAAAAATTTTGCGTGGCGTTTGATGAAATATTTTCATCAAATTATGGCGAGCATTCTGTTTAACATTTGATTCGGACATTTATAGTTGCATCAGCGCATTAGACTCTGAACTGTTTCTGTTAGTTAGGTTGTAGGGATACTTGTGTTGTTTATCAGTGAATTTCAGAATATACTCAACTATTTTGGAAAACTGTTTTTGATTAGAAATCCCGGACAATCTCCTAATTCCTCAGAGCTATAAGCTGCAGCTATAAGAACATTCTCAGGTAAAGTGGGCACTAGGATATCTATTTACTGGCTCCAAGTTTTATTAAATCACTTTCTGGGGGTCACGGAGTAAATAGAGAGCCAGTGTTGAGAACGGCAAAAGACAGCAATAACAACATTCTAAAAGCCAGAAACTGCTTCAACACGCAAGCATATATCCAGCAATAGATTAATTACTCTTTTTACAAACTTATACATCCGCCGCCCCACATATGGTGCATCGGCCGGGAAACTCATCTAAGTGAAAGTGATTTTTAACTTTTCGGATTCGCGAGTGAAATGCGACACGCAACTGAGTATAGAACAGTGAATGTGTTACGTGAGCATATGGACGACGCAATTGGATTAACAACGCATCTGGATTGACGGAGCTGGCACTGAGTCTAGCGGTGCTGCCGGCATCGCGAGAAGCCAGTCTCGCCGCACCGCAGTCGTCCCCTGGAGCAGCCGGCGCAGAGCCTGCAATTGCGGGCCAAGCAAACACACAACAGCCGTCGGAGAGCCGTCCGCAGCTCAACGTGCCACGTCGCATCAGGAATCCTGGTACACCGCGCCGGCAACGCCATACGTCGTGCAGAAGGAACTAAGTTAAGTGAAAAGCTGTTAAAAATTTTACTAACCTGCACTAAAAGACTGTTGGCGATGGAACCGCCAAAAGAAACTGAGGTTAAACTTAAATTAGAACCTATGTCTGTTGAGGGAACTGTAAATACAGACAACGGTTCGAGTGTAAATATGCATGAAATTAGTAATGTTAAAGTGAAATATGAAGTATTGTCTCCTGACAGTAGTGTGCGAAGGGGCAATGATTCAATAATAGAGACCCCTGTAGTAAAGCGGAAAGTAGAAATTGTAAATTTATTGGATGATAGTTTCTCTGATGAATTAAAAATGAAACAGTCATCGGAGATGGTAGAGTTTAAGAAGGAGCAGTTGGATATGACTAATCAATCAGAAGTTTCATGTAGTTTTGATGATTCTGGTATTGGAGCTAGTTTTTCGTCACCTGAGTGTGATAAAAAGCCAGCTAGTGAGCAACCCAAAGATGCTGGGGCTGTTGACTTAAATGTTATATTACAAGCAATAGCTGCCAGTAATGCACAAATGACAGCTGAATTAAAGTCTGAAATGGTGGCCAGTCAAACAAATTTTAATAAACGGTTTGAGGCAATGGACAATAAATTAGAATCCAATAATGCTGAATTAAAGTCTGAAATAAGTGAACAGGTCAAAAGCAGTAATGCTGAATTAAAGTCTGAGATTGTGGCCAGCCAAACAAATTTTAATAAACGATTGGAGGTAATGGACGATACTTTCAAGGCTGGTTGCAATAAGTTGAAAGAGGATCTAGACAGTTTGAATTATAAAATTGATTGCAATCATGAGGATATTAAGAAAAAGGTTGCTCAACAATTTTCTGAAATGTATAAGACAATAAAATCCGAAGTGCGGAGGTTCGCAAAGACTTCCAAATAGAAGATGCGAAGCTGGAGCACAAGTTAACAGAAAAGATCGAGGCGGAATCTGAACTGTGCTCGGATAGATTTAAAGATGTTAATATAAAAGTAAACATATGTCAAGCAGAAGTAGAAGCAATCAAAACTGACACTACTCATATTGTGCAAAGAGTAGATAATGTTGAAATGAAAGTAGAAAATATCAGTACTAACATTGCTAACATTGAGAGTAAAGTAGCTTCAGTAACTTCTGGTAATGGTAATGTACAACAAGTTGTAGCTGCAAACGCCGCTTTTATCGGGTGTCGGCAGTTCTTGCGGTTCGATCCAGATAAAAATATCCACCCGCTAGATTTCTGGAACGATTTTGAAGATGTGATTCCACCAACTTGGTCTGAGCGAGAGAAAATCTCATTTATTAGAAGCCATTTAGCAGGTGACGCCATGCGTTGGTCAGCTGATGTTATGTTGAAATGTAAAACATTAGCGGAATTTAAAACAGCTTTTATTAATGAATATTGGTCTAGCAATAAGCAAAATGAAGTGTTGAGAGAATTTTGGAGTGGAAAACGCTTCAATGCAGGCAAGGAATCTATTAAAGAATTTGCTAGGTCATGGATTTCACGTTTGTCACATTTGGCGGAAAAGCTAAAACCAGAAATGATTATACTAGGTCTGGAAGCCAAACTGCCATGGTACTGGCAAACTAGAATTATATCAGCCCCTAGAGACAATCTGGGTCGTTTCATTGAGTATTTGGAACGTGTAGAACGTGTTGCTGCCAATGAGGAGCAAGCACGTAATAACAGGAATGCCAATAACAATAGTAGTAATTTTAGGAACGAGCAAAATGGCAATGTAAACATCAGAACAGTAGGTGTTCGTAATCCTAAGAGAGGTAGGAATTGGGGAAATAAATATCAGAACCAACAATGGCGTCCAAGGGATAATAATTTTGTTCCAAACAGAAATATGCATGTCAACAACAGTACGGAAAGTAAGGCTATGCCAGCTAACTATAATGAAACTAAAGGAAACAGTAGTATGCCGAGGCAGGAAAACTAGTTCCCGTCTATGAGGACACTGGCGCTCACCAGGCGGTTACTTTTCCTAAGCCAGTAGTTAAGGGAATTGGTAAGACAGATCAGAATACTCAAACTGAACAGATGGATGAAATGTCGGTAACACCTAAGGATACAACAGAAATATTAGATCACTCACAGTATTTGATAGATACCGTGTTAGAGACGCTTTCTAAGTGGGGAGAGAAAGAGAAGGCGCAGCAGTGTAACAGTAGGGATGAGCTACAAAATACTGAATTGTCAGGTGAAGAAGCAGAAGAAATTCATGCTTATATTTACGATGAGGATGATGTGCTCTTATCTAAAGTGCCTGTGCAGGATGTTGATAATGTACTAATAGATTTAGAACAGGAGATAAGTGGGAATGTAGAGGGTAGGCTGTTTGGGGTCGATGAACCCAGTAGCTGTGACCAGTTGTCACTTGAGAAGGAAACCGACGATAATGGTGAAAGTGGTTTAGCTGCAACTAATGTTATGCCCGGTCTGGAGGCGCAGAATCGCTCAGACTACAGTAATTTGGGTCATGTTCAGCAAACTAAATGTAATGAAGTCGTGCGGTGTTTCGATTTAAAATTAATAGACCGACTGGAAAAGGCAGCTGAAAATGTAATTCAGGAAACCCCTACACACTGTGACCTAAATGTAATGAAGACAGATGTTGATCACTTTAGTTGGAGACAAATCCGAAAGGAACTACTAGATGAATCTGAGGAACCACCTGTACAACCTAGAATAAGCCACCCTATAATAATAGTGAATATGTTGGGTATCAATGTACGTTGTCTCTTAGACAGTGGAAGTGAGGTGAGTGCAATATCTCAATCCTTCTTTGATGCATTACCTGGTAAAGACAAACTTACTGTAATGAGGGTATCAGGACTAAGAATAATTGGTGCTACTGGCAAGGTTTCAAAAACGGTAAAGCAAGAAGCTTTACTACCCTTTAACATTAATGGTAATTTAATTGATCATCCATGTTTAATTGTAAACAATCTCAGTATTGAGGTTTTAATTGGCATAGATTTCTTGTCAAAATATCAGAGTGTTGTTGACTTTGAAAGAAGCCAGTTAAAAATGGTCTTGCCAATAACCGGAGTAATTATAGTCCCTTTTAGTGATAAGCATGTAGTGACTGATGATGGAACTTGGGAGCTGCCTATACGAGTTCTGAAAAACAGGAGATATTGGAACGAAGGTGTTAATCGTAATGACAATAAGCTGAAAACAGAAGAAGAAGAAGAAGCAATTATTTTAGACAAAATAGAAGCTACATTGCAGGAAATCGATAGGATTTCAGCCAATCAAAAGGAAGAACTGAGACAGGTTCTAAAAAGGCATCATAAAGTATTTTCGGATCGACCTGGCAGATTCATAGGTAGCCACTGAATGCTGTAGGGAGGAGGTTGTTCTGTAACCTCTACACAGTGTGGCAGCTGTGCAGTCCCAGCTGTGTGAGATCTTCTTTCCCTTTCAGGTCTCACTCATTCTTCATCTTTCCTATCCCCAAAAATTTCGACCTCTTCTTTCATACATTAAATTTTCCGGTATGGTTATCAATACAGCATTAAGCTAATGAATGCTGTAGGGAGGAGGTTGTTCTGTAACCTCTACACAGTGTGGCAGCTGTGCAGTCCCAGCTGTGTGAGATCTTCTTTCCCTTTCAGGTCTCACTCACTCTTCATCTTTTCTATCCACCTAAAATTTCTAACTCTTCTTTATAGCATTAAACCAATGAATGCTGTAGGGAGGAGGTTGTTCTGTAACCTCTACACAGTGTGGCAGCTGTGCAGTCCCAGCTGTGTGAGATCTTCTTTCCCTTTCAGGTCTCACTCATTCTTCATCTTTCCTATCTACAAAAATTTCGACATGTTCTTCCAACACATAAAATTTTCCGGTATGGTTATCAATACAGCATTAAACCAATGAATGCTGTAGGGAGGAGGTTGTTCTGTAACCTCTACACAGTGTGGCAGCTGTGCAGTCCCAGCTGTGTGAGATCTTCTTTCCTTTTCAGGTCTCACTCACTCTTCATCTTTTCTATCCACCTAAAATTTTCTAACTCTTCTTTACAGCATTTAACCAATGAATGCTGTAGGGAGGAGGTTGTTCTTTAACCTCTACACAGTGTGGCAGCTGTGCAGTCCCAGCTGTGTGAGATCTTCTTTCCCTTTCAGGTCTCACTCATTCTTCATCTTTCCTATCTACAAAAATTTCGACATGTTCTTCCAACACATAAAATTTTCCGGTATGGTTATCAATACAGCATTAAACCAATGAATGCTGTAGGGAGGAGGTTGTTCTGTAACCTCTACACAGTGTGGCAGCTGTGCAGTCCCAGCTGTGTGAGATCTTCTTTCCATTTCAGGTCTCACTCACTCTTCATCTTTTCTATCCACCTAAAATTTTCTAACTCTTCTTTACAGCATTTAACCAATGAATGCTGTAGGGAGGAGGTTGTTCTGTAACCTCTACACAGTGTGGCAGCTGTGCAGTCCCAGCTGTGTGAGATCTTCTTTCCCTTTCAGGTCTCACTCATTCTTCCTCTTTTCTGTCCTCAAAAACTTCGACCTCTTCTTTCCAGACATGAAAATTTTCCGTTATGACTATCAAGCCATGAGTTATGTAACCATTCTATCTACCGATTAGTGAAGAAAAATACCTAATGTGACAAACCTAATAGTGACAAACAATAGAGAAGTATGAAGTAGTGAAGATACAAATGTATTTGAGTAACAATTATATATAGTACCCTGGTAATATAGTAGTACAAAGTGTTGTTTTATTGGAAATGGTCCACCAACAATATTTTAAAAAGATGTACTAATTCATGTACAAGCAGAATCTGAAGTGGTAGTGAAACCTAGTGTATGCGTTAGAGCTAAATAAGAAATAGTAAAAGAGATTGCTTAGTATTATGAAAAATATACAGATAAGTTGTAAGGATAAACTCAGCTGGTATAGCAAGGAAAGGCAGTGTAAAAGAATTGAGCAGTGTTTGTGGTTGAGACGTGAAGGACACGTCCCTGAAGTATTTATAAGGTTGGAGCTGGCCATTATTTTAGTGTAGTGTGTGACCGGATACACCTACACGTATTGAGGTTATGAGTTGGAGGCGTGAATGCGACCATAGGTACCCTTATGTTAGATGAGACAGAGCAGCTCATGGTGTCCTATAGGTTTAAGGAATTTAGCATTACGCTCGTCCATAATTACTTGATGCACTTTAGTGGTAGGTCTGTGAGAGACTACCTGAGGTTTCAGCGTCCGATCGAGTGGAAATGGATTGCCACGTGAGCAAACTAATCAGCTGCAATACACTATGAATATGAGGTAAATGTGGTTTCCTATGCTTTAAATTTAAATGGAGTGAGTATTACTTAAGTTCATACACTAGCAAAGTAAATAAATAACATACTGACAGACGTGAAACATTAATTTTAGCTCAGCATAAATACACTTCAAAGTAAGTAAGTATCTAATTGCAGATGTGGGACTGACAACAGCAGAGGACCAATTAGTGGATTTAGTAGTCAACTAAACGTAGTGTGTTTTGAACACTCAAAACTGTACTATTGCCAAAAGTTACTCACATGTACGAAGAAGCTGAGAAAACAACCACTAATCATACTCATACTATCTCTAAGAATAAAGTAATCAAAGATGAGTCAGTTAAGTGCTTAAAATACAAATGTATTCAGGAATGTACCGAGCATTGGTTCAGTGTTCCGGCCCAGAAATAAGAAATTCAGATTAAATATGATTTATGATTGTATGCCTTAGGAGCCAATTGTTGACCGATTTTATGACAGTTAAGTAACCGTGAGAGAAAAATTAAAAAGGTTCTGTTAACTTTGTTCCAGCAAAATATTGGAAGAGAAAATGTATATATCCCCATTTCATTGTGACCCACCCTTAGATATTAAGTGAACAGAGTCTGAGGCACTCTTTTTGTTTGTTCTACAGGACAAACCAGATAATGGCAGCCTGGTAGCTGCGTGAAAGCGTGGAGTGACTTGGACACAACTCACAGTGACCCCTCCCCTTTCCCCCATGTATTTTAGAGAGAACGTGAAGGACGCACACCATAGCAACTTCCCCTTCTCTTCCCTTGTGAATGGAAGTGTAGGACGCCAGCCAAAGCGGCTACAACCACGTGTGTAAAAAATTATTTGTGAACTTTTCTTTCAGGTTTAAAAAAGACTGCTAAGAGATAATCATCTGTTTATGTATCATGTTATTTTCTTTGAATTTGTGTATGTAAAATTGTATTTAATGGATATAAGATTTTCATAAATTTTCAATTTGTATATGTTTGTTTGTCTAAGGCAATATGTATGCCAAAATATTTCATTGACTTTGCTTAAAATTTTGAGTAATGACATTGTTTAAAAGACAGTGAATATGCCTACAATTTAAATAATTAATATAGGTAATCAGTTTTCTTCAATGTTTCTACAGGTTTATATTTTAATTTTGATTTTTCACAGGGAGTTAAACTGTACTCTTGCTTCCCTTTTTGTAATTAAATTTTTTCTTCATTCATTAACATTCATAAACAAAAAATTTTAAGTAGAGGGTGATGTAGGGAAGCAGCCTACTCACGCTGTAGTAAATTCACATCAGTTTCCGTTGTGTGCCAGCCAGTCTGCTGTAACTAGCTCTGACGTCATAAATGTTGCGCAATACCTTAAAAATCAAGCGAATGAACTAAAACTTTTCTAGCATGTCAGAAATAATACTAAATTAATGTGTGTTAAATATCAGTTCGATAACTTCAGCCATTTCCGAGATTTGGACGTTTTTCTGGAAAAATCATTGGCGCAACAGAAAAGAGCTAGAGACTTCAAAATTTATATTTAGATTCATCTTTCATAATGATTTAATAAAAACAGTACTTTGGATTTCACAAATTAAGACTTTAGTGGAAATTCATGATTTTCTGGTTTTCGTCTCAAAACTGAAGGAAGCAAGATAGATTAAGTAGGCTAGTAAATAAGGCTAGGATGTTTAGATTTAAATAGGTTGGAGGTCCGCTATGATTATGAAAATGTGTAAAGTTTCTTTTTAATACCTATAAAATTATAGCGATAGCGGATCTAAAAAGGGACAGTTCAGAGCTCATCTGCTGCGTGCAGTGTAATTTAATTAATTCTCTCGCTCAAAGTATTTAACTTAGCCACGTCAAAATTTTAATATCAATACTTACCTGCGTGCCGAATGCACGTTTAAATTAAGAGCTTCTCCGGCCATCAGCCAAAGAAGCTATAAATTATTATGTAACTTGAAGTGGTGCGTTACTAGCCCAGCGGCTAGTCGGGATAGCGGATTTGAACAGGCGTTCCCTCAGCCGTCCGCACCGCGGCTTTATATATAAGAACACTGCGCGAGGAAGGAAGGCCCCAGTTCTCTCCAGACGCTGAATGACACGCCATCTGTGTCGGTAGTCGCGTCGCATCAGTGTATCTGCTACAAACAGCCTCGGGTGCCGTATAAAGTTACTAGAGATATACGGAACCATGAAGACATTTTATGTGAAGTACTAATTCTGGGATGATTTTCATTAACTAGCTTCAGTTTGCGTATTGTCGTATTTTTCACGTGCCGTCGCGGGACAGACATTCTACCAAAAATTTTGCGTGGCGTTTGATGAAATATTTTCATCAAATTATGGCGACCATTCTGTTTAACATTTGATTCGGACATTTATAGTTGCATCAGCGCATTAGACTCTGAACTGTTTCTGTTAGTTAGGTTGTAGGGATACTTGTGTTGTTTATCAGTGAATTTCAGAATATACTCAACTATTTTGGAAAACTGTTTTTGATTAGAAATCCCGGACAATCTCCTAATTCCTCAGAGCTATAAGCTGCAGCTATAAGAACATTCTCAGGTAAAGTGGGCACTAGGATATCTATTTACTGGCTCCAAGTTTTATTAAATCACTTTCTGGGGGTCACGGAGTAAATAGAGAGCCAGTGTTGAGAACGGCAAAAGACAGCAATAACAACATTCTAAAAGCCAGAAACTGCTTCAACACGCAAGCATATATCCAGCAATAGATTAATTACTCTTTTTACAAACTTATACATCCGCCGCCCCACAATTTGACCCCCCCCCCAAGAACCATGGACCTTGCCGTTGTTGGGGAGGATTGCGTGCCTCAGCGATAAAGATAGCCGTACGGTAGGTGCAACCACAACGGAGGGGTATCTGTTGAGAGGCCAGACAAACGTGTGGTTCCTGAAGAGGGGCAGCAGCCTTTTCAGTAGTTGCAGGGGCAACAGTCTGGATGATTGACTGATCTGGCCTTGTAACACTAACCAAAACAGCCTTGCTGTGCTGGTACTGCGAACGGCTGAAAGCAAGGGGAAACTACGGCTGTAATATTTCCTGAGGGCATGCAGCTTTTCTGTGTGGTTAAAGATGATGGCGTCCTCTTGGGTAAAACATTCCGGAGGTAAAATAGTTCCCCATTCGGATCTCCGGGCGGGGACTACTCAAGAGGATGTCGTTATCAGGAGAAAGAAAACTGGCGTTCTACGGATCTGAGCGTGGAATATCAGAGAAATGGATAGGTTAAAGTTAGATATAGTGGGAATTAGTGAAGTTCGGTGGCAGGAGGAACAAGACTTCTGGTCAGGTGATACAGGGTTATAAACACAAAATCAAATAGGGGTAAAGCAGGAGTAGGTTTAATAATGAATAGCAAAATAGGAATGCGGGTAGCTACTACAAACAGCACAGTGAACGCATTATTGTGGCCAAGATAGATACGAAGCCCACGCCTACCACAGTAGTACAAGTTTATATACCAACTAGCTCTGCAGATGACGAAGAAATTGAAGAAATGTATCATGAAATAAAAGAAATTATTCAGATAGTGAAGGGAGATGAAAATTTAATAGTCATGGGTGACTGGAACTCGTCAGTAGGAAAAGGAAGAGAAGGAAACATAGTAGGTGAATATGGATTGGGGGTAAGAAACGAAAGAGGAAGCCGCCTGGTGGAATTTTGCACAGAGCACAACCTAATCATAGCTAACACTTGGTTCAAGAATCATAAAAGAAGATTGTATACATGGAAGAACCCTGGAGATACTAAAATGTATCAGATAGATTATATACTGGTAAGACAGAGATCTAGGAACCAGGTTTTAAATTGTAAGCCATTTCCAGGGGCAGACGTGGACTCTGACCACAATCTATTGGTTATGAACTGTAGATTAAAACTGAAGAAACTCCAAAAAGGTGGGAATTTAAGGAGATGGGACTTGGATAAACTGAAAGAACCAGAGGTTGTACAGAGTTTCAGGGAGAGCATAAGGGAACAATTGGCAAGAATGGGGGAAATAAATACAGTAGAAGAAGAATGGGTAGCTTTGAGGAATGAAGTGGTGAAGGCAGCAAAGGATCAAGTAGGTAAAAAGACGAGGGCTAGTAGAAATCCTTGGGTAACAGAAGAAATATTGAATTTAATTGATGAAAGGAGAAAATATTAAAATGCAGTAAATGAAGCAGGCAAAAAGGAATACAAACGTCTCAAAAATGAGATCGACAGGAAGTGCAAAATAGCTAAGCAGGGATGGCTAGAGGACAAATGTAAGAATGTAGAGGCTTGTCTCACTAGGGGTAAGATAGATACTGCCTACAAGTAAATTAAAGAGACCTTTGGAGAAAAGAGAACCACGTGTATGAATATGAAGAGTTCAGATGGAAACCCAGTTCTAAGCAAAGAAGGGAGAGCAGAAAGGTGGAAGGAGTATATAGAGGGTCTATACGAGGGCGATGTACTTGAGGACAATATTATGGAAATGGAAGAGGATGCAGATAAAGATGAAATGGGAGATATGATACTGCGTGAAGAGTTTGACAGAGCACTAAAAGACCTGAGTCGCAACAAAGCTCCGGGAGTAGACAACATTCCATTAGAACTACTGACAGCCTTGGGAGAGCCAGTCCTGACAAAACTCTACCATCTAGTGAGCAAGATGTACGAGACAGGCGAAGTACCCTCAGACTTCAAGAAGAATATAATAATTCGAATCCCAAAGAAAGCAGGTGTTGACAGATGTGAAAATTACCGAACTATCAGTTTAATAAGTCATGGCTGCAAAATACTAACACCACTTCTTTACAGACGAATGGAAAAACTGGTAGAAGCCGACCTCGGAGAAGATCAGTTTGGATTCCGTAGACATATAGGAACACGTGAGGCAATCCTGACACTACGACTTATCTTAGAAGCCAGATTAAGGAAAGGCAAACCTACGTTCCTAGCATTTGTTGACTTAGAGAAAGCTTGTGACAATGTTGACTGGAATACTCTTTTTCAAATTGTGAAGGTTTCAGGGGTATACAGGGAGCGAAAAGCTATTTACAATTTGTACAGAAACCAGTTGGCAGTTATAAGAGTCGAGGGACATGAAAGGGAAGCAGTGGTTGGGAAGGGAGTGAGACAGGGTTGTAGCCTCTCCCCGATGTTATCCAATCTCTATATTGAGCAAGCAGTAAAGGAAACAAAAGAAAAATTCGGAGTAGGTATTAAAATCCATGGAGAAGAAATAAAAACTTTGAGGTTCGCCGATGACATTGTAATTCTGTCAGAGACAGCAAAGGACTTGGAAGTGCAGTTTAACGGAATTGATAGTGTCTTGAAAGGAAGATATAAGATGAACATCAACAAAAGCAAAACTAGGATAATGGAATGTAGTCTAATTAAGTCGGGTGATGCTGAGGGAATTAGATTAGGAAATGAGGCACTTAAAGTAGTAAAGGAGTTTTGCTATTTGGGTAATATAAAATGTAGACTGGCAATGGCAAGGAAAGCATTTCTGAAGAACAGAAATTTGTTAACATCGAGTATAGATTTAAGTGTCAGGAAGTCGTTTCTGAAAGTATTTGTATGGAGTGTAGCCATGTATGGAAGTGAAACATGGACAATAAATAGTTTGGACAAGAAGAGAATAGAAGCTTTTGAAATGTGGTGCTACACAAGAATGCTGAAGATTAGATGGGTAGATCACATAACTAATGAGGAAGTATTGAATAGGATTGGGGAGAAGAGAAGTTTGTGGCACAACTTGACTAGAAGAAGGGATCGGTTGGTAGGACATGTTCTGAGGCATCAAGGGATCACCAGTTTAGTATTGGAGGGCAGCGTGGATGGGAAAAATAGTAGAGGGAGACCAAGAGATGAATACACTAAGCAGATTCAGAAGGATGTAGGTTGCAGTAGGTACTTAGAGATGAAGAACCTTGCACAGGATAGATTAGCATGGACAGCTGCATCAAACCAGTCTCAGGACTGAATACCACAACAGCAACAACAGTCATTTGACAGGTTTGATGCCACCCGCCACGAATTCCTCACCTGTACACAACCTCTGCATCTCAGCGTAGCACTTGCAAACAACGTCCTCAATTATTTGCTGATGTGTTGCAATCTCTTTCTTCATCTACAGTTTTTGCCCTCTACGGCTCCTTCTAGTATAATGGAAGTCATTCCCGTATGTCTTAACAGGTATGCGTCCTATCATCCTGTCCCTTCTCCTTTGCAGTGTTTTCGAAATATTCCTTTCCTCTCCGATTCTGCGCTGAACCTCCTCATTCCTTATCTTATTAGTCCATCTAGATTTCAATATTCCTCTGTAGCACCACATCTCAAATGCTTTGATTCTCTTCTGTTCCGGTTTCTCCACAGTCCACGTTTCACCACCATAAAATGCTGTAGTCCAGACGTACTTTCTCAGAAATTTCTTCCTCAATTTAAGGTCTATGTTTGATACTAGTAGACTTCTCTTGTCCAGGAATGCCCTTTTTGCCAGTGATAGTCTGCTTTTTATGTCCTCCTTGCTCCTTCCATTTTAGTGCCTAGGTAAAAGAATTCCATAACTTCATCTACTTCGTGACCACCGATCCTGTTAAGTTGCTCGCTGTTCTCTTTTCTGCTACTTCTCATTACTTTCGTATTTCTTCGATTTAATCTCAATCCATACTCTGTACTCATTAGATTGATCATTCCAGTCAGCAGATCAAGAAATACTTCTTTACTTTCACTCAGGATAGCAATGTCATCAGCGAATCGTGTTACTGATATCTTTTTACCTTGAATCTTAATTCCACTCCTGAACTTTTTTTTTTTTCCATCATTGCTTTTTCGATGTACAGATTGAACATCAGGGTCGAAAGACTACATCCCTGTCTTACAGCCTTTTTAATCCTAGCACTTCGTTCTTGGTCGTCCACCCTTATTATTCCCTTTGGCACTTGTACAATTATGTATTACTCGTATCTCCCTATAGTTCACCCCTATTTTTCTCAGAATTTCGAACTTCTTGCACCACTTTACATTATCGACCGCTTTTTCGAGATCGATAAATCATATGAACGTGTCTTGATTTTTCTTTGGTCTTCCTTCCATTATCAATTGAAACGTCAGAATTGCTCTCTCGTACCTTTAGGTTTCCTTAAGCTAAACTGATCGTCATCTAGCAAATCCTCAGTTTTCTTTTCCATTCTTCTCTATATTATTCTTGTAAGCAACTTGGATGCGTCAGCTATTAAGCTAATTGTGAGATAATCGTCGCAAGTGTCATCCCTTGCAGTCGTCGGAATTGTGTGGATAATACTTTTCCGAAAGTCGCATGGTATGTTGCCAGACTCATACATTTCTACACACTAACGTGAATAATCATTTTGTTGCCTCTTCCCTCGATTATTTTAGAAATTCTGATAGTATGTTTTCTATCCCTTCTGCCTTATTTCATCTTACGTTCCCCAGAGCTCTTTTAAATTCTGACTCTAATACTGGATCCCCTATCTCTTCTAAATCGACTCCTGTTTCTTCTTCGACGACATCAGACAAATATTCCGCCTAATAGAGGCTTTCAATGCGTTCTTTCTAGCTATCTTCTCTCTTATCTGCATTTAACAGTGGAATTCTGTTTGCATTCGTAATGTTACCACCCTTGCTTTTAATGTCACCGAAGGTTTTTTGATTTTTCTGTGTGCTGAGTCTGCCCTTCCGACAGTCATTGCTATTTCGATATGTTTATATTTTTCATGCAGCCATTTCGTCTTAGCATTCCTCAGCGACTTGTATTTCTGTATTCCTAAGTTTCCCAGAACATTTTTGTGCTTCCTCCTTTCATCGCTCAAGTGGAGTATTTCTTCTTTTACCCACGGTTACCTTCCTTGTACCGATGTTTTTCTTTCCAACTTCTGTGATGGCCGTTTTTAGAGATGTCCATGCCTATTCAGCTGCACTGCCTACTGAGCTATTCCGTCCTGCTGTACCTATAGCCTTAGAGAACTTCAAGGGCATCCCGTCAATCCTTAGCACTTCCGTACCCTCCTTCTTTGCGTATTGAATCTTCCTGGCTGACGTCAGTATTAACGAATTATATTTACAACATATTAGGTACATGACATGGAATACAAATATGAGTATGAAATATGATGTTATTTCTATGTGTCATGAAATGTATGAAATCCGAATCCAGGACGGAGTCATTTCTTCCAGTAAGTTCTACATTTACTGGTACAATTTGGATACAAAAGTAAGTTGTTTAATGAACTATCGATTTGTGACAAATTACCTGTACTGACGCTGTGTGCAATTTCTTGTCTGTCTTTGCTTGATGCACGCCCAGAGAATGTTTCTTCGACGCTAGGAGATCGAGGTGAAGGGCCCATGCTGAACAGAGAGATTTTGCTATTCAGCTGAAAAAAAAATAATTGAATGACTAATGTCATGATAGACGAAAATTGATTAGTAAAGATGCTAAATGCTGCAAAATATTTACATGATTTATGCCTTCTATCACCTCAGTTGCTTCAGACGCTGGTACTGCAAGGGGCTCGTCCAGTTAATCTTCGCTTTCTATATCAAACATGGCGTCAATTTTGGAACACGGTCTTTATCATTACTGGTATAGTTTCGTACAGAACACTCCTTCTCGTGTACATTCACGCCGACCTTAGCGATCTGTCTTGTATTTACAAGATACAAGTGAAAAACTGAAAAAGAGCGAACATTGTTAATATGCTTTAGTTTTTCGTTGTGAAAAGCATCAAACATGAGATTCAGATTAAGCATTCCAAGAAACACATAAGACCGATGAGGAAACAAACTCCAGCAATTTTGTAAAGAAAACGGTTGTTTTGAACACCAGTTGACTGGGCTGTCTAGTAATAGGACTACGTATAAGAGTGCAAAATTACCCTCTCTCTCTAGATGGTTGCCTTACTCGGTGTTATCGAATTTAAGACAGCTGTGTATTGAACAACCTCTGTGCTCCCAGCATACTTATTTGTTTTTTGATCTTTGTATTTCTTTTCCTAAAATCCACATGCTTAGGTGGAGATGTTTTTATTACCTGTAAATCTACTAGATCTGTGATCTTAGTGAACAGTTTACCGTCTCACATGTATACAATGCATGCAAAATGAGTTTCCACTGCTACTGCGAGATGTTGACGTGCACACAAGCGTCTCTTCAATCTTCACATCACGTGACATTTTATGGAAATGTAACATTAGCTCATGTATTATCGCCTGCACCGATCACTTTCGTCGGCAATCAAGGTTGCTGGAACTTCCCGCACTAGCTTTGAGCCACTTTAAATTTGTGCAAGCCAAAGTCCATAGACAGACGTTTATAAAAAGCAAGAATTTTCAGTTTTCATTATGGCGTTTGCTACAACCAGGAAAGTAGAACGCCTGTCCTCTGGAAAGCTATACGAAAGAAGGGGAAGTGAACCGATAGGTGGATCGACTTACCTGATGTTTCACATTCTTTTTATTTTTTGTGTCAATAAATTTATTCTATCTCTTTTTTGTGTTATACTCATTATTTTTGATAAAATTCTTTCGTGTATTATTACAGCTCTACTCCCAGCGAAAAGAGTACAGGTGAACTTCTTAACTACGTGGTCTCTACCACTAATCCATTAAGTACTGACCAGACTCCAGAAACACAATGTATACTTATTCTCTCTATAAGACAGAGCGTACTAATACCACTTAGAAATCCTGCTAATGACACTGGAACAAATAAATGTATCTATTTTTTCATTTGATCAAGAAGGAACTACCTAGTAGAGCGGCTCTCACTAAATTTTGAAAGGTCCTTTGGAAAACTGGAATCGCTTTATGGTGTTGCAGGACTTGAAATCGCACAGTGCTTCTGAATATACAAGAACAATTTTTATGACTGAAGAAACCTTTGGTTATACTATATCATTCATAAATGGTGTTGAAGCTGGCAACATTGAAGACTGAATAAAGCAAATCTACAAAATCTGAAGTTACAGACTTGAGAATACTTATCACTCGCTGGTATTCTTTTCCTCACAGTTACTGTTAGAATAGCCGATGACCAAAGACAATGTTGGTCCATTAATTCAACTGACGCACGCTACACCCCACACGGTGGCTCGTGGAATATAAACAGAGTTCCGCAAAATTTCTCACAGCTGTTTTCTTCTGCCTTCCTAAATTTAAGGAAGGAACTTGCTGGAAGCACACCACTTGGTAATTCCCTCACTATTAGATGGCTAGCATGAACAGTAATGCATTTTAGTCAGCAACTTTTTGACGTTAAAGTTTAGGCTTTCATTTATCGAACTCCGCGAGGAGGAACATCTGCAAATATAAATGGATGTCTTATGCGATGAGCGAAGTCTTCCATTCACTAGTGGTACCATCTTGTTGCTGCTGAATTGATGGACGCATCCGTAATCTGCCTAAGTTGTAAACTTAGTTTCAGAAGTCTTGAATATAAACCATCTGCTCATAGAATCCGACACACAATTTCTAATTCCAAGGTAGCTATAATTTCGGAAGATGATTTTCGTTGTATTTCCTTATTTTGCTAAGGTAATACACCAATCTTGTCCTGGAACGATCTTGTGCTGTCTTACGTTCAAAATTTTCTGTGCCTCAGACACGACACCAACGCTTTGGAATGATGGTTGGTGACCGATGTATCAGATGGCCTTCAAAGTCTGACTGTTCTCGGTGTGATCGAGAATTCATCGTCGTGAGAGGTGCGTGGGAAGGAAGGGGGGAGGGACTGAAGGTGCACGGATCACATGTCATATGATGTCTTTGTGGTATCATAATATATCACTTCTGACCGTGCTCAGATGTTCGTCTTCTCTCCCTCTGTGGACTGCAGAGCCAGTTCCTGATAATCGTGAGATACAGGTTTAGGCCGGCCGGAGTGGCCGAGCGGTTCTAGGCGATACAGTCTGGAACCGCGCGACCTCTAAGGTCGCAGGTTCGAATCCTGCCTCGGGCATGGATGTGTGTGATGTCCTGAGGTTAGTTAGGTTTAAGTAGTTCTAAGTTCTAGGGGACTAATGGCCTCAGATGTTAAGTCCCATAGTGCTCAGAGCCATAGAGGTTTAGAGCAGCCTAAATTTGAGGGCCAAGTCTAAGAGCAGTGTTTAGAAATGGGTAGTGGTCTAAGGACTAGACTCTCTTCAGCACTGGCAAATTTTTTCCAGCTTCTGATGCCAACAAACTTTTGGGAAGTCCTGGCCGGAAACAACACTTCGCAGGGAGCGTAATTGGTGCAAACATGAAATGGCACGTGCCGGCCGAAGTGGCCGTGCGGTTAAAGGCGCTGCAGTCTGGAACCGCAAGACCGCTACGGTCGCAGGTTCGAATCCTGCCTCGGGCATGGATGTGTGTGATGTCCTTAGGTTAGTTAGGTTTAAGTAGTTCTAAGTTCTAAGGGACTGATGACCACAGCAGTTGAGTCCCATAGTGCTCAGAGCCATTTTTTTAGTTGAGTCCCATAGTGCTCAGAGCCATTTGAACCATTTTTTGAACCATGAAATGGCATTCAGCTCCTCAGTCTCAGTGTCAAAAGGCCAGGATGTATACCAGTTATGCAGAGCAGCGAAGAGCGGCCTACACATCTACAAGGTGTGGATGAAGTATTGTGCCTTATAAGGTAAACGTGCGCAGATGTGAGTTTGGTTTATTCTCTTCCGATAGATAACCGTGCTCCCGGAACCTGATTGAGTTTCGTCGCTTAGTTACAGCTCCTCTGCATCTCATAAGATGACATCTCTGCGCCGCCACGATCAGCATTTTACCGTGCGCGGCTCGTACTAGGATCTGTCTGCTGCGGGTTGAGTAAGCAGAAAGGGAATGTGGGCGCTACCCTCAATATGTGCGGCACCGAGTCATACTCTGGAGTTCCGACAGCTCCGTATTCTCCGGCCTTGGATGGTGGACTGAGCGACATGGCTACTGTGGTGTCACCGCCAGACACCACACTTGCTAGGTGGTAGCCTTTAAATCGGCCGCGGTCCGTTAGTATACGTCGGACCCGCGTGTCGCCACTGTCAGTGATAGCAGACCGAGCGCCACCACACGGCAGGTCTAGAGAGCCTTCCTAGCACTCGTCCCAGTTGTACAGCCGACTTTGCTAGCGAAGCTACACTGACCGATACGCTCTCATTTGCCGAGACGATAGTTAGCATAGCCTTCAGCTACGTCAATTGCTGCGACCTAGCAAGGCGCCATAATCCTTTGCTATATATATTGTGGTTATAACATGTACCGTCAAGAGAGATGTTCTACAATTGTGGATTAAAGTTAAGTATTACATCATTTACGCACTTTATTTGCAATTCTCAAGATATTGTCCTGTTCCAGACCTCACGCCAGTCAGCGTGTAATTAAACGCGTGCATTTCGGCCTCCTCTAGAAACACAGTGTTGGCTCTTCTGCCAACACTACAGCTACATACACCGTCATTTATTCTCCTGGGCCCGACACACTAGCAACAGTTAGCAAAGTGCAGTTAAGTGTCCGCAGCGGTCCATAAAAACCTCTGTGGTTTGCTACTGAATTGCGTTTGGTTGCTTGCACTCCTAGCTCTTGTTAGTGTTTGGTTGCTTGCACTCCTAGCCCTTGTTTCACCGAACACCTTAACGTTGGTCGGCATCCTAGTATAAGGATGTACCCGACTTCACTCAAGCGTAAGAGAGTTTACATGTTATCGCGTTCCGTTGGCAAAATCTTATCTGCACTATGGATACGTGTGTTTGCTAACTTCTAGTTTTTAACTTTAAAAAAAAATGCTGTTGCCTGTTAACCTTAATCTTCACCTGTATTAGGTGATTTCATCTTCCGATTTAACTTTTAATTGACAGTTGAGGTTAAAAACGTCTATGTCTGTGTTGTAATTTATGTCGTTATGTAAATCTATCTCTGTCAACCGCGGGTATTTGTGGGCCAAAAGGACTCAGCTGTCTGCCTTCATTTCCTCTGGCGTGTTTGAGACCGCTTGTTACTTGCAATTTATGTAGCGCAAAATTAATCTGTTTTTGTGTGAATATGTTTTAAACTCTGTACTGAATCGAGCAACTTTGTGGGGCATCAGCCGAAATCGACTTCGTTGTCCTGTTTTGCCTATTTATTAGGGCTCAGCTGTTTTATTTACTGCGAATTTTGTTGCTTCTTTGCTCCTCTAAGTAATTGGTTGTGCCTAATGATTTGTTAGGGCTCATTTTCGTAATATCCTTTTGTCTTGAACCCTTTGATGGTTTGTTCATATTGTAAAACTAACGTTTCATTCAGTAAGTGCCTCTGGGGCGATATTCTAATCCTTATAACATGTAAAAAATTTGACTGGATTTTATTGAAAATGGGAGTTCTGTTCTGTAATAGGAACTGCCTTTTTTGTTAAATTTGCTGACTTATTTTGGCCATTCCCGTGAACTTAATGATTCTTACGTACTGTCTTTAAATTGTTTGGCGAATATGTGTTACTTGCCTCTGTAATTTAAAGTCTGGCCTCTGTGCTGTGTAAATGTATATCTTTGAACATTATTTTCTTTATGCTTAGCACAATACCAATCCCAGATTCTAGTTCCATACCAGTTTATTGGTAGCAGAGGATGGTTTTCAGATCCTGTGTACTGATTGGGAATTACGTTTTTGTCGATGTATACTGATTATTTTGTTGATTTCCGGTGATTCTAAAGGCGGAATTGTCCATGGACCAGAGAATTGTGCTACCGATATAGCACCTATGGAAAGACCAGCTTCAGCAAAAACTTAGGATAAGTGGTTTATGTTGTGGCGTAACAAGCTAGTTACGCCACACTGAGAAGGGAGCCGAAAGGCACGCGTACACACACGCCGACTGGCGTCAAGTCTGGAACAGGATACGTTATGACTGCTATAATGAAAATACGTAGCTTTGGAATATACTTAACTTTATTCTTTGTTGGTTTACAAAGTTCTTCTTGAGACATTTATACGATAACTCTCAAACTAGGTAAGGCTAATGGCGCCTTGCTAGGTCGTAGCCATGGACTTAGCAGAAGGCTATTCTAACTGTCTCTCGGCAAATGAGAGGAAGGCTTCGTCCGTATTGTCGCTAGCAATGTCGTCGTACAACTGGGGCGAGTGCTATATCGTATCTCGAGACCTGCCTTGTGGTGGCGCTAGGTCTGCGATCACACAGTGGCGACACGCGGGTCCGACATGTACTAAATGGACCGCGGCCGATTTAAGCTACCACCTAGCAAGTGTGGTGTCTGGCGGTGACACCACAGTTTATCCATAGAACGCAATGCAGCTGAATCAAGTCAATGTCTGTGTGGTGCGTTGGATCGTCACGTAACATCACGGCTGTCACCACTGGCGAGATAGTAAAGCCTGTGTTATTTGCGTTAGTTTACCATCCGATGCGCCGGCGAACGGTAGGACTTCTACAAGGCATGGTCGCTGACCTTTGGATTTAGGTACATTCAAACCGTTTGTATAACCGAGTTCAGGATTTAATTATCGTATGAACTTTTCTAAAGAAGTCACTCTTATTTAAGAGCAGCATGGAGAAAAGTTTTCAGTTACAGGCTGACGCGAGTTTGTTGAATTGGAAGATACCTTTGGTCGGGATAAGGCTCAAATGGCTCTGAGCACAATGGGACTCAACTGTTGAGGTCATCAGTCCCCTAGAACTCAGAACTACTGAAACCTAAGTAACCTAAGGACATTACACACATCCATGCCCGAGGCAGGATTCGAACCTGCGACCTTAGCGGTCGCGCTGTTCCAGAATGTAGCGCCTAGAACCGCTCGGCCACTCCGGCCGGCGGAAGGATAAGGAAGACGGTTTACTTCTTGATGCAAAAGCACACGATGGGGGGGGGGGGTTGGAATCTCTAATAGGAATCGTAAGGGAAGGTGGGAACTTTTTAATAACTTACCTAATCATCTGTTGCTAATAATACAGAGCATGAATAAGTTGTCAGGAGACACTAATAGAGAGATTGCATATCCCGGATTGACTGTAGCAGCGCGTGCGTGTTTGCATTTCTCGTACGTACTGAAGCCTCCACGACGCCACGGCACCACAGCAGAAGATTATAGCAGCGGTCAGCAAACAGTGTCTCGCGAGCCACGTGCGACTCTTTACCCCTTTGAGTGTGGCTCTTGTACAAATATAACGTGCGGAACTCAGGTATGTTTCCAGAAAGGTAAAATGTCAAAGCGTAACGTCAAGCCGTATCTTTGCATCGTGTTCTACCGAGCGTGTGACTCCAGAGGAAAGACTAGAACTGTAGTTATATGAGCCAAAACGTCATGACTACGCCCCACTGCAGCACTGGACGCCGCCTGGTGACGACAGGGGAACGTGACACGGTAACATGAGTATGTAAGAGGAGCACCCACACGAACGGGAGATCACCCTAGCAAAGATACGGACTGCAAATGGGGAAAACCTCTGACAAACGGCAGATTAATACTACAAAAAGCCTGTGAACGAGTATCTCAAAAATGGCGATGACGGTGGAATGTTTACATGCTGTTGTCCAGAGCATCTACCGAAAGAGGTAGAAGGACACTGAAACTACCATTAAGCACCAAATGGTCGGGCATCCACGACTCTTCACAAGAAGTGGGGTTCGGAGGCTTGTCTGCTCTCTAAAGTAGGATAGATGGTGATCGGTGGCATCTCTGCTGAGAGAGAGCTCAGCGCTGGTGCACTCACAAGTGTTTCTGAACTCACCATTCGTCGCACATTGTTGAACATGGAGCTTGGCAGCAGATCACCCTTACGTGTTCACCTGGTGATCGAATGACATCTTCAATTACGATTGCAGCGGGCATAGGACCTTTAGGATTCGACAGTGTATTAAAGGAATCGTGTCGGCTCTTCGGGTGAATCACATTTTGTCTAGACTAGGTCGATGGTCCTCTGCACAAACGCCTTCATCGAGGTTAGGGACGGTTCGAACGAGCAGCGCGCCAGGGACACAGGCTGGTGGGAACAGTATTATGCTGCAGGAGACATTCTCCTGCGCTTGCATGGGACCTGTGGTAGTAATAGAGGATACGCTGACAGTTGAGAACCACCTGCATCCCTTCATTCTTATTGTCTTTCCCGACGGCGATGTCGTCTTTCAGCAGTGTAACTGTCGGTTTCTCTCAGCTAGATCGTGCTACTGTGGTTTGAGGAGCATTACAGTGAACTCACCCGCCCGGTTAGCCGTTTGGTCTAACGCACGGCTTTCCGGATTGGGAAGGAGAGCCTGGTCCCCTGCAGGAATTCGCCCTGCGGACTTGTGTCGAGATCCAGCGAGCCTGCCAGTCTGTGGATTGTTTTTAGGCGGTTTTCCATCTGCTTCGGCGAATGCGGGATGGTTCCCCGTATTCCGTCTCAGCTACACTATGTCGGCGAGCCGGCCGGGGTGGACGAGCCTTTGTAGGCGCTACAGTCTGGAACCGCGCAACCGCTACGTTCGCAGGTTCGACTGCTGCCTCGGGCATGGATGTGTGTGATGTCCTTAGGTTAGTTAGGTTTAAGTAGTTCTAAGTTCTAGGGGACTGATGAGCTCAAAATTTAAGTCCCATAGTGCTCAGAGCCATTTGAACCATTTTGATTATGTCGGCGATTGCTGCACGAACAAGTTCTCCACGTACGCGTACACCATCATTACTCTACCACGCAAATATAGGAGTTACACTCGGTTGGTGCGAGACGTTCCCTGGGGCAGGGGGGGCGGGGGGGGCACCGGGGGCCGAACCGCACAATCATCCAGACAGGGTGGTTCGGTGTGGGGCGGAGGAGGGGTGAAGTGGACTGCGGTAGTCGTCGTGGGGTTGTGGACCACTGCGGCTGCGGCGGGGATGGAGCCTCTCCATCGTTTCTATGCCCCCGGTTAACATACAATACAATAGTGAACTCACTGCCCTGTGCATAGACATTCAATGCCACATACCTCTACAAACCTACCAACAAACTGTCGGATCCTTGATACGCAGAATCAGTTACATATTTCGTTCAAAAGTTGGGCAAACAAACTATTAAGCGGGTGGTAATAATGCTTTGACCCATTAGTGTAATTCACATCGCCGCGGTTGGCATTTCCACCTGCCTCTGCGCGAAGCCCTTTTTCTCCCCTCCAAGATTCCCAACATGAGGCACTTTCCCCTCCACTCGCTGAAGTTCTGTGCATTTAGAAGCTACAAAGTTGCATTTAGAAGCTACAAAGTTTCAGTCAGTTTGTAAGCGCGGGTGAGAGGGTGCTACTCAAGTACGAGTTGAGTGTGCAAGACAGAGAAATTTCATTGTGATTTGTGGTTATTGCTAGCGGCGTCCGCAAATCTCAAGTGCGAAACGGAAGTTCCCACTTCAAGCATAAAGCTAGCTGTATTTTCCCAACCGATTTAAGATTTGGAATTATTTTGTGTTGGTTGGTTTATTATTATAAAATGAAACATTCTTTTTATGTCCCGTTTGACATGGCTACAGAGAAGAAGCACTGATAAAAGGTAGGCGAAAACCATGAATTTAAACAGACCGAGACGTTCGCGTTTATTCACAAATTACATTGTCTTCCGACCAGCCCCATTTGTCAGCAAAGACTGGCTCATAACAAGAAATCAAATTCGGAAACATTCTTTATAAGTATACTTATATCATTTATTACTTACTATCCTGTTGGTGATGCAAGGAGAAATCCAGTTTAGGAACTTCAGGAGAATCAAGTAATATCAAGCTCTGTATTTAATTACTGAAAGCAATCTTTCAAGCGATAAGAAAGACCCATCCAACAACAGACGGATAAATATACAGAGTTCAGTTCTTAAATTCATAACAAAAATAACAGGAAATAAAATAAAATGCATTAAAACCCTTGCAGACGAGCAGTATCGGTTTAGGTCCGGAAAGTCATGCACAGCTGCAGTATTCAGACTTACCGTAGGCAGATTTTAGAGAAGTCCATTGAATACAGCAGACTGGCTTGTCTTTGTTTCATTGATTTACTGAAGGCTGTCGATAGTATTCACTTAAAAGATGTGCTAAACCTGGTCTACAAACTGGGGATTCCTCCCAACCTAATAAAAGCAGTCGAAGACATTTTTTCAAAGAACTACAACCAACCGAAAATTGGTTCTAGTTAACTAGCTGCATGGCAGTTAATAGTGGTATTAGACAAGGTGACTCTTTGAGTACGCTACTTTTTAATGTAGTCATGGAGAGGTTATAAAGAAGGTACTGTCTGGTAGTGGTTATAGAATGGGGGACGTAGAAAGAAAAATAATTTGTTACGCTGACAATACTGCTCTTCTGCCAGACAGTGGAGAAAATCTGCAGAAACTTTTACATCAGGAAGTGGACAATATCAGAAAATTTTCTCCACGTAATAAGCTTCAGACTAACGCGCAACAGCAACAGTCACCTACTTCTCAGCCTCACAATAATATGAACAGATTACAATGAGTGCGTGACTTTGATACAAGCCAGTCATCTCACAATCAGTTCTTTTAAGCCGCCAAAGCTCCTCAAAATCTACAACACGAAGGATTCGACTATAAATATTTTATATCTGTAAAGAAATTCTAGGTATTTAGAAATAGACGCACAGTTCTGCATGTCCTTGACTGGGTGCAGCAATTTTCATTTTCGCTACCACCAAACTGGCCAGCGACAGACAAGCTCGAATTTATCTGCATCTGTTTAGAGGGAGAACCTTCGACACGTGTGAGACCCATAGCAAGGCAATGTCACTCCGTCGAAGAGTTCCAAAATGCTTCTCTATCTGCGTATTGGTCGAAAACGACTCAACGAGACATTAGAGATCAATTAATCACTTTAGCCAATTTTGAACACTCCAGTTTTCCCACTATCACCCAGTTTTTTTGAATATATGGTTCAGCAAAACCTGTACCTGACCAAACCGTACAGCCAATCTGCGCTCATACAATTATGCATCTAAAAACTTCCACGCTCAGTACGGGTTTCCATTCTCGCCAGACAGCAAAAAGAAAGCATTTCAGCTTTCAGGGACTTATTACAATTATTAGTAATTCAACAGTCGGACTGCTCATTTATCAATAAAAAATTTAATAATATGAATCAAGATAACAACTCATTCGGCTTCAACGAGCAAGATTTGGTCCCGATAACGATTTTCATGAATATTTTAATAAGAGACAACATTTTGACAACCAAGTACATTCAGCAGCAGCAATTGTATCAGAACTTCAACGACAACAATCACAGTTTCCAGCCGCAATTGTTGCCGCAGCCGCAGCAGCCCGGAAATATCCAACAACAATACGGTTGACAAGCCCAACCGAAGGTCAGTGTGCCATCGCCCAGCTTTGCCAGTACAGCCCAGTCCAGTAATTTTACGCAACCGCAAGGGAATAACTTCTGCCACAAAAACCAATGTTCACAGCCACCTCGAAACGATCAACAGCAAAGAAACTTTCACCACAAACATGAAGGGACTAATCAACAATTTAAGCGTAATTTTGGCAACTGCAACTTTCATCACAATCAGCTCCAGCAGTCTCAGTTCATTCTTCATGAACCTAATGTTCGTTTCTACCCATCGCGGCATTCTGCAGGCCAAAACAACCGAATGGTGCGAGGTGCATTCAAGTTCTAAGGCCTCCGATTTTTTTTCTAATTAACTACTCACCCGAAATCGATGAAACTGGCGTTACTTCTCGACGTAATCGCCCTGCAGACGTACACATTTTTCACAACGCTGACGCCATGATTCCATGGCAGCGGCGAAGGCTTCTTTAGGAGTCTGTTTTGACCACTGGAAAATCGCTGAGGCAATAGCAGCACGGCTGGTAAATGTGCGGCCACGGAGAGTGTCTTTCATTGTTGGAAAAAGCAAAAAGTCACTAGGAGCCAGGTCAGGTGAGTAGGGAGCATTAGGAATCACTTCAAAGTTGTTATCGCGAAGAAACTGTTGCGTAACGTTAGCTCGATGTGCGGGTGCGTTGTCTTGGTGAAACAGCACACGCGCAGCCCTTCCCGGACGTTTTTGTTGCAGTGCAGGAAGGAATTTGTTCTTCAAAACATTTTCGTAGGATGCACCTGTTACCCTAGTGCCCTTTGGAACGCAATGGGTAAGGATTACGCCCTCGCTGTCCCAGAACATGGACACCATCTTTTTTCAGCACTGGCGGTTACCCGAAATTTTTTAGGTGGCGGTGAATCTGTGTGCTTCCATTGAGCTGACTGGCGCTTTGTTTCTGGATTCAAAAATGGCATCCACGTCTCATCCATTGTCACAACCGACGAAAAGAAAGTCCCATTCATGCTGTCGTTGCGCGTCAACATTGCTTGGCAACATGCCACATGGGCAGCCATGTGGTCGTCCGTCAGCATTCGTGGCACCCACCTGGATGACACTTTTCGCATTTTCAGGTCGTCATGCAGGATTGTGTGCACAGAACCCACAGAAATGCCAACTCTGAAGGCGATCTGTTCAACAGTCATTCGGCGATCCCCCAAAACAATTCAAAACAATTCTCTCCACTTTCTCGATCACGTCGTCAGACCGGCTTGTGCGAGCCCGAGGTTGTTTCAGTTTGTTGTCATACAATGTTCTGCCTTCATTAAACTGTCGCACCCACGAACGCACTTTCGACACATCCATAACTCCATCACCACATGTCTCCTTCAACTGTCGATGAATTTCAATTGGTTACACACCACGCAAATTCAGAAAACGAATGATTGCACGCTGTTCAAGTAAGGAAAACGTCGCCAATTTAAGTATTTAAAACAGTTCTCATTCTCGCCGCTGGCGGTAAAATTCCATCTGCCGTACGGTGCTGCCATCTCTGGGACGTATTGACAATGAATGTGGCCTCATTTTAAAACAATGCACATGTTTCTATCTCTTTCCAGTCCGGAGAAAAAAAATCGGAGGCCTTAGAACTTGAATGCACCTCGTACATATAACTGAACCAACACAGCAGTCTTCTGCCACCAATCAGCCCACTAGTAATGCATGACTAGAAACTACCGACGTTGTTCCATCGGAAAACGTGCAATGCAGTTCTTCTACTCAGAATACCGTTCAGCAAAACGTCATAACCTTCGACGACATCAGGGACACATTACTGCAAGAGAGACACCAAACTCAAAAGCATATTTCTCATCCCGTTGTTGAAATTAAAATTGGTTTGTATTTATTTTCTGCAGTGATCGATTCTGGTTCAGCAGCATCAGTGATAAATGAAACAGTATTCCAAAAATGTAATGCTGACGATACCTGTTCTACCTTTCCGCTTAGTAAGACGAAACTTCGAGGTGCTATCTCTGGCAAGGGAGTAGATGTGAAACTGCAAACCCACCTATCTTTTATACTTGCTGATCACACATTTCATGTTAATTTCTGTATCGTTCCTCTCTTACCACCGACGTATTCCTTGGTATGGATTTCCTTGTCGAACATGACGCTGTTATTAACTTTAAGAAGTCTTTCCTTATACTGAAATCCAATACGCAACAACTGTCTATCATTTTTAGAATACTTTGTCAGCTGAGGCTTACAACATTCTTTGCAGACACATAATTCCTTAGTAACAATATCCCTGAGGAAGTAGATTATGACATAGCACAGACGACCAACAGTAAGGTGAATGAATGTACAGCTTCGACCGACGAAGAGCCCCAACAGTTGCAGGATATTCTTTTGTAGCACTCTGAAGAATTTAACAATGTACCAGGAAACATGTCAAGTTTTGTTTACGAACTTCAAGTAAAACCGCATGATACATTCAAGGCAAAGCATTATTCTATTCCGTTCATCCATTGAGATCAAGTCAAGCAACAACTTCAGGCTATGTTAGACCAAGGTATTATTGAACCAACCCTCTTCATGTTGTTAACAAGAAAGATGGCTCATTTCGTCTTGTGTTGGATTCACGTCAGATCAACGAAATCATCATTACTGAAACCATCGCCCGCAAACGCTGGAATAGCTCTTGCAAAAATTTCACGGAACATCAATCTATTCTGCTCTGGACTTAAAATCTGGATTCTGGGAAATTCAATTGCAACCTGATTGTGAATACCTGTGAAATTGTCTGCGTCTGTTTGCATGCCATAGGTTTGTATCACAAAAAATTATGTTATTTCTTCAGCGTACTAAAAGTAATTAAATAATACTAAAGATTTGTTTAGTTTGTCGTCTATGTTATTGATAAATATGAAATATGAAAGCAAGTCATGTGCAGTGCGACTGCAGTGCCATCTAAGTACAATGCGCTTGCAGTTACCCCTCTGCTCTCTACTGACACGCAGACAATGTGGCATGGCAGTGGAGGAAGTGTGCAACCAGGCGGTAGAGATGTGAAATGTGAGCCAGAGTACAGCTCGAAGGCCGAGTTCTTGGCCACTCTTGATGTAGTTTGT
Source organism: Schistocerca serialis cubense (assembly GCF_023864345.2). Taxonomy (NCBI): domain Eukaryota; kingdom Metazoa; phylum Arthropoda; class Insecta; order Orthoptera; family Acrididae; genus Schistocerca; species Schistocerca serialis. The sequence continues at coordinate 1,120,179,425 of NC_064639.1, read as the reverse complement.
GTTGGTGGTAGTAGCGTGGTGTCTCCCAAGGCTGACTAACATTTTGTTCGATGTGCCTACTTCGCTAGCAGTTGAAGGTGTTATGACACCCGGCTGCTGTGACCGAGCGGTTCTAGGCGCTTCAGTTCAGAACCGCGCTGCTGCTACGGTCGCAGGTTCTAATCCTGCCTCGGGCTTGGATGTGTGTGATGTCCTCAGGTTAGTTAGGTTTAAGTATTTCAAAGTCAAGGGGACTGATGACCGCACATGTTAAGCCCCATAGTGCTTAGAGCTATTTGAACCATTTGTATTATGACATATTATTGGTATGATGTTTCCTACATCCTCCCAAATTGGATTCCTTTCGATCATTGTTTTCTAGTGTTGCTCATTTTATAAACATTTAGATATGTGGAGGAAAAATTTGTTTTGGGCTGAGATGATGCGTTTGTAAACTTCGGAGGAGTATAACTAGGCTATGAGCTGCATTTTGTGTGGGGTAGAGGTGGAAAAAAAGTAACTGACAGAAATGGCGGGATATTCAGAAATATCAGTTACTTTAATAACCGCTCATCTGTTACTAGAAGATACTTTCATAACTGCCATCAGTGTGTGGTACCATCTGCTTACGAACAAGCATACTACGCTTTTGCATCGTCTGAGATATGACCACGAATAAATTATCAGAGCAGAGAGGCTCATGGAAATAATTGTCAGAATGTGGTCTATGTCTGTCGAAGTGTGTACTTCGGTTTCGTGTTATCTAAGTACATACAGTGGCCATAAGGAATTTGTGCGACTGTGGAAACACCTGTCAGAAGATGAATATACCTGTAAATTGCTTTTCTGTCACAGTTACTTTTCGCTCACAGTTCTGTTTCTCTGTTTGCGTTGGAGCGAAAGTAGTATTTCTGTACTTGTACGGAAATAACAGCCGGTGGTCAGGTGGTTCCACCGAGTCTACATATAGCTGAATTGTTACTCCCCTTAACGTGATCCACTTAGCGGCACACATGTTGTTGCCGTTAACCAGCCTGGGACCATGCGCCATAATCACGTTGCACGACTACCAAACCAAATAAAAACTGTTAAATATCTGAACTAAGTTTTCGAAGGTTTAACTGTAGGACCACGATAACAAATGTAAAATGTTAATTAACAAAAAGGCTTCAGACTGTGTTGTGATGTCAGATAACGGGTCTGGCGCGACGAGGCACTGCCACTTGCCTGCCATAAGAGACTGAACTGCCCTGAAATTAAGAAACGAAGGTTAAAGTCCTCCTCGTAAGAAATATTTCCGAGAGAAATTATTCTATGAATGCGCGATGATTGCTCGAAAGAACGGGCACCACACATACATATGATTGATTGACCTCGATGTTCTGTCTCCTGTGGGAATCTCAAGGTAGCGAGCATGGGGGAATGGACAGGGACTGTGGACAGGCGGCGCTAGGGGAATGTGGGTCAGCCGATACACGAAACCGGATGGCGCAGTGGTTAATACAGCTGCCTTGTAAGCAGGAGATCCCGTGTTCGAATCTCACTCCGGCACACGTTTTCACTCGTCACCGCTGATTCTGCACGAAATCCCGATGCAGCTGACATCAGTAATTCCTTCCCTTCCCTTTCTTTCCTCCACCTTCAATTAACGTAAGAAATTATTCTGTCCGCGTTCGAGACCTGAGGGAAATGTAGAAGGTTACGTTTTGGCGGAGCTCCAGACGTAACGGGAGTCTACATCTACACCCATACTCCGTAAGCCACCTGACGGTGTGTGGCAGAGGTTGCCTTGAGTACCTCTATCGGTTCTCCCTTCTATTCCAGTCTCGGTTTGTTCGTGGAAAGAAGGATTGTCGGTATGCTTCTGTGTGGGCCCTAATCTCTCTGATTTTATCCTCATGGTCTCTTCGCGAGATATACGTAGGAGGGAGCAATATATTGCTTGACTCCTTGGTGAAGGTATGTTCTCGAAACTTCAACAAAAGCCCGTTCCGAGCTAATGAGCTTCTCTCTTCCAGAGTCTTCCACTTATCTGTCATCTCCATAACGCTTTCGCGATTACTAAATGATCCTGTAACGAAGCGCGCTGCTCTCCGTTGGATCTTCTCTATCTCTTCTATCAACCCTTTCTGGTACGGGTCCCACACCGGTGAGCAGTATTCCAGCCGTGGGCGAACAAGTATACTGTAACCTACTTCCTTTGTTTTCGGGCCGCATTTCCTTAGAATTCTTCCAATGAATCTCAGTCTGGCATCTGCTTTACCGACGACTAATTTTATATGGTCATTCCATTTTAAATCACTCCTAATGCCTACTCCCAGATAATTTATGGAATTAACTGCTTCCCGTTGCTGACCTGCTATATTGTAGCTAAATGATAAAGCACCTTTCTTTCTATGTATTCGCAGCGCATTACACTTGTCTACATTGAGATTCGATTGCCGTTCCCCCCTGCACCATGCGTCAATTCGTTGCAGATCCTCCTACATTTCACTACAGTTTTCCATTGTTACAACCTCTCGATATACTACAGCATTATCCGCAAAATCTTCAGTGAACTTCCGATGTTATCCACAAGGCCATTTATATATATATTGTGAATAGCAACGGTCCTACGACACTCCCCTGCGGCACACCTGAAATCACTCTTACTTCGGAAGACTTCTCTCCATTGAGAATGACATGCTGCGTTCTGTTATCTAGAAACTGTTCAGTCCTATCACACAACTAGTCTGATAGTCTACATGCTCTTACTTTGTTCATTAAACGACTGTGGGAAACTGTATCGAACGTCTTGCGGAAGTGAAGAAACACGGCATCTACCTGGGAAAACGTGTCTATGGCCCTCTGAGTCTCGTGGACAAATAGCGCGAGCTGGGTTTCACACGATCGTCTTTTCCTAAACCCATGCTGATTCCTATAGAGTAGATTTCTAGTCTCCAGAGAGTCATTATACTCGAACATAATAATTGTTCCAAAATTCTACAACAGATCGACGTTAGAGATATAGGTCTATAGTTCTGCACATCTGTTCAACGTCCCTTCTTGAAAACGGGGATGACCTCTGCTCTTTTCCAATCTTTCGGAACGCTACGCTTTTCTAGAGACCTACGCCACACCGCTGCAAGAAGAGGGGCAAGTTCCTTCGCATACTCTGTGTAAAATCGAACTGGTACCCCATCAGGTCCAGCGGTCTTTCCTCTTTTGAGAGATTTTAATTGTTTTTCTATCCCTCTGTCATTTATTTCGATATCTACCATTTTGTCATCGGTGCGATGATCTAGAGAAGGAACTACTGTGCAGTCTTCCTCTGTGAAACAGCTTTTTGGAAAAAGACATTTAGTATTTCGGCCTTTAGTCTGTCATCCTCTGTTTGAGTACCATTTTGGTCACAGTGTCTGGACATTTTGTTTTGATCCACCTACCGCTTTGACATAAGACCAAAATTTATTGGGATTTTCTGCCAAGTCAGTACATAGAACTTTACTGGGGAATTCGGCGGTAAAGGTAACTGAGTTATAAATAACTGTTAAAAGTAACTACAGAGTGGCGCACGAAATGTGTTACCAACTTTTTCTTTCACAATTTCCGACGCACATTAGATATGCCGCTGGGATCTCTACAGCAGTACCAGCAGAGCTTGGAACAACAAGTGAGTTAGGAAATGACGTGTAATTCACGATACTGCCGCTAGGAGACTAGTAAGCTGCAATGGCTGACAATGGAAGACTGACGACACAGCAACGATCGGCAATTGTGTTACGTTTTCATGAAACGAAAAGCCTTGTTGTGACTCAGAGGCGTTTTCGACAACAGTTTAACACACGATGGGTCCCTTGCAAGAAGACTATCGACAGGTTGTACTATAAATTTGTACAGGAAGGAACAGTATTGGACGCGAAGTGACCTCGGCCTAAGCCTGTTTGTTCGCCGGAGAATATTGAAGCGGTGCGAGTTGCTGTACAGAGAAGTCCCGGGAAGTCGTGTAGAAAGGCAGCAGTGCAACTGGGAATATCCAGACGCTCCGTTCAACGCATTCTTAAAAGTGACCTCCATATGTACCCATACAACATGACCTGTACACAGAAGCTCACTGAAGAACACAAGCAGCAGAGACTACTGTTTGCTCAGTGGGCGGAGGATAGGGAAGAAACTCTCAACAACGATTGGTTTTCAGACCAGGCACATTTTCATTTAGACGGTGTGGTTAACAAACAAAATGTACGCTTTTAGGGCTACTAAAAACACACAAGTGCTTTATGAACGACAACATTATGCTCCGAGGATTACAGTGTGGGCAGCAGTTTCCAGTCACGGACTTACTGGACCCTTTTTCTTTGAAGAAACTGTGAAAAGCGAGCGTTATTTGATCATGCTTCGCAATAGCTTCATTCCACAGCTTCTTGCTACTGCCTTGCCCTTCAACACGCAGTGGTTCATGCAAGATGGAGCAAGGCCACATACTGTAAACACTGTGTTGGAGTTTTTACACGAGCATTTCGACTTGCGGATCATTTCACTCAGGTTTCCAGGTCACTTCAATGACGGACAAAATTGGCCCCCCAATAGTCCATACCTCAATCCATGAGACTTTTTTCTTTGGGGGTACCTGTTGTTGTTGTTGTGGTCTTCAGTCCTGAGACTGGTTTGATGCAGCTCTCCATGCTACTCTATCCTGTGCAAGCTCCTTCTTCTCCCAGTGCCTGCTGCAGGATACGTCCTTCTGAAACTGCTTAGTGTACTCATCTCTTGGTCTCCCTCTACGATTTTTACCCTCCACGTTGCCCTCCAGTACTAAATTGGTGATCCCTTGATGCCTCAGAAAATGTCCTACAAACCGATCCCTTCTTATAGTCGCCGGCCGAGGTGGCCGGGCGGTTCTGGGTGCTACAGTCTGGAACCGCGCGACCGCTACGGTAGCAGGTTCGAATCCTGCCTCGGGCATGGATGTGTGTGGTGTCCTTAGGTTAGTTAGGTTTAATTAGTTCTAAGTTCTAGGGGACTGAGACCTTAGAAGTAAGTCCCGTAGTGCTCAGAGCCATTTGAACCATTTTTTCTTCTAGTCAAGTTGTGCCACAAACTCCTCTGTTCCCCAGTTCTATTCAGTACCTCCTCATTAGTTATGTGATCTACCCATTTAATCTTCAACATTATTCTGTAGCACCACATTTCGAAAGCTTCTATTCTCTTTTCGTCCACATTTCACTTCCATACATGGCTAACTCTATACAAATACTATCGGAAACGACTTCCTAACATTTAAATCAATACTCGATGTTAACAATTTTCTCTTCTTCAGAAACGCCTTCCTTGCCATTGCCAGTCTACATTTTATATCCTCTCTGCTTGAATCATCATCAGTTATTTTGCTCCCCAAATAGCAAAACTCCTTTACTACTTTAAGTGTCTCATTTCCTAATCTAATTTCCTAAAGGAAAAAATCTACCCGAAACGTCCACGTGATTTAATGGAGCTCTTATTTTTCACGCTTGCAGTGAAATTACGGAAGACATGTGCCGTAGGGTAATCACTAACTTCAGTGTTCGTTTGAAGGAAATTTGGAAACGAAATGGTAGACATACTGAGCATGTCTGAGTTAGAACAAATCTCCATGGACGGCTCTTCATTGTAGTCTATGTTCCTTTCAGGTTATATTGACAATAAAGTTATTATTCAAAAGCAAAATGGTAACACATTTCGTGCGCCACCCTGTACTATACATAATAATCAAGCTGCGGGCCTATGGGTTATCGTCTCAGTTGTGCGACTGGATTAGTGACTTCCTGTCAGGAAGGTCGCAGTTCGTAGTAATTGACGGCAAATCATCGAGTAAAACTGAAGTGATATAAGGTGCTCCCCAGGGAAGCGTCCTGTGACCTCTGCTGTTCCTGATCCATATAAATGACTAGGGTGACAATCTGAGCAGTTCTCTTAGGTTGTTCGCAGATGATGTTGTAATTTACCGTCTAGTAAGAGAGTTTCAGGGAGAGCATAAGGGAACAATTGACAGGAATGGGGGAAAGAAATACAATAGAAGAAGAATGGGTAGCTATGAGAGATGAAGTAGTGAAGGCAGCAGACGATCAAGTAGGTAAAAAGGCGAGGGCTAATAGAAATCCTTGGGTAACAGAAGAAATATTGAATTTAATTGATGAAAGGAGAAAATATAAAAATGCAGTAAATGAAGCAGGCAAAAAGGAATACAAACGTCTCAAAAATGAGATCGACAGGAAGTGCAAAATGGCTAAGCAGGGATGGCTAGAGGACAAATGTAAGGATGTAGAGGCTTGTCTCACTAGGGGTAAAATAGATACTGCCTACAGGAAAATTAAAGAGACCTTTGGAGAGAAGAGAACCACATGTATGAATATCAAGAGCTCAGATGGCAACCCAGTTCTAAGCAAAGAAGGGAAGGCAGAAAGGTGGAAGGAGTATATAGAGGGTTTATACAAGGGCAATGTACTTGAGGACAATATCATGGAAATGGAAGAGGATGTAGATGAAGACAAAATGAGAGAAAAGATACTGCGTGAAGAGTTTGACAGAGCACTGAACGACCTGAGTCGAAACAAGGCCCCGGGAGTAGGCAACATTCCATTAGAACTACTGATGGCGTTGGGAGAGCCACTCCTGACAAAACTCTACCAACTGGTGAGCACGATGTATGAGACAGGCGAAATACCCTCAGAATTCAAGAAGAATATAATAATTCCAATCCCAAAGAAAGCAGGTGTTGACAGATGTGAAAATTACCGAACTATCAGTTTAATAAGTCGTGGCTGCAAAATACTAACACGAATTCTTTACAGACGAATGGAAAAACTGGTAGAAGCGGACCTCGGGGAAGATCAGTTTGGATTCCGTAGAAATGTTGGAACACGTGAGGCAATACTAACCATACGACTTATCTTAGAAGAAAGATTAAGAAAAGGCAAACCTACGTTTCTAGCATTTGTAGACTTAGAGAAAGCTTTTGACAATGTTAACTGGAATACTCTCTTTCAAATTCTGTAGGTGGCAGGTATAAAATACAGGGAGCGAAAGGCTATTTACAATTTGTACAGAAATCAGATGGCAGTTATAAGAGTCGAGGGGCATGAAAGGGAAGCAGTGGTTGGGAAAGGAGTGAGACAGGGTTGTAGCCTCTCCCCGATGTTATTGAATCTGTATATTGATCAAGCAGTAAAGGAAACAAAAGAAAAATTCGGAGTAGGTATTAAAATTCATGGAGAAGAAGTAAAAACTTTGAGGTTCGCCGATGACATTGTAATTCTGTCAGAGACAGCAAAGGACTTGAAAGAGCAGTTGAACGGAATGGACAGTGTCTTGAAAGGAGGATATAAGATGAACATCAACAAAAGCAAAACGAGGATAATGGAATGTAGTCGAATTAAGTCGGGTGATGCTGAGGGAATTAGATTAGGAAATGAGACACTTAAAGTAGTAAAGGAGTTTTGCTATTTGGGGAGCAAAATAACTGATGATGGTCGAAGTAGAGAGGATATAAAATGTAGACTGGCAATGGCAAGGAAATCGTTTCTGAAGAAGAGAAATTTGTTCACATCGAGTATAGATTTAAGTGTCAGGAAATCTTTTCTGAAAGTATTTGTATGGAGAGTAGCCATGTATGGAAGTGAAACATGGACGATAACTAGTTTGGACAAGAAGAGAATAGAAGCTTTCGAAATGTGGTGCTACAGAAGAATGCTGAAGATAAGGTGGGTAGATCACGTAACTAATGAGGAGGTATTGAATAGGATTGGGGAGAGGAGAGGTTTGTGGCACAACTTGACTAGAAGAAGGGATCGGTTGGTAGGACATGTTTTGAGGCATCAAGGGATCACAAATTTAGCATTGGAGGGCAGCATGGAGGGTAAAAATCGTAGAGGGAGACCAAGAGATGAACACACTAAGCAGATTCAGAAGGCTGTAGGTTGCAGTAGGTACTGGGAGATGTAGAAGCTTACACAGGATAGAGTTGCATCAAACCAGTCTCAGAACTGAAGACCACAACAACAACAACAAGGTCATCCGAAGACCAGTATCACTTGTAAAGCGATTTAGAAAAGATTGCTGTATGGTGTGGCAGGTGGCAGTTGACGCTAAATAACGAAAAGTGTGAGGTGATCCACATGAGTTCCAAAAGAAATTCGTTGGAATTCAATTACTCGATAAACAGTACAAATCCCAAGGCTGTCAATTCAACTAAGTACCTGGGTGTAAAAATTACGAACAACTTCAGTTGGAAAGACCACATAGATAATATTGTGGGGAAAGCGAGCCAAAGGTTGCGTTTCATTGGCAGGACACTTGGAAGATGCGACAAGTCCACTAAAGAGACAGCTTACACTACACTCGTTCGTCCTCTGTTAGAATATTGCTGCGCGGTGTGGGATCCTTACCAGGTGGGATTGACGGAGGACATCGAAAGGGTGCAAAACAGGGCAGCTCGTTTTGTATTATCACGTAATAGGGCAGAGAGTGTGGCAGATATGATACGCGAATTGGGATGGAAGTCATTACAGCAAAGGCGTTTCACGTAGCGGCGAGATCTATTTACGAAATTTCAGTCACCAACTTTCTCTTCCGAATGCGAAAATATTTTGTTGAGCCCAACCTACATAGGTAGGAATGATCATCAAAATAAAATAAGAGAAATCAGAGCTTCCGAATGCGAAAATATTTTGTTGAGGCCAACCTACATAGGTAGGAATGATCATCAAAATAAAATCAGGGAAATTAGAGCTCGAACAGAAAGGTTTAGGTGTTCGTTTTTCCCGCGCGCTGTTCGGGAGTGGAATGGTAGGGAGATAGTATGATTGTGGTTCGATGAACCCTCTGGCAAGCACTTAAATGTGAATTGCAGAGTAATCATGTAGATGTTAGATGTAATAAGAATAACCGCGATGACTGGTACTGCTAAATAAGTGTTTGGCCCAATGTGTGCAGTGTTGACGAGTAGGAGCCGAACTGCTGGTGGTGCCGGGCTTAGCCGCGCCTGGGACGCACGGTGGCCAGAAGACAGCCGGCACAAAGGCTTGCCTGTGGCAGCGCGTGTCCGGACGGCGGCACAAAAACCCCCGCTGCGAGCCACGGCCCGGCCACGTCCCGCTCGGAGCGGAGCGTCGGCGGCAGGCGCCGCGGCTAACGAAGCCGGCTGGCGGCTCATTACCCAGCCAGCCGGCCGGCGAGACGTCTCCATCCAGCGGCCACCCAGCGAGCGACACGCCTCGCTGCCGCCGCCGCCGCCGCTGCAGAGGTGATGAGGCGGCAAAGCCCCAGCTTCCTTCCCCTCCCCGTCACGTCTCGCTGCTAATCGCGAAACGCGCTGCGGAAACCATTTGCAGCTCCATTCATTCCGCGTCCCAACCCTCACAGGCCCGACAGGATGGTCGTTACAGGCCTTGAAGTTCGCTGTCGCATCCAGTGAAACACAGCCTCTCGGCTAGTCGTGTAGGCCTCCTGCTTGTAATACGAGACCACTGGGGTTTCTTTTAAAAAATAAACCATTTTATTGGAGTAACGAGACTGTAATTAACATAATTTCTCCCTCAGCCCCTGTCCACGAAATCCTTTTCTTGACGAGCTTCCTAGCTCCGCCCTGTAAAATGTTTTGAAGAACTCTGCTCATGTACTCCACTCTGAGGTGACCGAAGTTAAGGGATGGCGAAATGCACTTGCACGTACGAGCTGCGTTCAAGCTCTAAGGCCTCCGATTTTTTTCTAATTAACTACTCACCCGAAATCGATGAAACTGGCGTTATTTCTCGACGTAATCGCCCTGCAGACGTACACATTTTTCACAACCCTGACGCCATGATTCCATGGCAGCGCTGAAGGCTTCTTTAGGAGTCTGTTTTGAACACTGGAAAATCGCTGAGGCAATAGCAGCACGGCTGGTGAATGTGCGGCCACGCAGTACGTCTTTCATTGTTGGAAAAGGCCAAAAGTCACTAGGAGCCAGGTCAGGTGAGTAGGAAGCATGAGGAATCACTTCAAAGTTGTTATCACGAAGAAACTGTTGCGTAACGTTAGCTCGATGTGCGGGTGCGTTGTCTCGGTGAAACAGCACACGCGCAGCCCTTCCCGGACGTTTTTGTTGCAGTGCAGGAAGGAATTTGTTCTTCAAAACATTTTCGTAGGATGCACCTGTTACCGTAGTGCCCTTTGGAACGCAATGGGTGAGGATTACGCCCTCGCTGTCCCAGAACATGGACACCATCATTTTTTCAGCACTGGCAGTTACCCGAAATTTTTTTGGTGGCGGTGAATCTGTGTGCTTCCATTGAGCTGACTGGCGCTTTGTTTCCGTATTGAAAAATGGCATCCACGTCTCATCCATTGTCACAACCGACGAAAAGAAAGTCCCATTCAAGCTGTCGTTGCGCGTCAACATTGCTTGGCAACATGCCACACGGGCAGCCATGTGGTCGTCTGTCAGCATTCGTGGCACTCACCTGGACGTCACTTTTCGCATTTTCAGGTCGTCATACAGGATTGTGTGCACAGAACCCACAGAAATGCCAACTCTGAAGGCGATCTGTTCAACAGTCATTCGGCGATCCCCCAAAACAATTCTCTCCACTTTCTCGATCATGTCGTCAGACCGGCTTGTGCGAGCCCGAGGTTGTTTCGGTTTGTTGTCACACAATGTTCTGCCTTCATTAAACTGTCGCATCCACGAACGCACTTTCGACACATCCATAACTCCAGCGCCACATGTCTCCTTCAACTGTCGATGAATTTCAATTGGTTTCACACCACGCAAATTCAGAAAACGAATGATTGCGCGCTGTTCAAGTAAGGAAAACGTCGCCATTTTAAGTATTTAAAACAGTTCTCATTCTCGCCGCTGGCGGTAAAATTCCATCTGCCGTACGGTGCTGCCATCTCTGGGACCTATTGACAATGAACGCGGCCTCATTTTAAAACAATGCGCTTGTTTCTATCTCTTTCCAGTCCAGAGGAAAAAAATCGGAGGCCTTAGAACTTGAATGTACCTCGTATCACGTACGCAAGTTAAAAAAAAAAGGCAGTGCTTTGACAGAGCTGTCATTTCTACTTAGGTGACCCACGCCAAAAGATCTCCTACGTGATTATGGCTGCACGATTGGAATTAGCAGATTTTGAACACGGAATGGTAGTTGGTGCTAGACGCATGGGACATTCCGTTTGGGAAGTCGTTAGGGAATTCAGTATTTCGAGATCCATAGTGTAGAGGGTGTGTTGGGGAATACCACGTTTCAGGCGTTCCCTCTGACCACAGACAACGCAGTGGCTGACGGCCGTCAGTTACGGACCGAGACCAGCATCGTTTGCGTCGAATTATTAGTACTAAGCCGGCCGGTGTGGCCGAGCAGTTCTAGGTGCTACAGTCTGGAACCGCGCGACCACTACGGTTGCAGGTTCGAATCCTGCCTCGGGCATGGATGTGTGTGATGTCCTTAGGTTTGTTAGGTTTAAGTAGTTCTGCGTTCTAGTGGACTGATGACCTCAGCAGTTAAGTCCCATAGTGCTTAGAGCCATTTGAACCATTTGTTAGTACTATCAGACAAGCAACACTGCTTGAAATAACCGCACAAATCAACGCTGGACGCACTGTTAACGTATCCAGTAGGACAGTGCGTCGGAATTTTGGGTTAGTGGGCTATGGCAGCAGAAGACCGACGACACGGCCTTTCCTAACAGCTCGACATCGTCCGCAGAGCTTCCCCTCGGCTCGTGACCTTATCGGTTGTAAGTAGGCTGTTTAGGTTTTTATGTTGGTAACGACACGTAGCGCTCTGTATGAAAATCACTGACTGTGCTGTGTGCAGTCTGTGGCTGATTTGCATTGTTGGAATATTTGCTATTGTAGTGTTGGCCAGTTGGATGTGA